>NW_025336296.1:1305892-1342634 GCF_004798865.1 Varanus komodoensis
GGGAAGCTTTTGTAGGAACCTGTTCAATTTTCTTTGCAAGGACCCATGTAACATTGATGTGACATTTAGACTTCCCTGGAAGATTAATCTAAACACACATACATCTTTAAACATACGTTATATAATTAGGTGCTATGAATTAAGAGGGTTTAAAAAGCAGACTCTGGGAGGAAGAAATGGAGTGAGCTTGATCGCTGTGTATTTTAAATAGAAGTTTCAAGGGATAAAAGTAACCCTGGTCACCTAATTAGCCTTGTTGGCTTCCCTCACATCAATAAGTATATGATTAATGGGGCCAGGAACAGCCCCAGAAAGAAAACTCACACACTGCTGGAAAAAAACATTAGTTTCTATTGCTCCTGGGAAGTCATGTGTACCTGAATAATTGAAATGTTTAATTCTGATTTCTAGTCAACATTAGGGAAAGTCATCCAGACTCTCTTATATTCACTCCACACTGAACTGGGAAGAAGGTCCAGTGTTGCTTGGGGGAATGGCCCCTCCACCCAGCACTGGCAAGTCCATGGCTTCCACGGAGAGCGTGGGAACTCCATGTGGAGGGGCTCAGCTGTCATGCAAAGAGCAGCTTTTGGGAGGGAGACAGCAAGGGGGATTCATCCATGGGGACCCACAAGGCGGTTGGGTCAAAAGCCAAGCCTGGTCAGCTGGGGAAAATCCAAGGAAGCTCTGCGGCCAGATGAGGAATATTCACCAGCCCGACGTTTTGCAAGCCTGAAAGGCTGAGATCAATGCACAACAGTTTCCTCAGCACAGTTAGTGAGAGAAAGGAGTTTACTTTGTCCGTGTAACAAGTGGCTGGCACTAATGACTCAGACAAAAAGCGACATGGCGCATGTCCGACATTTTGAAATGGTTTCAGTTGCTAAAACTGTTTTTAATTTTGTATATTGGAATTTTAGGCTGTATTATGCTCAAATTGTATTAAATTATTCTATTATTGTACCTACTGTGAACTACCCAGAGGTCTTCAGTTATTGGATGGTATTGAAATGAAATGAAACGTCAGGCATGAGACATTAAAAAGTTCTACTTTTGTTGTTTGAACATCCCCTTCTTTATGTTTTTTGTTTGATGGCACCATTTTTCAGGAATGAATGCATGAACCAATCTGCAGTGATAGCCCTGACAAATCAGAACCTTCATGCATGCTCCGTTTGGGCTTTTTTATTTTTTTGACATAATTTTTATTAACTAACTTAATAACATTACACAGACAATACAAGACAAGGCAAAGTTACATCAATAAAAACAAAAATTAAAATTAAAAGGGGAAAGTACATTACAAATAAATTGAATCATATAAATCAATCAAAACAAATTACATAATATTGAACATAAAAGGTGCACCTACACCCTGGGACCTTTGGCCACATGATAATCATTTATTTGTATCTACCTATACCTCTCCTCTCCTTTTCTTCTTCTGTGCTTTCTGTCTCTCATCCAAAATTGCATTAAATCATATGAAGGTTTAATACCCTTCCCTTTTATTAATATGTATTCAATAAGCAAAATGAATGCTCTGTTCAGATGCTCCACATCTCAGGAGAAGCTACACACCAGAAACTTAGCTTAGTGTGGCCCAGTTGCTGAAACTGGGAAGCACCCCGAGCACACCTTACCCAAGCCATTAACCCAGAGTGATGCCGGTGGTAGCTTAAACAAACCACGAGGCTTCAGTACCCATCTGAGGGATGTGGATAAAAACACTGGCTTGCCTCATCAGGTCTTTGGTGCAGTCACAGACTCTGAGCCTAGCCTACCTTGCAGGGCTGTTGTGAAGATCAGATGGAGTGAGTGAGGAAGAGGATTGTGTATGTTCCCTTGGGTTCCTTGCAGGAAAAAATGCCAGAATATACCTCTAATAACCCAGCGCATAAACACAGCAAATGCAAGTATAAGCACATTCAGGGGGGCATTTCCATCCTGCCCCCAAACAGTAACCATTGGCCCATCCAGCCTGGGAGGTGCAGCTCCTGAAAAGGATGTTTTTAATGCATCCTTGGTGGCCAGAAGAACAGATACGTGCATAAAGCTTGCATGGGCTAATATGTGTGCATGTGTGTATGCAAATTTAGAAATGGTTTGTATGATTTCAATGAAAATACAATAAATCTCACTGGTAGGAAAGACTGAGTAAGTGGGTTCTGTGCCTTTCCCATCCTCTGCCCAAGGGCAACTTCAAGACCCCTGCTTTTCCTTCTTCCCCCTTTATATTGTTTTTATTTGAGAGTCCTTCAAATAGAGAACTGCCCTCCCTAACATAGAAACAGAGTGAGTCAGAAGGGGCCTCCTGGACCATCTAATCTGACCTCTGGCTCCAGCTGGCTCCACTCATGATATGCCTACCATGTGCATGTCTAACCTATTCTTAAATGTAGGAAAGAGGACTGCTCTAGCTGCTCAGAAGTCCTCCCAACCTTGAGGAAATTCTTTTTCAAGAAGGAATTGGGGATTCCCACTGAAAAGATGCTTCGGACAAATGGAAAGGGATCTCCCAGGACTGGTCTTCCAGCAAGCATGACAGCTACAGATTGAACTTCTGGGGGCTTTCCTCAGAGCGCTGATTCTAAGGGAAGTGAGGAGGCCTTCTCTGTGGTGGCCCCCTTTCTATGGAACCCCCCCCCCCCACCATTGTGTCCTGGCTGGTGCCAAATTTGTCATCTTTTTGGAGCCTGGTTAAGGCAGCCCTCCTCTTCAAGCTTTGCCAGGCCACCCAGAGGTTTGAGGGGGATCCTCATTCCCTGTGCTTTGCAGGGCAATTTTTGCTCTTGTCTGTTTTAGGTATTTTATACTTTTTAATGTTTTTTTCTGATCTGATGACATTTTATTGCATTTTCATTGTCTGTTTTTATTGACTGTTGTAAATTGCTCAGAGAGCTTCGGCTATGGGGTGGTAAAGAAATGAAATGAAGAGAAGAACGAAGAATAACATCATAAAAGATGCAGACTCCCAATAGCGGCAGCTTTGATCAGCATCGATCAAGGGCACACGTAGGACAGAACTGAGCTGCAGCGACGCAGGTGGAGGAGTGCTAAGCAGTCCCTGAATTTCAGTTGGGTTTTTCCGTCTTTTTATGTTTAGTTTAATATGCATGGAGTCTGTGCTCAGCCTCGCCCAGCAAGAAAGAATTTAGCTGTGCCTGGGAGGCATGCAGGGTTTAATCATGCAACATGAAATGGAGGCAAACTGCTGGGTCCTTGCCTTTCCTTTTAATTTCCTCCTTGAAGCCTCTTTCATTTGAGGTGAATTACAGAGAGTGCTAATGCAGGCGAGCATGTAATCACTCAATGTCCCAGTCTCCCAATAGCAGCCCTCTCATCAGACTCTGGCTGATGCGCCCTTGAACACAACCTTCTCCAACCCGGTACCCTCCACACACTCCATGCTGGGGGATGCTGGGACTTGTAGTCCAGCACAGCTGGAGGGTACCAGACTAGGCAAGGCTGTGCCAGTGATTTGGTGGGTGCGGGAGTCTGTGTGTGCGGTGCGGTGAGAGCAGAAGCAGCAAGCTGGGAAGGAAGGCAGCTTATTTCAGGCTAATGTTTGCTTAACACAGTTTTTAATGTTAGGAGGTCATGTTGTCCTTGAAAACCATAATTAAAGAGAATGAGTCAGGAGCTGGGTTCATAAAAGGAACAAAACCCATCTTTATTGTCTCAAGGGGCTCAATTAACTCATCTGAATGGAAAGGTCATTATCTCCACATTGTCAACTCAGGGGCTTTCGGTCTTGTTCCTTCGCTGATCATTCTGGTTCATTCACAGGTCAAGACTCTCAATGGAGCTGTTTTCCAGGCTTTGGACTCTTGGAGGGCTTCCTGTTGTGCAGGAGCTAGAGGTGATGGAGGAGAGTCAGGGTGACTTTCCCCATACCTGGTAGGAAGCCAGCAACCTGGCTGGTAGCCCAGGGGGACAGGAAAATGCATCAGGGATAGGGTGGCCTGCTGCACATCGCCACGGAGGACTAAACAAGGTGGCTAGGTGCCTCACACGTGTGCGTGCTAGTTTACACACACAGACACACAATTAGGACATTTACTACAACTAAATAGCTACAACCCCTGCTATACTCGCTGTCCAGACGCTAGCCATGGATGGTCTGGTTGCAGTCATCTAAACTTTGTTAAATCTCCAAAATAGACTACTGCAGTGTGCTGTATGTGGGGCTGCCCTTGAAGGATGTTCAGAATCTGCAGCCTCTGCAAAGCATTAGCTTAGTAAATGAGACCAGAAGGTCGCAGCATAAAACACCAGTTCTGGCCCACTTGAATGGTCTGTCTGTATAGTTCCAAGACCAGTGCAAGTGCTGGTTTTAACCTATCAAGCCCTACATGAAACTTGTCTTTCATGCCATGGCATCTAACAGTTCTAAATAGTACATGGGCGATTTATCTTAGCTGTTTAACAAGTCTTTTGTTGTTTTAATCTGCTTTGCAATTTAAGTCATTGAAATGTGGTTTTTCAAGTTCAGTGTTTGGTTTGTGGTGAATTTTTAGTATGTTTTTATTATCCACGGTATCTCATATATTTATTTTACTGTATTTTATGAGTTGTAAATTTCCCAGACCACTTCCGTTATTCAAGCATACTAAACTAAATGAAAAATGGAATAAAATGAATTACTTCAAGGGCCTGGGCTGTCCCTTGCTGGAGTCCTCTATCTTTAAACTGGACTCGGACAGGACACTGTATGTCTTCAAATAGTGGAATTGTCCTCGGTAAAGAAGAATGTCTGGCCTTTACAAAGAAGCAGGGAAAGCTGGGAGGAGGAGCACAAATCTGCATGCATAAGTTAGCCTTCCAGCCCTCCCCAGTCAGCACAGGTCACCCCAGGTTAGAAAAAGGATCCATGGCCTGGCTCTGTTGAAGGCAACTGCAAGCAGAAACATCTAACTCCCTCTTGCCTTCTTTCCTTTAGAGGCAAAGACTTAAGGGCACACTGCTAAGCATGTTCAGACAAAAAAAGTTCTACACCTTCCAGCATTCCCTGGCTGATGTGCACAAGCCAAACCTTTGTGCCTGTAACATTAGGATAAAATACCAGATCTGCCTCTAGGTCTGTTGGAAGAATTTCTGAGAACATTTAGGTTTTCGAATATTATATGCACCAGCAAACGTGATCCTGTGGGCAAGACCTGGGCTGTTTCCACTCTAGGCGCTTTCGTGCCCTCTCTGCAAGGGAGATCTGCTCACACCCACATCATCAATTTTTGGTGCCAAGCCAAGTCTGCTCCCAGGGATGCAGCAAGAGCCCGTGTGGTTCACTGGTGAGAACATTGGACTGGCACTCAGGGGATCTGCATTCGAGTTCCCACCAAGGCCTGACGCTCTCTCTCGGTGAGTCACTGACCATCAGCCCATCCCATAAATGCCAGTGACTTTGTTGAGCTTTTGTGCGTAAGAATAGAATTTTGCATCTTCTGATAGGCTCACCGCATTTCTATATACAGATTGTCCTGTTGTCTTTGCTTTCTAACCCTGACCAAACTGATTAATTTGATGGTGCACGCCAGCCTTCCCCAGCCTGGTGCTCTTTGACACTGTGGCCTTTCATTCTTTATCATCCCCAGCCAGCCTGGTGAATGGCTAGGAATCCTGGGAACTGCAGTCTGAAACAGGTGGAGGGCACCAGGTTGGGGACTGTTAGGGTATGCCATGGGTGATACTCATCATTTAATGGACAGTTAGTTTTCTTCCATTCATTGGAGATGGTCTTGGAAACGGTTAAAGATGCACAAAATTGTCTCCTTGCTATTTATGGGGTATTTACATGATAGTGCTCTCAAAACACAGCTCACCTACGTTTGTTCCATAGGGTTTCCATTTCTTTTGAGAGCTTAACAACATCCCAGGACAAAATCCTTTTTGTGTTGTGAGGGTGGGGAGTAGTGGGAGGGAGAATGGAAGAGCATTGCAACTCTGGGTGTGCAGATCACCTTAGGGTACAAATCTATGCATGTTTTAAAAGAAAAAAAAGTCTCAGGCTGAATAAGGAACAATGGGAGTCACAGGAGTTTTTCTGGCTAAATATGTATAGGATTAAACCCCAAAAACTAATCTCTTCCACCTTTTTCAAGAGACGTGGTTTTGAACAGCTGCTGCAGCTGAGTCCTATTCTCCTGCCTTTTTACTTTCAGTGTTCCCTTTCCAACTGATGTCATTTTATCAGTTTATTTTCTTTCAATTCATTAAAAATGCTACTGCATGCCATGTTTCTGCCAACATTAAAATATTAAAATTTTATTATTGCCTTTATTGCATTTTTAGATCATAGCTGAAGCTCTCTGGGTGGTTTACAATACTTCAAAGAATACAATAAAATACAAATAAAATCGGTAAAATGTTATCACAAAACATTTAAAAATGCATTCAAACAAATGTAAACAATTTAAACAAGGTTACCACTAGACTTGTAAAAATAGCTGATCTGAACCCCTGTCTCAACGTACAGTGAAGAAGTCCCTGGGGCACACTTGGGCAGCTGGCTCCCTCACAAGCCTTAGTAGGTTGGCTTTAGTGCTGCTGCAACCACTCTAAATGAATGATCTTGTCTGAAAAGCAAAGATGGCTAGAGCTGGTCTTAAACTGTTGCAGGAGGGATAGAGGAGTTGACACCAGGCCGCTTTCAGCAGGGAGGGCGTCCCATAACTGGGGGCCACCACTGAGCGGGCCCTCTTGCTTGTGGCCCCCGCAAAGCCTTCCGTGCAGGAAGCACTTAGAGGATCATGGGTATCAGGATCAGGGCATCATGCGATGCACTGCAGCACTTGGCTTAGAAATGCCCTAGGTTCTGTTGCACAGAATCTCTAGGTCGGGCCTGGCAGAGATTGTTTGAAACGTTGCAGAGTTGCTGCCCTATTAGTGCAAGTACAGCAGAGGTGTTGAACAACTTTTAACTTAAGAGAAATCACAATTTCAGAAAAGCCTTTGGGGTGGGCTCCCTGGGAACAGGACACAATGAGGTGGGACCAAAAGTTCCAGCAGGTTTTAATTTGAATTTCTTACTGCCAGTGACTAAGCCATCTCAACCTTTCAAATGGGGCTTTGTGGAAGGAGGGAAATGCTGGGAAGTCAGCACATAACTGGGAGTGGAGGGGAAAGACTGGGTGCATTTGGGGAAACCTGGAATTGGCTCCCAGGTGGGCCCAAGCTTCTGCAATGCTGATGTAGACGCTGAATGAGAACAGGGCAGTGGTCTGATTCAGCGACTGCATTCAGACAGGAACCCATATTCAGGGGTTGACTATGGGTCGAAATGCTGCCTGAACCTAGCTGTGCTAACAGTCTATGAAGAGAACCTATGAAATGTCAACCACAAACAAGCAGGAATGAACAGCCCACAGTCTTCCATGCTAACCATAAGCATACCATGGGCGATGCTGGGTTCTCAGATTACAATAACCCACAGTTCAACAACCCACATTCAACCTGTTCTCAACATATGAGTAAGGGTTAACATTGAATCATAGAACGGTAGAGTTGGAAGGGGCCATGAAGGCCATCCAGTCAAACCGCCTGCTGTTGCTGGACACCAATTTTGAATGTCTCCAGTGTGGGAGAGTCCACCACCTCTCTGAGCAGTGGTTCCACTGTTGTATTGCTCTGACAGTGAGAACACTTTTCCTGATATCTAGCTTGAACCTGGGTTGTTGCAGCTTGACTTGATTATTCTGTGTCCTATACTCTGGTATCAGCGAGAAGAGATCTTGGCCTTCCTCTTTGGGACAGCCTTTGAGCTACTTATAGAGGGATAACATGTCCCCACTCGGTCTTCTCTTCTCAAGGCTGAACATGCCTGGTTCTCTCAGTCTCCCCTCGTAGGGCAGCATTTCCAAACCATGGATCATGTTTGTTGCCCTCCTCTGGACCCTTTCTAATTTTTCTGCCTCTTTCTTAAATCTTGGTGCCCAGAACTGGACACAGGACTCCAGACGGGGTCTGATTGATGCTGGTTGAACCCAGTAAGCCTCAGACAACATCTTACATCTGTTCCACATGCTTCCCTGAGCTGTTTGGAGGAAAGGCAGTATACAAATTCAGTCACTCATTTGGGTAACAAATACTGAGCCTGGAATGCCTCAAAGTAGATTTGGTGGAAGGTATAGCCCCTACTTTGCCCAATCACCAAGCAGATGCTTCTAGGAGCATAACATAATTATGTAAGATATAATAATAGAGCCTTTCCCCAAAACCTCTCTTTGCAGCAATCTCCAGGAAGGGTCAGGAACCCAAAGAACTTAGAAAGAAACATAGTATTTCAAATATTTTTAAAAAAAATTCTGTAAACTTCTCTCAAGATGAAATGGTGATAAACCCAGAAGGAAGTGGCCCAGGAGTCATTTAAGACAACAATGGCAGGCCTGGGAAAATAGGAACTATCAGAATAAAGGAAATGAAAGGGTTGTCACCTGACTGGGTTCCTGAAGTGCCTCTAGCACTATTGTGATGTGCAGAAAATGCATGGAAATTAAGCAATGAAATGAAGCTAATCTGAGTGTGGTCAGCACCTGGCTGCGAGATGGCCTGGGAAGTCCACCCAGGCCGACTTGAGCTGCATTTTAAGCCACACCTGAAGCATCAGAGCACGGAAAAAGGGATGCATTCCCATTACAGCAGGCTTTTCCCTTCTCATTCCCATTCTTCTTTCAGAAAGCTAACATGCCAGACAGAATCTCCCCTCCCTCCCAGCGACACGCGCTTCGAGTGCCCCCGCCTTGCATTTCCTGGCGAACGTAGAGATCAACGCGACGCGCTGTGCGTCCTGCGGTCCTTCAAGGTACAGCTGCACTGTTCTGGAGGAGAAGTTGGCAACCAAGGTCGCCACCTGCGCCCGATCTGCCCAAACCCCCCCCCCCCCCCCCCCTTCCCCCCCCCCCCCCCCCCCCCCCGGCCTGTTCTCGCGGCAGCTTTGCAAGCCGCGCAGCCGAGCCGTTTGCTCACAGGGCCGTTGAAGGCACAGGAGCCGCGCAGAGGGCGGGGGGAGCTGGCAGCCCCGGGACTCCGGCGGCCCCTCCCCCCAACGCGGCGCACGGCGGAGCGCAAGGTTGCCGCCGCTGCAGGCATTCGCTCGGCGCTCCTGCAGCAGCGGCAGCGGCAGCCAACGGGGCAGGATCAGCTGCTGGGGGCAATGACGTCACAGCGCCCGCAGCCTGCACAACGTTCCATTGAGGCGAGCGCGGAGCGCGTGCTCCTGCGAGCACATGGGCGGCCAGCGGCCGAGCCTCCTCGCTGCAGAGCCGGGGCCTTCGCGGCCCTTTCCTCGCGCTGCCCCTCGCCCCTGCCCGTATTTTTCTGAAAGCAGTTGCGGAGGATTTTTCGTGGGCGTGGGGGGGCTGTTTTGGTTTTCGAAGGGCACTCGCGATCGGAAACTGCAAGTAACTTTGCAGGGCTTCTGAATTGTTGGGGAGACTCGCGTGGCCTGAGAAAGATGCGTGGTGAGTAAGCTGGGGTTGAAATGAAGGGGGGTGGGGGGTGGGGGGTTAGGGAAGGAAGGTTGCTGGAGATGCGGGTGGGGGAGGGGAGTGGGGAAATGAACTGTTTTTCCTTCTCTTCTCTTTTCTGTTGAATTTGTTGGAAATCTTCCGCCATCCCGAGTCGTCCGGTCTGGTTCCCTCCCTTCCCACTAACGAATCGGGCTTTGGAGTTGGCGAGTAGTTTGCAGGTGGACCTGTACGCCTGGCAATAGCATCGCGTGCTTTTGTGCACGGAGATGGTTTCCTCCCTGCTGTGTGTGAGCGCTCGCTCGCGCATACGCGCACAGATTATATGTATATGAGGCTGCACGTGTGTGTTTTTCTTTTTTAAAAATTCTTTTCTCCGGAGCTCTTTGAATACTGATGGGCATGTGCATATCTCTGTCGGTCTGGCTTATCTACATGTCAGATTGAGATCAGTGCAGTCGGTGGTCAGGATGGTGGGACAACGTGCAGATCGCGTCAATGAATACATAAATGGGGGACGGAGGGATGGAGAAATGGCACGTCTGGATTTATTAGCCCATCCCCCATATTTCCTCTCCTGGGCCCTGTGCAGCTTATTGTCCTCAAATCTGCAAGAGAGCTCGGGGTGGGTTTGTGGAACCTTGGAAAGTCCTCTTAGAGTTTGGAAGCCTGCAACTTTCTTCTCTCTCTCTCTCTGCCATCTCTGTCTCTCGCGGTAGGGAATACCAAGGGCTGACTTCGAGGCGTGCTCGATGGTCGTTTTGTCCGGATCGATGCACGACTTCGGTCTCTCCCTCTGTCTCTCACTGTTCTCTTCTCATGGTCCAAAGTGCAGATTTGGATGAGCTGGAACCGTGGCTAGTTTTCCTGTTTTCACGGAGTCACATTTTTGGTGGGATACTGTCGCCTCTCTTTCTGCCTCCCCTCCCCCTTCAAATGCATTTTGTCGAGATGCCTCCCTCGTGTATATATATGCACATATCTATTTGTTCTAACAGTGCAAAACCAAAACCGCTTTACCTTTCAATACAGAACTGTATGTAGCAAGCCTCTGGAATAGGCCTTGAAATCTCCTAGTCCACTCCCACCTGCAGCGAGGTGCATCTTACTGCAAGGAGATTTTTGTAACACACACACACATTGAAGATTGCAAGCCTTAAAGCAAGGCCCACTGAAATGAAAGAGCAACTTTTAATATGGTAGAATATAGGCTTCCATTCTTTAAGGGCCAGGCTATCACATTGGTACAAAGTACAAAGGTGCAAAGATGTATTCAGGTAGATATAAAAAAAGATGATTGCTTATTTTGACTTTTTCATATTGCATATTTGCTGAGTGGATGCCAGCTTCTGCTGCCTGGTTAAAATTGATAGAATGTGGCCCTGAAATATTATGCCATGCTGGAAAGAAGGCTTTAGTCCTAAACTAAGAAGCTGGTTGTGCTGGTATTGCTTACAGTGACACTTGTGCATGAATTTGTGCATGAATTGGCAAGTCGGGACATGTTTGCATTGGCCTGTACATATGCACGGACACAATTAGTCATTGAGCAGCTCCTGTGACGGGAGTCCAACATTTCCTTTGTCATAATAGATGAAAAATGCCAGTGCTTTCTACAAAACCATTGCTTTTTATGTGTGCACTGTAATAGCCTAGTCTGTGGAAAACCATTATTTTTACGATATTGTGTTTATACACCATAAATGAACATTATCTCCATATAAAAATATATGCAGCCCATATCTTTAAAGAATTACTATTATTATTTTTGGTCCTGTAAAATTAAAAGGGAAGTTTAGCTGTGTATGGCCTTTGTTAACAGCAGTTTTATGAAGTCACATTTTGTTGCAATTTGTTGTTTTTGAAAGGATTGCTGCATGTTTTAAATATCTCTGTAAAACATTCAGTATTACTGGATGAATTCCTCAAATAAGTTAATGTTGGTAGAGTTACACGATCTAGATTTTTAACACTTTTTGTAGATGTGGCCCTGTTTTCTTTTGTTTGATAGCTGAAATCGCTTATGGAGTTCTGTGAGGCAACTCTTTTAAAATACAGAATTTCGAGGCACCCACATTTCGCTGATTTAAGTGGTTAAACTCCTTTAGAGTTGTTGATCTATTCTCTAATTATCCTGATACAAAATGGAAGATGGATGTAGGGGGGGTTTGTTTCATTTTAGTGGTGTGGTCTCTGGCCAAAATGGCAATTTATATGCTGGATATTTTCCTCTAGTCCTTTTACAAAGCTTTCTCTTTCAGTTTATTCTTTTTGTAGCCCCTGCTCTCTATTTAGCAGTACCTTGATGGCTTGATTGTTTATATTCGCCCAGAAGTGCTACATATCAACCTATTTCATATATCACTTGTAACAATCTTGCAAGATATAAGAGTAGTTTACCTAGACCAGATATAAGCAAACTAATTACCTCCTGATGTTTGGACTGTAACTCCTATTACCTTAGCCAGCATGGGATTATGGGAATTATCCAAAGTGTCTGGGGGGGTGTGAGGCAGGGCTGCGTACCCTGGTTCCCTCTCCCAGTGGGCTTCTCCCAGTATGGACATGGTCAGGCCTTCCTTGGCATTCTCCTGTGTTTCCACTGGTAACCGTGGGGCTGAGGTGCAGCTAGCTAGCTGTGTGCACAGATCCTTATTTAACTAGCGTTCAGTTAACTGCAGTGCATGTCCGCTTTGCAAGGGCATCCAAAGCTCCTGTCTTGTCCGGAGAAGCTTGAGGTAATTTGAGCACTTCTCCTTCCTTGCATAATCCTGCTGGTGTTTTGTTTTTGTTTTCATGGTGTGGATATTTCTTCCTGGCCCGGACAAGGGTATCCCTTCACTTCCTTAGGCAGAGGCCGCTCTGGGCTCCAAACAGTATTGAAATGTATTGGGCATATTCCTGGAGCCCCTTTCAGACTCCTATCCTCTTGGATTTTGCCTTTCCCTCCAGGCTTGGCTGTACAATCTTGTCCATCCTGGGAGCAAGAGGGAGAACAATCCCAAAGTAGCTGGAAATTGCTTCTCTTAGTTTCCTAGCAACAAGGCAAGATCAGACCAGGGGCCTGGTAGGGTTTTCATGCAAATCAACCAGGTGTCTATGGGAAGCACAGAAATTGTCTCACCTTCTGCTTGGATTCTTCCACAGCTGGTACACTTGTGATTCTGGAGGCCTCATAGCTGATCATCTGACCTTATATATACCCAGCTGGCACCTGAAATATTTTAAGGAGACCTTACTGGTCGTTTTGTGGTCACCAAGCAACAATGCATAAACAGGCATTCTCAGGAGTGTTACCCATCCTATGGAAGATTGTTCCACATTCTGTTTGAGAGGCAGAAAGTGTGTCAGACTTGAAATCTTCAACTGTGTGTCCTGTTTTAGGATGGTCTTGTTGTGATGGGTCTTAGTATTCCATGTTTTCATTCTTTCCTTGTTTTATATTTTATGCTGTATCTTGCATGTGTGTGCACACACACACGTACAAACTGCTTATAGTTCTTATAAGATATAACAGTATAAAAGATGCACAAAAGTAAACAATGTAAATGTGGAATAAATAAGGATGAGACTTGGAAGGGCAGCAGTGAAGCAACTCAAAAAGTTAAACAAGTGTAAGGATGTTTCACAGAAGACTAAGGCCAAGTTCAGTTATACTATTGTGTTCCCAGTCACTGTGTATGGGTGTGAAAGATGGACAGTGAAGAAACAAGGCAGGAAGAAAATGGATCCATTTGAAACATGGTGCTGGAGGAGAGCTTTGCAAATACCCTGGACCGACAGAAAGATTAACCGGTGGATCCCAGATCAAATCAAGCCAGCAGTTTCCCTAGAAGCAAAAGTAGGGAACTAAAATAGTTGCTAAACGAATTTGGCTACATCATGAGAAGGCAGCACTCCCTGGAGAAGACAATCGTGCCAGGGAGAGTCAAAGGCAGAAGAAGAAAGGGAAGACCAAATATGAGATGGATCAGCTTCATTAGGGAAGCCACAGACTCGACTGTAGAAGGTCTGAGCGGGGCTGCCATGGACTGGAGATTTTGGAAGGCTTTCATTCATAGGGTTGCCATACATATGAAATGAATCGATGGCACATAGCTAAGGGTGCCATCCTGTGGTGCTGTTGCCACCTTTTCCTCCGTGCTTTATCTAGACGGCCAGTTTTGCACAGGGACAAGGCGAGAAGGTGGTGGTGGTCCTTGCTAGCCCATCTTGTTCCAGCCTTTGGAGGCACATGTGCCTCTGAGTGCATCTAGAGTGGGGCTGTTGGCTACTTTACTTAGGGAACGAGCTGTCATGGCTACTCTCCACTGATACCTCAATCCCCTATGAAAGGATGGGTGATTGCCGTGGGAAGTGGCGATGGCCACTGATCGGGATGGCTTTAGAAGCGGATTGGACGGATTCATGGGCGAGGAGGCTCACAGCGGCTACACGGTGGCTTTCCCTCCTTTAGCAGAGGATGGGATGCTTGCAGACACCAGTTGCTGAGGAGGTTTTGCATCGTTCCTGCTGGAGGGATCCTGTGAGCAGCTGGTTTGCCACCGTATGTATGGAGTGTTTTTGGTCTGATCCAGCCTGGCTTTCCTGATGTTCCTAGGATTGTGTAAAGCAATTCTCTGACCTTCATAGAATAGTAGAGTTGGAAGTGGCTAGAAGGCCATTGGATCCAACGCCCTGCTCACTGTAGGGTGCTAAGTTACACAATCCCATTGAGGTGGCTGTCCAAACGCTTTTGGAACGTATCCAGCAAGGGAGAGCCCACAACTTCCCCAGGTAATAGGTTCTCATTGTCATTGAGGAACTTCTAGCCTAAATCTGGTTTCTTTTAACTTAAATCCATTATTCTGGGTCCTGCACTCTGGAATGGATGAGACAAGGTCTTGCCTTTCTCTTTGTGACAGCCTTTCAGGCTCTTGTATAGTGCTCTCATATCACCCCTCAGTCCAGGCCTCCCAGTCCTTCCTCACAGGGCTTTGCCTCCAGCCCTTGGATTATCTTAGCTGCCCTCTGCACCCTTTCTAGCTTTTCTGCATCTTTTTAAAACTTAGGTCCTGAGAACTCCAGGCAAGGTCTGACTTATAGTGAGTGTGGAGGAACTAATGCTTCAGGGGTTTTGGGAGTGATGCTTCCAAATTCATGCAGCCCAAAATATGGCAAATCCTGCATTTTAAAGTTAGTTGCACACGGAGTCAGAGCATTCTGAGTCAGGTGGCCAAAACAGTAGGTGGGGCCACAACTCCCATCAGCCCTTGCCAACAAGTAAGGGGAAATGTCTGTGCGTCTTATAGAGCGAATGTGTGTGTGCCCGACACCCGAGACGCTGCCGGCCCACCTGCAGCACGTGGCACCACCTGGCCGGCACGTGCTCGGTGTGCCCTGCTCCCCCCCCCCCCGGCACAGGTGAGAGCTGTTAATCACAGGTCGGTGTGTGTTTTCAAACGGCAACCCGTCTTTTAATGAAGCCCACGGGGAAGTGATGGGGAATGTGCCTGTGATTATCAGGAAGCTCTCCATGGATCCCTCCTCTAAAAACTAGGCGCGCCTTATGGTCGGGTGCGTCTTATAGAGCGAAAAATAGGGTAAAAAATAAAGCTGTGTTGCTGGCTGTGAGGTGATGGGTGGGGTGATCCATCTGGAAGGATGAAGTTATGGAAGGCCACCAGCACTGTTTGCAGTGGCTTTCCTTTCCAGAGGATCAGAGGGGAGTTTTTCCTAGGCCTACCCAGAGATGTGAAGGACTGAAATAGTCTTTCTGTATGCATAGCATGGGACTGAACTGTGAGTGACACCCCTTTCCTATGCTTATGTAAATGCAGCATATGTCAGAGTTCTCATTGATTGATGGACAGGGACTCTTTGGTGGCTGCCCCCTCCTCCCGAGTTTGGAATCTTCCTGACAAAGCCTGGTGCTGGCATTATCTTCTTTTGTTGTTGTTTTTTCCTCCTTTTTTTTGGTTGTTTTCTCCTCCTTTTTTCTGGCATTTTTGTCAACTTAAGATGAGGTTTAAATCAGGTCCTAAATCTTTTTTTATTGTTGATTGTTTAAAATGGTTTTAGATGCATGTTTGTCTCGGAGTGCTTTATGTTTGCATACAAATGGTTTTTATAATGTATTTTTTAGGCTGTAACACTGGTCTACAGGAGAAAGCCTCGGAAATGAAAGTACTAAATTTTACCAGAATTGGGTCACTAATAAAGGAAAATTAAGTCCTGAGTATTAATTGGCTCCAGTTTCCAAGATGCAGCTTCAGGTCAAAACTGCATCAAAATAATTCAAAATTATGAGGGGGATGTGCAATTGTGGTCCATAACTTTTCTGCAAAATGTGATATAACAGTGAAAATGGTGCCACACCAATCATTATAAATTTATATTTTTATTGATACCAATAACATAACTTTCCATTCATTTATTGGTTTTTCTTATAACATTTTCAGGCTTTTTGCATGAAAAACTGACAAGCTCATCATCTTTATCATCATCTTAGTCCAGAGAGTAGGATTCTGGTGGGTCTGGAATTGGCAAGGACACAGTGCAGATGGAATATTTGGATATTCCATGCTTTACTTCCTCTTTCCTGAGATCTCTCTTGCAGTTGGGGAAAGCATGCAAACATAGCAGGTACTAATATGATTGGGGTTCCCTCCACACCATTGGGAGGCATGGACTTATAATTCTTGCTTAGCCAATGACGCAGATAAGTTGCACGTGTATGTAATGCAGCATTGATGAGGGGCCTAACTCGTCCTGATCCCCTATTTTGCATCCAAAATACAGGTGGTCTGCCTTTTTTATCACTTGCATCATACTGCACTGCAAATGTAGCAGAATTTATCTGCATTGCTTACACAGCTTCGAGGCATCTTGGCTTCTGAGGGAAAAAATCTCGCAACTGTGCCTTGGAAAAGCTAGGCAATGACACTTTCACAAGCCACCAGATGAAACTGTATGATGCATAGATCTGACCAAGACAAATGTACCTTGCAATAAAAGAACAATAAATTACAGTTAGGGAATAATCGTTAGTCTCAAACTGAAGATAAATTTATACACTTCCACGTGGTACCATTTTCACTGTTCTACTGGACTTTGTTGAGAAGTTACGAGGCATCATGATCATCAGACACCTTCCTCCCTTGTAGGCAAATATACTCGTCTGTGTATAAATCTTTATTGTGAAATATCTTGAAAACTTTAGCCAACCAGCACCTGTATCACCTGTTTTCTAATTCATCTAATCAAAATATTTAAGAATTAGCACATTTTGTCTTGGAGGTTCATAATTTCTCAAAATTTGTAGACCAGTGCCGTACCCAGTTCCTTTCACCTTTCCGTGTAGGGCTTCTAGTCCCTCGATCATCTTTGCTGGGCTTCTTTAACTCTGATTTACCTGAATCTTTGAAGATCTCCCTTCTGCCCTGCTTATTCAATTTAAATGTGTATCCTGGTGGGTGAAGCTGAACAAGGGGCAGAGACAACTGGCTCATAATGAATTAAATGGTCTGTTCATACACAGATGACTTACACGGAGCTTTCTGGGCTTTCTGTTGCAGTCATCCATGTTGGTGCATTATGGCTGTTTGGATGTCTTGGTCATTCTTATGGTAAGAGCAAACTTGGGTTGGCTTCCAAGGCTAGCCAAGGCTGGTTGGCTTTTGCATTGCATAATTGACCTGAGGGCAAAACGGCACCTAAAGCAGTTTATGAGGCTACAAAATACATTTATACACACACACTCCCTTTCAGACAACAGTGTACCAAATAAAATACAGCAACAATAAAAATTATTATTATTATTATTATTATTAAAATGAGAAACAATAAGAGGTAACCAGGTTGGAGAGTAAAGAAAAATCAAATAAAGTGAAATAGTAGTTTAATCTTAAAAGCCCTCTAGACAAAGTCATTTCTTTACTTTCTTCCTCACCTGAATGGGGATAAACTCTATGTTGGATGTAGTTAGAAAATGAATTCAAAACAAACTTGCTCCTGTATACCATTCAGTGGTGTGACCACACTTGAAATACTTTGTACAGTTTGATCCATGTGCATCCAAAAGGATATTATAGAACTGGAAATAATTCAGGAAAGATTAGCAACAGTTGTGAAGAGGCTACGGTGACTCCCTTATGAGAGAAGGTTACAGAAGCCAAGGTGGTTCAGTTTAGAAAAATGGCAAGCAAGGGGAGACATCACAGGGGTGTATGAAAGAGAGTTGGGAGAGGTTTTTCTGTCCCTTGCATGATGCTGGAATCCAAAGGGGTCATCCCACAAAGCCCATGAAGGTAGGGCATGTCATGAGTGGAGTCAGGGGTCAGACTAGATGGCCAGGGAGACCCCTTCTGACTCGCTCTGTTTCTGTGTTTAAGTTCAGGACAGGTAAAAGGAAGAATTTATCATACCATAAGTCATTATGGAATTCACTGCCACAAGAAGTTGTAATGGCCACTAATTTGCATGGCTTTAAAGGAGAATTGGGACCAGTTCATGGCTACTAGTCTGGATGCTGATCTGCTGCTTCTAGCATGTCATTTGCTGGAGAAGATGAATGGAATGGGGCACTTGCACTAGCGTCCGACTCACGGGCTTCCCGTTTGGAGGAACTGAAGGCCCATGGCCCTGGTGCCACCCCTGGGAAGGCCCAGTTTTTGACAGGATTATGGGAAGGTGATACTAATAGCATTTGTATCAGCCCTGCCCTAAAGGTCTGGAAGGAACAACAGAACAACTCATCCTTATCTAGTTTACAAAACTTCAAGGAATCTCATCTGGAGGCAATTGCTGCCTTTCCTATGTGATTGGTTGTTTACAGAGGTGAAAGGTTCATCATCAAAATGTTTCTCAGGACTAAATGAGCGTTGTGTTGTTAGGAAACAATGAAACAGCATTCAAAATTGTCACCACCTGCTATTTGTAGTTAGCCATCTATGTAAATGTTGCACTGTTTATTCACATTTATACTTTCACTTGGCTTCTATTTGGGATCCCATCGAAGGTTCCCAGTTGCCAGTTGTATTTGTGATGAAATTCAAACACACACGTAGGAACTAAAACACAGTTGGAACATATGGTTGGGGACCCTTACATGCATGACTTATTTTAATTCATTTATCAATTATACTGAGATCCCACCCTTTTTCCTCTTGCAGTTTGCACAATTCTCCTTCTCCCCTCCAGTTTATCCTCACAACAGTCCTGTGAGGTAGGCTCAGCTGAGAGTCTCTGATTGGCCCAAAGTCACTTAGTGAGCTTCGTGGCCAAATGGGGACCAGCCACTGGGCCTCCTCATTACTAGCCCAAGCACTAATTGCTGGACCATATGCAGCCCAAAGGGAACCGGGCTGGCTCTCTAGTTCTGCACATGTGTTCCCTGAGTTTGGGATGAATGAGAAGGAAGCTGTGTGTGCATTACCTTTTCCCTGTGAACTAGGACACTGATGAGTTGGGTCCCTGATTGTACGGGAGCGTCTGTCTGTGTCCAATTGCCTGTGCATAAAAGCCCCATTCGCACCTCTGCCTGTACACAAAGGGGCACAGCCGGTGGACACAGGGAACCCTCCCCCACCATGCACTGCCGTTTTGCATCAGGAACGTGGGGCCTGTGTCCTCTCGAGGTTGCATGGCTAGTGGTCAGGGAGGACCATTCAAGGCACAGCAGCTCAGCTGCAGAGCAGCCCTGACAGGAAGATGGCTTTACCTGGAGTGACCTGGTCCTCATGTAATGATGGGCTGTTCCTTGGTTGTTTAACCCAGGAATTGTGGGCAGGGGGAGCACACAAGCCACATACATACCGTTTCCCATTTCAGGACGCTGGACTTTCCAGGTTCATTATGCTCAGGTTGCTGGTATACGACTGAGGAATAAAGCACAGCCTTGCAAAGGAAGGCTGCCGAAGTTCGTGGCTTGCACCAGTCTTTTGCTGTCCATGTATCTGTGCGTTGTGCGTTGCCCAGCAAGCAGGCCAGATGGAATTCATTGCCTAGAGGCCACCCTAAAAATGGAGTTTACGAAGCAATGCTAGACCTTTCGTTGCCTGTCCCAGGATGAGTGGCAAACCTCTTTCCATTTGGGAAGAACTCTCTGAGCCTCGTTCTAGCACTGCATGGGGCAGGAAGAGGAGGCATGGCCTTCTGTGGGAACCCAGGAGGGCTGGATTTGCTCCTGCTGTGATTCATTGAAAAAACTTGGGTCTCTCTGCCACTTTGCTTATGTTCTGACTGGCTGGTGGCAGGTAGTGCAGCTAGCTAGGGCAGGGGTTGGCAACCTGTGGCTCTGGAGCCGCGCGTGGCTTGAATCCCTCTGCTGCAGCTCCCCTGCCAATCTGCTACACGTGCCGGCACAGCACGGCCTCCAGTCTGTGACCCACGCCGGCACAGCACAGCCCCTGATTCGTTTCATAAATGCAACACACTACAGTTTTTTTATACATAGCATAAAGGTAAACAATGATATATGCAGTGTTATTTTCATTTTAGAGGTCAAAGGAGTTTTGCAGCTCCCGGTGTTTTCTTTTCTGTGGAAGTGGCTCTTTGAATGTTAAAGGTTGCCGGCCCCTGACCCAGGCAATGGGGCTGTGCGAGCATCGTCCAGAAAGCGATGCAAGACATGGGCAGGAGGTGGCTTTTCGCCCCCATCCCTCCTGCCCAACAAACCACCAGGTTGGCCTGTAGCAGCCTTCCCCAACTCGGCCCCCTCCGTGCAACTTGGCCTTTGACTCAAACTGTCCCTGCCCGGTATGGCCGTTCTGGAGATGGCCTTGACCCAGCTGAAGTGCACTGGGCTGAGAAGGGTGGAGAACTGCAGGCGCACCCTGACCTGCACCTCTTCCTTCCCTTTACAGAAACGTCAATTTGGGAAAAGCTCTGATGTAAATGCTTCGCGTGCTCCCCTCCATGTGCCAAAATCTGGCTTGGCAGTCAAGTGACAATATTTGTATAGCTCTTCTGGTTCCTGAAGGGTCAAGACTTTTTAGCTAGGATCTTTCTTAGTCTTAACACCCATTTTTTATTCTGCAGCTCAGTCAACTATGCGTAATATGGCATCCTTCACAGTGGTGGTTGTAGCCAAATTGGCCTTGCATTTGAAAAAATGAGGGAAATTATTGATTAAAATCCCAAAGTTCGTTTATAGGCTCGCTTGCCCCAGCTTGGGGTTTCCCTGATGTTCTGGATTTCAGTTCCCTTCAATCCCAGCCTGCATGCTGTGTGGTCAGGAACTCTGTGCTTGTAGCCCCGGTTGCCAGAGGGGACCTGGCTGAGGAAGACTTCTCTAGGTTCTTTGATATGCAGCCACCCAAGTCTCGGGGTGCTTGGTGAGACCAGGCATGAGTCCCCACAGGCTTGGTCAGTAGACGTTGCGCCCTAGAACCTGATCTAGAACCATCCACAGTGCATGGCAGTTCTTCAGGTTTCCTCCTTGAGGGCAGAAACATTGAAAGGGGCTAAATCAGGGGTACAGAACTGAAAGCAGGTGCGGGGCCTAATGGACTGAGATCACAGACCTCATTGCATCCCTGTCCCCAGTTTAGAAGACCAGAGGCAACAGTGGGAATTTCTCCAGGGCACAGAGGCTGAGCCATGCCTACGGGAGGCGTCCAAGGAGGCTCCATGGCCCAGATCAGTGGCTACTAGCCTTGCTGGCCACGTGCTACCTCCTCTATCCAGGGGTGGCCTGCCTGCATGCCCCAGTTGCTGAGGAGCTTGGACAGGAGGAGGTCTTGCACCCCTCCTGCTTGCAGATCCTGTGCACAACCTGTTTGCCACCCTGTGTACAGGGTGCTGGACTGGATGGACTTTGGTCTGATCCAGCCTGGCTTTTCTTATGTTCTCCTGCAGGCAAAATGTGTGCTCTGATGTTGAGCCCCAGCCTGAGTGAGAACGGTGCAGGATATACACATCCTTAGCCTGATGGTGTCAGGAAGGAAGTCTGTGGGATTTGGACTCAAAGGGTGGGCATAACATTTCTAAACTTGGTTTTTTTGGATTTATATTATGGTTCCATATGCCTGCAGCTCCTCTTTCCTCTTCCTCTCAAACTGCTTTATTTTATTTATTTATTTATTTATTTATTTATCTATCGATTTATATCCTGCCTTTTTCCTACAAAGGGCTCAAGGCAGCTTACATCATTCTCCTCCTCCATCTCATCCCCACAACAACAACCCTGCGAGGTAGGTTGGGCTGAGAGCCTGTGACTGGCCCAAAGTCACCCAGGTGGCTCCATGGCCGAGTGGGGACTCGAACCCGGATCGTCTGAGTCCCAGTCCCACGCTCTTCACCACTGCGCCACACTGGCTCTGCTGGTGTTTGTGGGAGGTGCTGTCTGCACCACGGGTGCACAACGTGAGACTGCGTGTGGCCATCAGTCATTCCTGGTGCAGCCTGCACAGCTGGAGAGATCCCACCCACCCACCCGCCTTCCCATGTGGCCCTGCTGAACAGCTGGATTCCCTGTTCTGGCATTGCGGGGGGACGGAAGAGGTCAAACCCTCTCTGAACCCCCAGTGATCCTGCTACAGAGACCCCTGTTTCTCTCCCCACTATCTGGAGGCCTCTTCTGCAATGAAAAATAGCACTGGTTAAGGGGGCGGAAAGCAATATGAGCGTCTGGAAGTTATTGCTGTCGTAGAGTCGTATGTAAGGAGTAAAGGATGCAGATCAGTGCCATTGGCTGCGGACCAAAGGCAGATCAATCTGGAGAGTGAGCTTGGTGTCGCGGTTTGGGAGGTGGGCTGGGACTCAGGAGATCTGGGTTCTAGTCCCCACTCAGCCAAGCTCTCTGGGTGCCTTGGCCTGTCAGAGTCTGTTAGGATTCATGGGACTGTTATGAGGATAAAATGGAGAGCATGTTGTTCTGGAAGCCCCCTCAGATTCCTTGCAAGAGGAAAACAGGTGGGATAGAAGTGCAGTAATAAATGGGCAATTGTCTCAGAAGCTTTCGTATGCCACCCCGAGTGCCGTGATGGCAGAAATGCAGGAGCTGATGTACGAATCGCTGTTTCTGCAGAGGCCGTTTCCCCGGCAACCCTTGAAGGGCATCCTGCAAGCATCTTGGATAGCAAGTCCCACCAGTGGACAAAGAGGATGGGAGCCCTGGTCCAGAACATTTGGAAGGCTTTCCTTTCGGGGACACTGACCCCGAGGCTTGGAGGTTTCCTTTCCTCTCCCATAAGCACAGCACGAAAAGCTGGGATTACAGCTGACTGCTAAGCATCGGAAAGCGGAATGCCATCCTAGTGGCATCTCACAGGTGTTTTCAGGTGGTGAACCTTGCATGTGTTTGGGTGTAGTGGGTGATCGTGGTCGTGGAGACAAGGTGCAGAGCTGTCAGTAGGTGTTACAGGGGCCCCCATTCCACTGATGGCCAAATTGAGGGCAAAAGGCTGAGTGCCATCCTGTGGCCAGGCATGGAGCAGAGGCAATCCGGAGCCTTCTGGAATCAGGGAAGACCAAGTTGGATTGGAGCTGGCTATCAGGAGAAACTTGAAGGGATCCGTTGGGACCGAGATCTTGCTCCTTGGTTCGTTGGCTGCCTGCTCCTGTGTTGCACAGAGATGGTCTCTAAAGTCACCTTCATCAGATCCCTTATACAGACCCAGCGGAAAGCTCTCCAGTCTCCCTGCACCCAGATGAAATCTACAGATGACAGGGCTTACTTGTTTCTGAAGCGAGTATCGGCCCCTTGGGCTGTTAAAGGATCCTGGGAGGCATTTAATGGGTGGAAATTTGACGATGCCTTCCCCAGTGTCGTTATGCGGCAGGCATCTGTTCTTGGCCCTCTCTGCCTTAAGAGGACCGAGGCAGAGAGCAAGCGAAACCATTGGCTCGCTTCAACCCAGCAGCGTTTTTCCAAGAAACCTTGGTGCCCATGGAGGCCCTTTCTATGTCGGGAAGGAGTGTGCATTCTAAGTCCCTGTTTGCAGCATTGGCTGCAGCTGCTTCCAGGAATGTTTGGCAAGAACTGAGTCCCAGTGCAGCCTCAGACCATGAATCTTGGAGGTCATTTAAGTTGAACGTTGAATAAATGGAACGGCCTGTTCATCGGTCCATCTGTGTGTGTGTGTGTGTACGCGCCTGTGTGCTTTGGTTTAGGCCTGTTAACAACTGCTTGGAAGTTTTAGCTTTTTCTCTCTTTATAGGGCTCTGGGCAACAGAAAACAATGAAAACCCAAATCCCCTTCCTTAGGGGGCAGTGCGAAGGGAAAAAGGGTGTGGTTATCATTGTTCTTTCCACTGTTAATGCTATCTGGGCAATTAAATGTTTCTCACAATGGCTCCCGAAGCCTCTGTTCTTCAACAGTGTACGAGATGTATTTTTCCCCACCCCTGTTAAGTGCTTTGGAATTACAGGTGCCAGGACATTAATCATCTTTTTTGTGTCAAAAAAGTGGAACTTTCAGACCAGATGTGCCAAAATGAAGTTCACTGTGAAGCTCCCATGCCTGTTCTCTTGATTCTTGCAAGCTGGGGTGTTCTAAAATGACAGGTATGTTCTATGCATGTAGCCTTCCTTTCCATGAACGATGCATATTCCCTTAAAATTAGGGCAAGTATCTGGCAAAGTTGAGTTGTTATTCAGTAGCTAACGTGTTGCTGCTATATAATACTTGGAATGTTCTTAGCTTTCTAGTATTTCTTCTTTGCAATTTTCCGTGGTACAGTGCCACTGAGTTTGACTCTGGGTGAATCTGAGCAGGCTTTTATTACTTTTTATTTTATTACACTCACCTGGCTGCCATGGGCAACCTGAAATTCCAAGCAGGTGAGCCTGCACTCTGGTGCAGGAGAGACAGTTCTCTCCATCCTTCTTTGGGCAGCTCTGTGGTTTTCCTACAAGGTGAGGATGAAGGAAAGACTTCCTTTGTGACTATTATAGAAATGCAGGAGGCTGGTGGAAGATGCAGGGATGGCCAGTGGTGCCCTGTTGGGAGTGATTGTTTAGTCTTGGCATTTTGAGAACTGAATGGGGATTACAATATGTGCCTTCAAAGTCAGAAAGGAGCAGTGACGGATGTGATCAGGGTTTTAGTTCAAACATTCCAGTGCATAGGGTCATTTGTGTAGCCAAAATTTCCACTTCTATCCATACATTTTCCAGTGCAGCTACATAAGGTTATTTTGCATGTGTTCATTTGAATCAGAAAATCCTCAATTTGCATTAGAAAATGCCTCAGAACAGAGTGGGCAACTTTGGTCCCCCCAGATTGTGGTCTAAGCACCCCTCACTGTTGGCTATGCTGACTGGGGGTGCTGGCAATGGTACTCCAAAACATCGAGAGGGTCACCACTTGTGCAGGTCCTTTCCTAGAGAGATCCTCCTAGCATCCTTACTTGACTTGCATTTAGTAAACAGAACTAAGGAAGGACCCCAAGTTAATTTTTTGGTTGTAATATTGCAGAAGTATTTGGCCTGAAATATTTGCAGAAGAAAAATAAAATATACTGAATGTAATTTAAACATGAGATTATGTAGACATTTTATTGGATTAGATATTAATATTTAAAAACAATATCATGGATTTCCTATACACTGTTTAAATTTGTGGATGCAGGACAAAGGTACTGGAAGCTGTTGATGCTCTAATTAATTTTAGTAATCCAAAGGACTGTCTTTGGTGTTCTGACAACCATTCCTGTGTTTCAGCAGAGTTCGGCTCTCCTGGTTGCTGGGTTGCCTTCAGTTTCACTGCCACTCGGTACTAGTTACATTTCACTCTAAGATAGATGTGAGCTGCCCAGAGACCCTTAAGGTTATGGGACTGCATAGAAATGGAATTAAATAAATAAGTTCTTGCACAGCCACAGTAAAAGGAACTATCTGAAAACATTAATTATAATTTGGGCACAGCTGTGCTTGCCTGCTGCTGTATGTATACTTGGCATGCATGCATTTCTATGAATGAACTAATGAAATGGAAAAATGTCCATGGAAAAATAAAGCACCAGGAAATTTTCAGTTTTGGAAACTCTTCTACCTCATATCTTTGGAAAGTGTGCAGTGAATTGATTAGGGAGTCAATACATACAGATTCTTATATCGGCTTGGGGGAATTTTATAATTGCAGCACAATAAAGGCTAACTTACCTGAATCTTGCAGAGAGCAATTCTCAAGAAGCATAGATGGGTTGGTTTTCCACAGTCTTTGTGGATCATACCACAGAATGGATTGTGTGTGGGTTTGTAATTCTGCAGTGCCAGGTTCTGTGGACCATCAGGCCCTCCTCCCTGGGTGCACCTCTCTCTTCTTGGCCCAACCAAGAAAGTAGAGAGAGGGGTGTGTTCTCCCTTCCCCTCTCCTGTTACACTTGAACCTGACTGGGACAAATACAAGGAAGGACGTCTTTCAGAGTTCTTCAGATGGAGTATTAGCTGGATGCAAATTGTCAGCTGATAGCAGCATTTGAAGAGCAACTTGGCATTATTATTCTGGGGGCAGACAGAAAGCCACTTGGGCAAACCCATTGCTGAGCTTACAGCAGAAGCGAGTTCTGAGCCTAACCTGCAACCTTGCAATGGTTTCTTCTGTGTGGTTTTCTCAGCTGGAACTGGTGATTGGGTTTAGTGGGTCTGTGTACCAGGCTTAGGATTCTGGTGCTGCTTTTTTAGCCATCCTGCCAGCATTTCTTAGTCTGCCAGATGCTTTGGAGCACTATTCCCAGCATCCCTGACCACTGGCCAAGCTGGCTGGGGCTGATGGGAGGTGATGGGAGGAAGGCACCAGGCTGGGGAGTGACATGTAACTCTCGCATGTTGTGACAGGTGTTTACAATGGCCCCAGTTCTTCTCCCGCCTCCATGGGCTTTCAGGGCTCATTTGACCTGTTCTGCTTTAAATTTTATAGACTGCCAGAGTAAAAGGAGGACATGGTGCATTTTGTGGCCTCCTTCCCCCTCCAGCCCCTCCCTTTTTGTGGTGATTATGTTCTATCTTAAAATGGAAAACCTACTGAGAGGAGGTTATTTTTCCTGTTCAAAATAATTACATGCTAGGTTGCCATTCACTGGCTTTTGCCACAAGTTTCTCCTCCACCGCTGCCGTCTTGTAACTCTCTGCCTGGCACGCTGCGTTTAGCAGGACGAGGCAGCCAAATAAAACAAGTCGTTGGGCCGAAAAGCACAGGGTGCCCTGTGATTAGCTAAACAATTACTGCACAGTGTGTAAATCCAGCCTTGGGTGACTGGGTCCCTCCCCCACCTTTGCCCCCCAGCCTAGCAACAGAAATACACATTGCACTCTCCTTCCTAGGTGCTGGAGTTGGCTGCATCCCCCAAAAATAATAATAGAAAAAACTGGCTTGGGTTTGAAAAGTGTCTATTTTGCCTCCAGGGATCACTTTCGGATTTTCCAGTAATCTCTGCTGAGCAGCCAGCAAGATCGTAAGAGGAACACGCTGCTCCCCAACCAGCATTTCTGTCCCCGCTGCTCTTCCCGCCCTGTAAACACTCTGAGCTACACAGCTGTGTGTGTGTCAGGATGGGCTGTGGACCCTGCTGCGGCCGGCACCGAGGAGCGAGACCTACACACTTCAGGCTGAGGCTTTGCTCTGCTGGCCACGGCACTGTCTGTACCAGGCCTGGCCCCTTGAGGAGCTTGCTTGCCATTCACAAGGGATGCCTTTGCACATGTCTGTGCTGTTCTGGCTCCTTGGAGGGCTCGGGTTGCACAAATCTGGACCGTTCCTGAAGCCTGGAACTTGTGCATCTTGGATGCTGCTACCTCCTCTTATCAGGCCCAAATGGTTTCCAAATGAGACATGTCCCTACTATATGCAAGGTTGTTACAGAGATTCCCCTAATACACATTAAAACCCCCGATAGCCACACAAGTCTGTGGGTAACAAAAAAATTAAGTGGAGGAAGGAATTAGAAACATAGAAACACAGAATCTGAGTGAGTCAGAAGGGGTCTCCTGGGCCATTTAGTCTGACCCCTGCCTCCAGCCGGATCCACTCACGACATGCCCACCATGTGCATGTCCAGCCTATCCTTGAACACCCACACCGATGGGGCCTCAACGACCTCCCGTGGAAGCCCATTCCATAACCTCGGAGTCCTAACTGTCAGGCAGTACTTCCTGGCATCCAAATTGAACCTTGGTTCCTTGAGCTTGGCTCTGTTAGAGTGTGTCCTGCCTTCCTCTGCAGGGGAGAACAGGTCTCTACCCACCTCCATGTGACACTGCCTCACGTACCTATATGTCACCAACAGAATTGGCCACTTGCCTCTTATATCACCTAGTCTGATGAAGCGTTCCGGAGAGTGTTTGGCATCTTGAGTTGGTCCTAACAAAGTCTTTCAAAACTGGCTTTTAGATTCCTGTCATTGGATCCCTCTCTCCAGAAAAACAACTTGGCAAACAAGAATTGACATTTGGACAGACGGTGCCTTCAGGCCCACAATCTGAAAAGACACCAAGGAAAAGTGATGGGGAGGGAAGGAGAAGGAGAAGAAGAAGAAGAAACACGAGGAAGGTTGATTTGGTTGCCCAGATGGATGGGGAATATTCCTGGAACTCAGCTTTGTACTCCTAAAGTGGACTCTCTTTGTGGGTCTGTTCCTTGTTCATTTTCTGCAACTTCTGCTCTTCATGAGTTGCTGAAGAGCTTGGGCAGGTGGAGTTCTTGCACCCGCCCTGCCTGTAGGCAGCTGGTTAGCCGCTGTGTGCTGGACTGGACAGACCTTTGGTCTGATCCCACATGACTTGCTTATGTTCTTATTTTTTCTCCTGCCCCTTCAGGGCAAGATGTTGCCTTTTGATGGCATTTGAAGGCAACAACAGTAAAACAAACACACGGACAAACAAAAAACTGTTTCCTTGCTGGCTTTCATAATCTCTCGCATTTCTTTGACTTCTGGATCGGCAAATTATAAGCTACATGATTCGGTGTGAAATCCCTGGATGCTTCCTTCCCCCATTTTGTTCTCTGCTGCTTTTTCAGTTGCTTTAATGATGACGTTTTAATTTTGTATGCCGTTCTGATCTGTGAGGTAGCAGCAAACAGAGACAAACTGCAGTAACCCCAATTACTATTCAGAACAGTACCGATTGCGCTGAATCTCTCTTCAAATATGATTTCCCTCAGTTTTTCAGCAGACCTGACCCTTCCTTATTGAATTGTAAATCTTACATTGTTTTCTGCAAAGCTGGAAAGCAGAGTGCCAGTCTCTTGGGAAAGGGTATTCTGGGCTTCTAGAGAATGTGGCCTCCCATTATAAACTCAGTTTTGTGTGTGTGTGTGTTTTTTTATATCTTGGTTCACAATGTGGGGATGTCTCACAAGTGAAGATTCCAGTAAAGGCAGAAATTTTTTTCCATAAATATGTACATGGTGGCTTAAAATAGCACCATGAACATGAGAAGAATTAGAAAAGAATTTCCAAACTGGTGCCTTGGGAAGATTTAGTGGCAAAAGACCCTTTTGTCCAGAGTTCTTTACACTTTGATAACAATTTGGCACATCGGGTAAATCTCCTGGAGTACCTTTCCAGGGTTCCTTTGTGGGCATTGGCTCCCATAATGCTCTGCAGAAATCTCTTAACTCTGATCTGCCAAGGCTGGCCAGGAGCTATTTGCATAGTTAACAATGAAATTGCAAATCACCACATTTGCATCTATCTTGACTGTTTCTGGATGTGTTACTGGTGACTTTCATCAGGTTCAGGGGCAGGCCTCCCTGGGCACTTGTCTGTTGTCAGGAGCTGCTTTTTTCGAGGATGGAAGTCCTTTGCTGTTGCTGTTAGTTGGGAAGTGACCCACCCATCGCGACCCCATGGACAACATTCCTCCAGGACTTCCTGTCCTCCACCATCCCCCGAAGTCCACTTAAGCTCATACCAGCTGCTTCAGTGACTTCATCTAGCCACCTCATTCTCTGCCGTCCCCTTCTTTTGCCATCTATTGTTCTCAGCATTAGGCTCTTCTCCAGGGAGTCCTTCCTTCTCATTAGGTGGCCAAAGTATTTGAGCCTCATCTTCAGGATCTGGCCTTCTAAAGAGCAGTCAGGGTTGATCTCCTCTTGGACTGACCGGTTTGATCGCCTTGCGGTCCAGGGGACTCGCAGGAGTCTCCTCCAGCACTGCAATCCAAAGGCTTCAATCCTTTGGCGCTCAGCGTTCCTTATGGTCCAACCTTCACATCCATACATTGCAAGGAAGTCCTTTAGGGAGAGATTAACACTGCCTGCCTGCTACTGGGCCAGGTTTGAAGTGTTGGTGGTAATATATAAAGCCCCAAACAATGTGGGACCTACTTGTGAGTGCCTCCTCTTATATCAACCTGCCCAGTCACTTGAGGCCACCTGAGGGCCATGTTCTGTTGCACGTGGACCTGAGGCCCATTTGGAGTCCACCTGCAGATGTCTTCAGCATGGTGCCTCTGCTTTTGTGGCACTCCTAGGCTCTAGAGCTGGGTGTCTCCTGAAAGTACCATTATTCAGCAAAGCATTCCACGTTTGACCAGCCTCAGGTTTTCTGTTGATCATCTGTGGTAATATAGTTTTTAAATTCCTGTTATCTTTCTTGTTTACTGCTTTGGAATCTCTTTAGATGTGGACTGGTGTCTAGATGTGGTGCACAATCCATGAATCTAGGAGACTGCTGCAGGAACAGCCTGGTGGCGTGGCCATTCGTGATGTTCTCAGTGCTGTCTCTGAATTATTGAACTGTTAAATCACATCACATTTCTTTTGCGACTTTCCTTGGAGGAGTCCAAGGCCGTAAACAAGGTTCTCCCCCAGTTTTATCCTTGCAACAATGCTGTGATGGAGGCTGGGTTAAAGAGAGGGAGCTACAAGCACAAATGTACCCACTGAACTTCAGGGCTGGAGAGGGATTTGAGCGTGGCTGAGATGATCTCAGTCTTATGTGGCTGGCGTTTTCATTCCCTTACGCTTTGTGGTCTGGTGTGCTAGAGCGTTTTGACTTGTGGTTTGTGTTTCAGAAACTCTAAGCTGCCCTGACAGCCCTCTCCTTTTTTTTTCCTGAGGAGAGGAATTCTAAGGGATTTTTTAAAAAAATATGTATTTTCATGCTGGCAGCTGGGATCACTGTGAAATAAGTGTCTGCTGGTGCTTGAAACGGGGTTCAAATGGGTCGTTTGATGTGTTGTCCCACTTCTGCTTTCCATCCAGACTTTTGGGGAGATTCGGTCTCATTTGCCGTTACCTCTCAACCGTGGCCGTCATTTTGTGGTGGTACCTGGAACTGTGCCTCAAATTGCCCAACATGCCCATGGCCAAAAACGGTTGCCTGCTGCCGCTATTTCCTTGCCTCCATGAAGGGGTAGTTTGTTTTTCACAATATCATGTTTTCAGGCTTGGTGGCTTTATGCCAGTGCCTTCCTCTGAATTGTAGGTTCGCTTTTGGTTCAGTGACAGAACATCTTTTGAGAGCAAACGGGTTGTCTTAGTGTTTCTTAATGAGTGTCTGGCTTCGTCACACTGACTACCAGTTGAGGTCCGGGCCCAATTTAAGGTGCTGGTGATCACCTATGAAGCCCTAAATGGCTTAGGGTCTGGTTACCTGAAGGACTGTCTGCTTCCATATGTGCCTGCCCGCCCCTTAAGATCTGGGGCAGAGACCCTTCTCCCGGAGCCCTTTCTGAAGGAGATTAGGAGGGTGACTACCTGGAGAAGGGCCTTCTCTGTGGTGGCACCCCAATTGTGGAATTCGTTCCCCAGAGAAGTTTGCCTGGTGCCGTCACTTTATTCTTTTTGGCACCAGGCTAAAACCTTTTTATTTTCCTGATGTTTTAAGATTTGATTGTTTTAATTGGGGTTTTATGGCTCACTGGAAATTTTATTAGGATGCTTTGTTTTATTTCATATTGTCTTATTATTAAACCATCCTGAGACCACAGTAAGGGACAGCCTAGAAAAGTTTTAAGTAAATAAACAAAATGCTCAGAGGATGACCTTTTTGGCTTAATGTGATGGAAGAGGGGAAGGGTGTGGTGGACAGTTTGAGACATATGAGAGTCACGTGGGAGCTGTGTGCAGCTGCAGTCCATTTACCATGAGTAGGTAACTTTGTGCCTTCCAGGTACTTTGACCGACAACTCTCTCCAGCGCTAGTCAGCATGGCCAGTTGTCCATGTGGAGGAAACCCAGGTTGCCTACAGCTTTATAGCATCAGTGGAGCAGTTAGCCCTGTAACCATGCTGTTCAAGCAGGTATGGGGTGGAATTATGCTAGGGTTGCTGCAGGATCAAATTCCTGCCATTTGAGCCTCCTTCATCGTTTGTCTGGAGTGGGTCCAGGTGTGCAGCATGCAGGCCAGAGGGCAAGAAACAGGAGAATGCCGCACTTGCTTGTGTGTGATGTGGTGGTTCTTGTGAAGGCTCAGCGGAGAGGGAAATACCTCATTCTCATCGTGAGGCGGAGGCAGGTATCTGTCTCATGATGTGTCTGGTCTGTGCCAGGTCATCTTGCGGATGAGGGCTTTGCGGCTGAAGGCCCTTCCATGTATAACAAATGCGCTTTTGGAAGTTGGAGACAGCGCTTCAACCACGGAGCTGGGAATCATGGTCTTCCCACCTTCCCTTCCTGCTGGCAGTCAGGCCTGGAAAGACCCCTGCTTTGGGTTGGGGAAAGGGACCTCAGAGAGCAGGACAAGATGGTGGCGTGGTGAGGGCCAGGTTACAAGTTGTTCTGATGCCTCTCTGGGTCACCTTCCTTCCCCTCTGAGATACTCTAGGTAGTTGAGAAAAAAGCTCTATGGGGGGAGAATGCCTGATAGGAGGGTGGTGAAGACCTTGCCGTCCTACCTGCTCCACATTGGATGACCTCTGAATTTGGGGATTTATGGCCAATAGAATAGGATTCTTCCCCAAGTATGAACTGGGAAATTAACCTATCCAGACACCGATGCAGTTCTTTCTGCAGTCGTTGTTGCTGTTGTTGTGTGTTGTCAAGTTGTCTCTGACTTATGGTGATCCAATGAAAGGAAGCCCTCAAATCTCCTAACCATGACAGTCCTGCTGAGTGCTTGTAAGCTCCATCATTCCTTTATGGCGTCAGTCCAATAGTTCTTTTTATCTCTTTTGTTCTATCTCTGTGAATCTCCTTCCTTTCTAGCTGCTCCGTATGAGGGCCCGCCTCCCATCTCTCTCTCTCTCAGTATTCTGTGCCATTGAGCTCTTAAGGAGCTGGGTGTTAGTGTCTCCCCATGAGGTTTCTTTCCCCTGTGTATATTTGGCCTGTTCAAATCGTGGGGTTGTTCTGCGTCTGCCTGTGCCTCTCTCTCGTGCATTGGCTGGTGCCAGTCTGGCTATCTGAGCACTAGTTGGGGAGACTCTAACCTGTAGTCACGCATCATGACCTCACCCATCACGGTTTCACCCAGTAGAATTCATACCAGCTTACTAAAAGCATGATCGTGGGCTAATGGCTTTTCCCTAATTTTCATCCTCCAAAGTCTGTCTGTAAGCATGAATTAAAGATTGCTCCAGACAAAACCTCTTTCCGTTCTTCATGGATACCAGCGTGCCGCTAAATGAGGCCCATAAATATATGAAAAGCAGGTTTAAATAATTCAAAAGCGGCATTACTAATGCACTGGATAGATGGAGCACTGTTTCTTTTGCTGCTTGTGGATGGTTTCTAGGAAAGGGAAGAAATGGGGGGTGGGCCATAATGAGCCACCTGGTTGTCCGTGGTGGGAATCATTCTCGGGAGACGAGCATGGGAAGCTTTTTACTTTTTCCCTGGTAAGCTGCTGGACTCTGTAGAAGAAGGTATGCAGATGGCTAATTTTCATTCTTCGTTCATCTAATTTATTCCGTTTCTACATCCCCAACTCCTGAAGCTCTCCGGGGAGCTAAAAAAAAATTAAAAAGCTAAAAACACAGTGTAAAAAGTGTACACATGTAAATGTATAAATATACAAATATGTGACACATGGAGATCCAGTATCTCAGAACAAGTGAAAGTAATCAGTTATTATTAATTATGTTTCTATTTCTCCCAGTAACCAAAACACCAAACCAGAACAAAAAACAAAAGCGGTTTCTGTCACCATATGCTGCTAAGTGCCTGAGAGAACAGGAGGAGTGTAACCTGGTGCTGAGCAGATGTGGTGTAGGGTTTGAGAGTGCTGGACTAGGACTCGGGAGATCTGGACTCTAGTTCCCGTTTGGCCATGACTTTGGGTGACTTTGGACCATTCACTGGCTCTCAGCCGAATCTACCTCTCGGGGTTGTTGTAAGGATAAAGTGGAAGGAAGAGGAACTGTGTAAGAGTCTTTGCCAGAGGAAGGATGTTGGGATATAAATGTAATGCAGTAATGAAAATAATGTGAGTGTAAGGTGGACCTCCTGGAAGAACTACTTCCACAATTGGGGGGCCACCACTGAGAAGACCTTCCTCTTTGTTGCCACATGCTGAGTCTCCCTTGGAGGAGGCCTCTTGAGGAGCATCTTAGATGTCATAGTATAGAGGGAGGCTCATGCCAGAAGAGGTGCTCAGTATTGTAGGTCTATTTGTAAGGTTCTTTGATGGTTTGAGTGGCTTTCAGATGTCTGTGTGCTTTTCAGTGGTATGTTTTTGTCCTAGACATTTTCCTGATGTGTCAAATTTGAGTCTATTTGTTTTTTAAATATTTAATTTATATCTTTCCTCCAAGATAACCAAAGCACTGTACGTATCTATCTCTTTTCCATGTCTACCTCACAACAATCTTGTGAGATAGGCTAGCTTGAGATCCAGTGAGCGTTGTTTCAAGTGGGAATGAGGGCCCAGATCTCCTGAGTTCTAGACTAGCATTGTAACCTGGCTCTCAACTTCCTGCTTCCCAACTTGTATGCTTTTCTTTAAGGATCTGCAAATTTGTAAAACCCAAAGTCACCTGGTGAGTTTCACGGCTGAGCAGGGACTAGAACCTGGGCCTCTCAAGTCTCAACCCAATACTCTAATTACTTTGACACATTGCCACACTTAAACGAGGTTTTTTAAAAACACACTGTTGATGTGTATTGATCAAATGCATGTATGTAAGATCTTCTGTCTTAGCCTGGATTGGTGTGACTCATTTGTAGACGGAAGGAATTTTCCTGGAGGCCTGATTGAGCAATAACCCTGGGAACATGATACTCATTTCCCTGGAGCTGTGTTCATGTGGATGCCTCAGTTGGAGATGGCTTTCTCTTGCATGTTTGGTCTTGATCTGGGGAACGCAGGTTGCATTTGTATGGTATGCTAACCATAGTTTAGCATGACAAGCATGAGCAGGAAAATGTCATAGCAAACTTTGGACTTGTATCCTCTTCCTGCCCTTCTCTTTCTGTGCCGTAGCTGGGAGGCAGGGTTGAACACCTTCAGATTCTCTTAAAGCTGGTTTGCTGTGTGCTCCAGCCCTGGGATTGTGGTTTAGAAGTAGCTGATCTGTTTCAAAACAAGCCAACTTGTAGCCCTGACTGATGAAGCTGGTTTGTTCAAATGGATCCTGATGACACCATAAAACAGCTTTAAGGGAAAGTGCAGGCACGGGGACGCGATGCATCAGGGACAGAGTGCATGAAACCAAAACTTCTTGTGTCTCCTTCCTGCTCATCCATGTTGCAGCATACCATGGTTTAGCATGAAGTGTAAACAAGGCCAAGGTATCTGGATTGCACAGATTAATAGCAAGCAATTATACAACACTTTACATGGCCTAAAAGGCTTTGCGTCTGTATCCTGGTGAGCTCTGTATCAATTCTGAAAGGTAGGTCAGCATAATCTCCATATTGAGGTAGTAGTTTGTTAGGCTGGCCAATAAGTTTGTGGTACTGGGAATTTCTCGGCTTACACTCACTTTGTTTGGATGCAATCGCAATGCATGTTTAGACAGAAAATTAGACAATTACTGAATCATACTTTCTTCTGTCCAAACGTGCATGAGATTGCAACTTAGCTCTTCATTTGTGGAGAGTGGCAGATGATGACGCCTTGTAACAGAGGGTATGGTTCAATTACATTTGGTGTGTTTGCTGTTTGTGATGCCACTGGGCCAGTTTAATCAAGTAATTTATTACAGATTGAAGCTTAGCAATATGAGAACCCTCCTTACGAGCATCAAAATTAATTTGCCACTTATATAAGACAATGAATGACAAGTACATCTAATTGCATTGAGCTCTGAAGTACTTTACTACTTGATCAATTGATTGCCTAAATGAGTAACTAAACAGAAGCAGTTAGGAGATTAGCTGGAAACAACCATTTGGAAATTCTTTCATTGGCCCACATAATTAATACATCTGTTTGCGCAACCAACATGTTATTCAAGTCCTGCTTGGAACTATAACTTTCCCAAGTTGGTTTCTCAACAAATCCCCTTTCGCTAGTCAGAGGACAGAGGTTTGGAAATACAGAATGGATCTGTAGACAATTAACAGCATTTACCTCTTGCCTTGATTTCAAAGTAAATTTGGAATGGAATTCTGTTGCCTGTCAGTTTAGACTGTTGGTTGAGGTTCAGGCAACCCATGTTAAATTTTCCTGGTGCTGCTGGTAGCTGTTACTTTCCCCTGCTACATGCAGAATTTTGAACTTTCTGTAGATGTCCAAGCTGCTTGGAAATGAGTACCTGGAAGAGAAGGATCAAGTTCTTCCTCACAACCACTGCACTCTACAGGTTCAAATTATCTTTGATAATTAGAACTTATATGCATGATGTGCCCTTTACATTTTTTTAAGGGTAGCATTTGCAGCTAGTGAGACTTCATAGGCTTGGGCATAAGCACCCAGGGACCCGTGCGTAGGAAACTTGGAATGCACTGAGGATGGGCCAAGTTGCTGGGGGTAACCTCAACCTCCATGCATCACTTTCATGTTTTTATTGCTGGCTGGTGTGAATGCTGCTCATATTCTGAAATTTGCACACTTTCTGATCTATACCACCTGGGCACTGCTCTTCTGCAAAGGCGTGGTTGTGGCAGAAGTGGGAAGGACCTTTACCTGTGCGCTTCTTTTTCAGCCATGGACAAGAATCCAGAAGCTTGGTCCAGAAATTGCAGCCGAGCTCAGAGTAGGGTTAGGGGGTGCCTGGCTGGACGGATGTGACACCAGTATTCAGGCAGCTGCTTTGGCTACTGAGCTCAGTTCAAGGTCTTGGTGTTGCTGTATTAACTGCTGAATAAGTCGGGACCTGGTTTCCCTGTGAACCAACTTCTCAGATATAATTTGGTCCTGGGAGGAAGAAAGAGGTGCTTCCTCAACAGCCTGTATGTGGCCACCTTATAGATCGAGTGTTGGGCTATTCGTGTGTGTGTGTGTGTGTGTGTGTGTGTGTGTGTGTG
>NW_025336296.1:1342734-1659937 GCF_004798865.1 Varanus komodoensis
GGAGGGAGGGAGGGAGAGAGAGAGAGAGAGAGAGAGAGAGAGAGAGAGAGAGAGAGAGAGAGGAGGGACAAACAAGGCTCAGCTGGCTGGCCAGCTTTCTTGACCTTACCCTTGTTGACCAACCCAGCAATCTTTTCTCACCTTGCCTTCTCCATCTCTTATCTCTAGTCTGCCTCTTATCTCTAGTCCAAAGACCTGGTCACCTGGAGGCTATTACTACTTCGGGTAAGCAGCCAGTCAGGTGCTTGTTTCCAAGTCTGTATACAGATCCAGTGACTGCAGACAGAATATATGTTGCAAAATCATGAAGACAGATGGTCTGGCTTTTAGCTTCAGTTCTCTGTTCTGAAAAATCTCCTTCAACTGGTCTGGAAAGCATTTCTAACATGTCCTTCAAACAGTCTCCGTGCCTGGCTTGCAATCACTTTCGTCACCCTCTTATTTCCTGTGAAATAATTACTAGACTCCCCTGTGCTATTAATAGCCTTCCCTTCTCACAAACTTGATCTTACTTGCTGGGGAGGTTGGGGTGCAGAGATAAATGTTTGGCTTTGCTGTCCGCATTTTAAGCAGGAGGAAATGGGGACTGTGCGTTTGTCTTCTCTGCAAGAGCGATGAAAGGTCAGTCACATGGGATCCCACGGGATTCCCGGTATTTTAGTGGATGAGCAGTGACGGATGGCCACATGACCGCCTGTGCTGGTGGGGCTGGATTGGAAGCGTGGCAAGGAGAAGGGAAAGAACAAGCAGCACTTGTTAATTTGGGCCCTTCACTGGGAGATGACTGGATCAAATGGCAAAGCTGGGCCTTCCGCGTCTGCAGTGCTTGAGAAGATTAGAGGCTGCATCCTGCTGGATGCATGCTGTTACGGCTGAGATTCCTAATCCAATTTCACCAAATGAATCACGGAGAATGAAAAGAGTGTGTGTGGAAGAGAAAGCTCTGAGTCATAATCCTGAATTGTACTGAGTGGAGCTGTTTGTGCGCTCCTGTTCCCTGCTGACTCACGCCAGATGACCAGCGTGCGCTCTCATCCTCGTTATTGTGGCCACTCAGTCGAGCCCTTCTCCCTCTGTGTGCAGTTTGCACATCCTTGCTCACAGATCTGGGTTCTGGCTCTTTTCTTCTCCGGAAGTCCAAAAGACTTTGCAAATGCGAAGGAATAAGATGTGATTGATGAGCCATTTTAAAGCAGCTTGGGGTCCAAATTTTTGATTTCCAGGCCGTATCAGTGCCACATACCATGTGGTATAGAAATTAAGAGTGCTGGAATGGGACTCGTGATCAAGGTTCTAGTCCCTACTAAGCCATAAAGTGCATTGGGCCACTCATGGACTCTCAGTCTAGCCTTCCTCACAGGGTTGTTTGTCATGGGGATAAAATGAGGAGAATCTTGCAGGCTATCTTGAGTTCCCTGCAAGACAGAAGAAGAGCATGATAAAAGTTCATCATAAATCATCACCGATAGCTGGCTCTCAGCCTAGCCTACCTCACAGGGCTGTTGTGAAGAGAGATGCGGTGTAGTACAACCTTCTCCAGCGTGGTGCCTTCCAGATCAGTTGGCCTGCAGCCAGACTAGTGGTAAATAGTGCAGGTGTTGCTTGCGCCACTTTTCAGAAGCCACCTACTTTACATGGGAAAAGAAACCCCATTCAAAATATTTCAGGGTGCCCCAGTCACTAGTTGGGATGTTACTTTCAGGGTTGGCAGAGCTTTGTTGGGTTTTTCTGCCCTTTCCATCCAGCGGTAGCAGGGACAAGCTTCCTTCCCTGTTTGAGGCTGGGAAAGGGCAAAGACGATCCGTCTGCCTGGAAAAGCCTTTGGGCCTGCCCTGCTCACTAGAACTTGCCCGATCCTGCTCTGTGGATTGTTGGACCTTGTGGGATCGGCATTGCCCTCTCCCCAGTTCCACAGAGAAAGACTGCTCTATTTGGGGTCCCACGGACCACATGGAGCCTCTAATCTGGCCACAAAGTCAGACTGTGGATTTCCCCCCTCTGTGTTGAGCACTCTCAGCTTATGTATGAATGCATTACCCTCCACTTCTTGAAAATGCTCATCTGAGATGACATAGTGTATTGCCTTACTAGTTGAGATCTTTGATTCCATCACTGAGCACATCCTAGAAAGTATATCCTCTGAACTTCCTTCTACAGCTTCTGTGACCCAGGAGGACCACAAGTGGAAGATGGAACTCAGAATCCGTTCTGCCATGCCAGTGACCTTCCAAAACGACTTGAGCCAACTAGAATCTTGCCGACACTGGCAAACAATGGCATGCATTTCTCTTGCTGACTGGAAATGTGTTTGTCCTGGTTTTCAGGTCAATGTCAAACTGTAGTTTGTCCTTTTGGGAATATGGCATGACAAAATTTGGCTTAGTTATTTATTATTATTTATTGATCGATTTATATCCTGCCTTTTTCCTACCAAGGGCTCATGGCAGCTTACATCATTCTCCTCCTCCATCTTATCCTCACAACAACACCCCTGCGAGGTGGGTTGGGCTGAGAGTCTGTGACTGGCCCAAAGTCACCCAGTTGGCTCCATGGCTGAGCAGGGACTAGAACCTGGGTCGTCTGAGTCCCAGTCCCACGCTCTTCACCACTGCACCACCCTGGATCACCACACTGGTTTAGTTCAGTCCAGGGGAGGGAAGGACGGATGGAAAGGGAGGAAGGATAGGGTTAGAATTGTATATTACAATAAGTAGAAAGATAAGTAGAAAGTAGATGTGCTGGAATATGGTTGGGAGCAGTTCAGGCTGTCTGCTTTCCTTCGTTGTGGCTGCTTCTCTGTTATTCCTTTGTTTCTCCTCCGCAGTGCTCGGCCCAGATTTTCTGTCCAAGTGTGTCATCTTCCATCATGTTCTTTAGCTTAGTTTTGCCCTGGCTAATCGTCTTGACAGAAGCTCTGGGTTCCTGGAGTGCACCTTTTTCTTGAACTCTGACTTTTTAAGATATGGAGCATGTTTTTCAACTAAAGGCCGGGCCTTTAGTGGTGGGGTGTGGAGGATGCATTACATTTCCGCAGGCGGCCCAGGGTATCCAGGACAAGGGAAGTCACCTGTGGAGCAACCTGAGACAATATTTAAGTTCTGTTTCATATTGTTTTCACTTGGGTGAGGATTTGTTTGTAGTGTCTCTAAGCAATTGAAAGTTGTAACTTTCTTGGGATGTTTACTTTCTTGTAAACCACCCAGACAGCTTCGGCTACAGGCAGTATAGAAAGAAAATAAATAAACAATCCAATTAAAAATGTTGCTGCTCTTGCGAGAAGCATATTCCGGGTGGTGCAATGGAACCAAGTCCTTTGCACCAGGGCTTATCCTCACCTTTGTCTTACGCAGTGCATGAGGTCACCTGTGCTACTGATTCATCTGCCTTCGGGGAGGGAGGAGTAGTTCAGGGGCAGAGATGAAAGCCCCAGTTTGGATTCTTGGCCTCTTTGGCTTGTAGCAACAGGAACAACACACCACTTCTCCACAAACATCCATGTTTCATTCCAGAACAGCCTAATTGTTTCTTTGCAATGCAAGAGTCTGGACCCAGTGGATCCAATTTTACTCAGCTTAGCCAGCATCTCATAGGAGGTGGTGCCTATTTCCATTTCTAAGGCTGTGAGCCAGCGCTGTCCGAAGACAACCCCGTGGTCATGTGGTCAGCATGGTGTCACAGATGCGGCTTCCTTCCCATGGAGGTGCTGCCTGTTTGTCTACTTGCATTACGTGCTTTTGAACGGCTAGATCGGCTAAGAGCCGGGGCGAATGATTTTATTTCTTTATTTATTTAAAACATTTCTATGCCGCCCCATTCACCGAAGCCTCGGGGCAGCTCACAACATAAAATCAAAATATAATACTTTCAAAATATAAAACAAATTAACAATATAAAATAAGTCGCCCTGGCCAGATAAAATAAGCAAATAATATTAACAATTAAAATGACGTTTAAATGAAAAGGTCTTTGCCTGGCGCCGAAAAACAAACAACGACGGCGCCAGGCGGGCCTCTCTGGGGAGCGCGTTCCATCGATGATGGAAGCGCACTGGCTGGGCTCGAACTGCTTGGAGCGCTGACCATTTCTGGCAACAGGTCCAGCGTCATTAAGTCGCTGCGCCACCACTTCCCCAGGTCCAGTGAGATGGCTGCAAATCAAACTGCATGTTAAGCTGCTGGTGTAGCATCTTTTTTCCCCATGCAGAGTAAGTGGGACCACTGCGCAGGAGAAAGCAATGACTGAACTTTCTGCCCTTGCACATGAGTGGTTTCTTAAAGCCTCCACCAATGCTAATGGAGACATTTTGCTCTTTTTATTAGTCACTGATATAGCCTCCTCTAATTTGCAGATTGCATTTCAAACTCTATAGGATTGGAGCAGCCTTAACTGCACAAAGCTTTTGTTTGCATCTGCAACAGTCCTGTGAGGTAGATCATTCAAGTTCCTGTTTTGAGTTCCCTGGAGATTTAGAATAAAGAAGTATAAAAAGCAGTAGTACCACAAAAATAGAGAATAAAACTGTACAGTTCTAAGCTGTGTAAAACATGACAAAGCAAAACTTGGGGCATGCTAAAGTGAAACCCAGATTTAAAAAGGGAGAGACACAGATACACAAGTTATTAAAGAGTGAAGGGTATGGAGACCCCAGGGATGGAGCCAGGTGAACAACTCGAGGGCAACTGTCCCATCCCTGTGGTACCAGTACAAAAAAACTCCCTAATTTCTCTTACCATTGTGTTTCCCTCCTGTCTATTTACAGGGAATTCTGGGAATATCATTCTTGCGGGAGCATATCACTGTGGCTTGTAGGATGGAGAACAGGTGTTTGTTCTTCCTTATGTAACAGACGGGCCCTTTGTATGCTCTGGCCTACAGCTCCCCCTGCCCTAGCCAGCATAGCCAGCGGTGAGGCATGATGGGAGCTGTAGGCCAAAACATACGGAGGCTTGCAAGTTGCCAGAGTTACTTGGGCTTTCAGAGTAGGGTCTCCAAAGACTATATATGGGAGATGGCTACATTTGTCCTTAAAAAAAGAGCATCCTGGGAGAGCCCTGGCTCCAGTTTGTCTAACTGGCAACCCAGAAAACTTCACACGCCAAGTGCAGCAGTGGTCCATCCAGGGTGCTTTGTGTACGTCACCTCCCCCAGCCTGGTGCCCTCCAGGTGTACTGGACTACCCATCGCAGCCACGCCAGCCCTGGGAGTGGTGGTCCACTGCATCTGGCAGGCACCGGGCTCTGGAAAGGAGGTCTCCACTGACTGACCATGGCATCCCAAGGGTTCGCATGGAGGTTTCCCCCTGGAAATGGCAGCCATTGAAGCTGGGGCCCCCTGCAAGCCGCCTCCCAGTGAGCTGCGTTGGCAGAGCAGTGCAAGGAAGCAGCCATAGGGAAACGCCAACCTGTGCAAGAACAGAGTAAAGGTCTCCCATAGCAAGAGGTGGATTTAGACCTACCTTTTCAGGGGAGCCCTGCTTCTCCATTGATAGTTGGTATCAGGAGCAAAGAGGAGCCCTTAAGAAAGGCATGTCAGCCGTCTCCAAATGAAGCCTGGATCTCTTGCAGCACTGCATCAACATGGAGGAATCAGACAAATTGTTTTGGTCCTCAGCCACTGAGATGGTGTCTGGAAGGCACCACAGCTGTTGCCATTGAAAGATGGGTTGATTACGGCAAGCTTTTCTGATGCTCTCATGCAGCAGCTGAGCAGATCAGAAGCACCTGTGGTTAGCGATAACATCCTTGAAGGCAGGGGGAGTGACGACAAATGTGCGTGGACTGCAAACAGCCTTCCTTATCTCTTGATGCCGTTCTCAGGCTGGGATCCCAGTGAACTTGTTGGACAACTTTTTGCTTTGGCTGTGCTCAGAGCAGTTAATGCTGACAGCTACATCTTCCACTGGAAATGCTGCTTCTGTGCTGATGGTGTTTGATGTTTAATTGGTGTACTGGTTTGGTAAACACGCAGGAGGGAACATTGGAAACTGTTGTAGACCGAGTCACACCCATGCTCATTTCAGCCCAGGACTGTCAACACTGACTGACAGCTGTTCCCCTGAGAACCAGGCAGGAGCTTTTCCATCCCTGCCTGCAGATTTTGGGGATTGAACCTCAGACCTTCCTTCTGCAGGCAAAGCCAGTGTCCTGCTGCCGAACTAGAGGCGCTCCTGCAAGGTGTCCCTTCAGGCTCTTGAATTGGCTGCACCTTTGAGCAGTCCCCACCTGACCAGGATGTTGCAGAATTCCCTTTGGACCTCTGTGCTCCTTCTCTGTCTCCGTCAGAAAGAGAGAAAGGAATATCTCTGTGAGCGAGCCAGTGAGTGAGCAAGCAATCTCTGCGTTGGAATGAATGCCGTGCAAAAAGCACCGAGTTCAGATGTCAGGAGGTCCAGCCTCTAAAATCCTGCCTGAGTATCTACTAGGCTGCTGGTGGGAGATGGATTGCACCGCAACTCCCATCATCTCCTGGCCCTGGTTTGCAGGGACTGATGGGAGTGGGTGTCCAGCAATACCTGGAGAGCTACATTCCTGCTCTGGGAGAAAGGAATATCTCTGCACCTGACTACCCTGGAAAAGATGGAGGTTGCTGGGAAGGAGACGCAGGTCCAGCTGGGTGAGGATGAGGGGGCTGGAAGTGTGTGGTCCTCGCACACCTTCTCTAGTGCTGTGCAGCGGTGCAAGGGCTGTGCGAATGATGCTTCAATTGACGCCCTTCCCTGGCATGTGGAGGCAGCTGCGGCAGTCCCACGGTCATGCCGTGGGAGGCAGCATGGAGGGAGGTGAGGAGTGGGGCAGGACAAGAACTCAGGGAAGGGGCTGTCCCCTTGCATGGTGACCTCCAGCGCTGCATTCTGTAATGCTCGGTCATGAATTTATCCATGCGCTCCCTTGCCCAGGTTTTATGCTCTCTGGCTTCCCTTCAGCGGGACTCTCTGGCTGGCATCGCAATCGCTAGGCCAAGCTGGTCTTCCCCAAATTCAAAAGCACATCACATCTCCAGAGTGCATCATTTTGAAGTGCTTTGTTATTCAAATGAGAATTGCAGAGCTGAGGCATGTCTTGACTCATACCTTGAAAGTGTTTAATTCATGCCTAGCAATGCCAGCAATGTGTTCTTTTTTCTTTTTCTTTTTTTAAGGGGAGGTTTGGGAAGAAGAAATAGGTGTGGGTTAAGTCCTAGCTCTTACCCATGGCTCCTGCAGTTGCACTTGAAACATCGAGGTCATTTATGCATACCTAGGCTTAGATAAAACACAGCATCTTCCGGCATTTTAAAGGCAGTTAGATTTATTGTGGCATAATAAATCCTTGTGGGCTGAAGCACACTTTGTTAGGGGCAAAGATTGCTGGCTGGCAGAGAGATGTACACATGAGGCTTAACTAGTTTCTGGCGCATTTGCCAGTGATATGCAAACTCATCTGAACAATAAAATGGGGGTGGGGAGGTTGGAAGGTGTTTGGTAGTTCCCATCTGGTGCACAGATAATTGTCCCAGTTAGCATCCTGTACTTTCCCCAACTGGATGCTCTACAGATGTGCTGGATTGCTATTCCCAGGGGCTCTGCTGGCTAGGAATCATGGGAGATGCAGCCCAACCCACCTGCAGGGGCACCTGGCTGAGGAGGGCTCCATGCAGCGAGAATGACCTCTTTCTTGAGTGCTTCTTAGGTGCTTATGCTGTGGAACTCAGCAGATCTTTTCTTGTACCCTCGTCTTTGTGCTTTCTCTGTCTCTCCTGTCTGTCATTGCAGCTATTCCTCTCCTTCAGCTTGTTGGCCCACACATGAGCCCAGAGTGCTTATTCCTCTTTTGCTGACCCTTTTGTTTCTTCTAGTCTTGGTTCCTCACCTGGTGCTCCTTCCAGTCATTTCTTCTGATACTCTTTGATCTTGTTTGTCTTTCCTCTCCCCTGTTGCTTCCAGCATTCAGGTTTCTATCCTGTGCTGCTTTCTCTTCTGCTTCTCCTCTTCACAAGGTTGGAGCCTCTTAAATTCCCCCTGCCCCTGTTCAACCAGGTCTTACCTGTGCTTGGGGGCTGAGGGACAGATGGGGAATTGCAAAGCAACCTCACAACCACTTCACATTTAAAACTGTAAAAGAAGAAGCCACCTTTAAGGCAGAACGCAGGAAAACAAAGAGTAGGAAAAGAGCAGAGCACAGCTGATACATGTGAATTTGCTCAAAAGTGATGCAGAAGAAAAGTTCACCTAAAACCAACCAAAAATAGGGGGTGACAGTCTGGAGGGAGAGGGTTCCACAAATTGGGAAGGCCTACTATTTCTACCAACCCAAACTGTCCTGTTGGTGGAAAATATAGGCGGGCCTTTGAAGTACATATTAAGTAGTGAGCTGGCTCATACAAGAGAAGATGTTCATTTAGATCCCCAGTAGCAAACCATTTAGAGCTTCCCAACCCACTACCCTACAGACCTGATACAGCTCAGGTCCCATCCGGCTAAGCCAGCATAGCAAATGGTCAGAATTGTTGGGAGTTGAACTCCAAAGCATTTGGAGGATGCAGGCTGAGGAATGCGCAGTTCAGATTTCCTAGCTAAAGACAACACAAAGGACACTGGCAGCAAGTGCAGCTGATGCAAGACGGTGTAACAGGGTCCACAACACAGGTGCCCAAAGCAGTTTGGCTGCTGCCTTTTATACTACTTCTTCTGGCAGCTTCTGAACAGTCTTCAAGGGCATCCCCACTGCAGTAGTCTAAACTGGGGAGGCAAGGATGATAATACTCATCACTTGACATCCTGCACTGTAAAACTTTAAAAGTGCTCCACTTACATTTTCTACCTTGTAGGAATCAATGTTCTCTTGTTATAATACCGTAAATGGAATGGGGAGGAGTGGGGGAAGTTTGCCCTGAAATGATGGCTAGTTGCAGGCCACCTAAAAATACTTGGCAGGATCTGTTGCTTTATGGCTTAGCCAGGTGGCTACAATAGCTCCCTGTCCATGGGGGCAGCTCTAAGCATTCCCCAGAATTCAGAAAGCCATGGCACATTTAAGAGCTAATTACAGGTTGAGTTTCCTAGGCCAAAGAAGAAGAGAATTGGAATTGCATTACCTGAGCCCCTGATAATATTAATTTGCCCTGAAGAAGCCTTGATTTGCATTACTAAAATCCAAAGAATGCTTTTTAAATCATTTGCAAATTGAGGCAAATGATTTAAGTGTGGGGGATTTGGGGAGGCGAGACTATCAGGCCCTGGTTCTGTAATTCCTCTTAAAACCTTTGAGGGCAGGAGACGTTTCTGTTTAGTTAATTAAGGTCAGCCACTGAGTGTGTGTGTGTGTGGGGGGGGGCTGGTTGGTTGAGTGGGTCAATCCAGTGTTAAGCCTGGAGTAGTCAAATTACTTTTAAATTCGTTTGGCTCTGTCTGCATCAGCCTTGTAAATTGACCTTGCTGTCAAGCAGCGTCTCCTCCTCCCGTTAATGGAATTAAGCCCTTTAAATAAGTAAAGAACCTGATGCACCTAGGGTGTGGTGCCCCCCTCCCCAGGTCGGGGTGATTTGTTGGTCTTACTGGAAGTCAGGAAAAGGGGTTTATGTGATAGCTGGAGGCTTAAAGGATGCTCACACTCTTTGGAAGATGAAGACTTTGTGATACAGGCTTTGCTGCTGGGAAGTGTAGCTCACCTGGAGTCCACGAGAAAGTTACAGGCATGTGATGAGTGTAGCATGACTCATCGGGCAATTAGCAGCTAATTTAAGCTTCCTTGGCAAGAGCTGAGCAGTGACTGAGCAAAATGGTTTGTGTTTGCCTGTCTCTGGTGTGTATCTTGTTAAGAATCAAGAGGGGAGGGCCTGTTGGAACTGACTTTTTCAGGTTTCCAAAAGTGGCTTCAAGCACAAACTTTGTAAAGCCCGTCTGCCTGCACTGTTTTAGGAAGTAAGAAGCCCAGTGGCCCTCACCGGATCTTTAGTATCAGTGCTGCTTGCTGCCCAAGGCAGCCTTATATTTCCAGTTCTCTTCCACTTGTATCATACTGGTTTGGCAGATCTTTCCCATTGATTCCAAAACTGTAGGCTTAGGTGTGCTGGTGTGTTATGAAGGAGACTGAAGTGTGCTTTGAAAAATCCAGGCTTACTAGATAGTCATTGAATTATGCTTTTACATATTGCGAGGCAGTGCTGTGTAGTGGTTAGAATATTGGACTGGGATCTGGAAGATCTGGTTTCTGGTCCCCACTCAGCCACAAAGCTTCCTGGGGGATTTTTGGCTTGTCACTAACTCTCAACTTATCATACCTCACAGGGTTGTTGTGACAATAAGATTGAAAGGAGGAAGTGGATAATGAAAGCTGCCTTGAAGTCCCTGAAGGAAAAGGGGTGGGATATAAATACAAAAAGCTGTGCATTTTAAAAATGCTCTTCTCAAATGTGTGCAATTTATTGGATACAGATCCACGGATTGCATTGGGAGTCTAGAACTGCATGGAGCATTTCTGGCTGATGTATGTTGGACAAATTAGTCTCCCTCAATCCAAGTGGTGTGGATCTCTAGTAAGCTTAATGCAAGGGTAGGCAAGTTACAATCCTTCAGGACATTGTTGCCCTGCAAGTCCCATCAGCCCCCACATTGGCCATGCCTCTTAGGGATCATGGGAATTATTGTCCAACAATAACCGGAGTTGGATCAAGAGTCTCATGCAGTATATAGAACATTAGCAGGCACAAGGAGAACATAAGAAGAGCCACTCTACCTCTGACATTGAGGTGAAATATGGTCACTGCAACCAGTAGCCACCGATATCTTAATTCTCCCTGAATTGGCCTCATGCCCTCTTAAAATGGATCACAGTGGTGGCAGATAATCCCATCTTTGCCTGTTTAAAAATCTCTTTCCTTTTATCATTCTGAAATCTCCTCTGGTGGTTGGAGAGCTGGACTGAGGTCCTGAGAGAACCAGGCTCTAGTTCCTACTGGACCACGAAGCCCACTGGGTGGATTGGGCCAGTTGCAGACTCTCAGCCTACCTCACAGGGTCATTGTTTTGAGGATAAAATGGAGCTCTGTAAGCTACCTTGGGTTCTGCAGGAGAAGAAAAAAGGTGGAGTATAGATGCAATGTAATCACAATATTGAGCTTCTTTAGACATCCCTGGTCTCTAACATTATGAGAGAGGGAGAAGAAATTCCCTCTCCATTTTTCCCACGTCATGTATAAGTGCCCATCATGGTCTTCCTCACTCACCTTCTTCCTAAGTGAAAGGGGCCTTAAAGTTGTCACCTTGTGGAGAAGTAGCTCCAGCCCTTGGTCATGTTGGTTGCCCTTTCCCTCACCTTCTGGAGGTGCAGGCACTAGACCCATATACAGAATCCCAAGTGTGATTTCACTGCAGTTTTGAATGAAGACAGATTGATCAGGGATGTTTTATGTTTGGTTTCTTTGGAGCAGTTCCAGACCAGGCTGACATTTTCACCTATTGTCCCACCTAGATGCCAAGATCCCTTCCCTGGTCAGTCATCACCCTCTCAGATCGTTTCTGTACCCTGATCTGCTTTTCTGGCATGTTTTGCACACTGAAGCACAGCTACAAGTTTAATGTCCATTTACTCAGTTTGGAGAGATTCTTTTAGAGCTCATCGCGCTTTGGTTTTGTTTAAAATAGCCCAAATATCTTCTTGTCGGTGGCAAGTGCGACCATTTCAGTCCTCTCCTGTAGTTCCAGATAATTTATGAACGAAGCACTGGTGCCAGTGTGAATCTTTGAGAATATCATATCATGCTTCTTGTTTTGGGAGTTTTTTTCTGTCTTTCTAGGTTGACCTTATCTAATCAAGTGCATCTCTCATTTTAATCTACTTCCTATGCCCAAGCAAATACGCAAAGTTTGGGAAGACGGAGCAATCTATTTTTAGTCTGTCTTGCCCCTTATTTTACATTATTACCTTCCCCACCCCCTCTTAAAATTGAAAGGGGTAAGATAATGATTTCTTAGAGGGGGGGGGAGTGTGTTATGCAGGCAATTACTCCCAGTTCATAAGCTTCTTGAACAGTCCCTGCGTATCAGGTGTACTGAAATAGTTCGCAGGTGTCATGGAAAGCCGCTGCTGATTCAAGCTGGGATTAAAATAAACCGGATGGTTGCTTGCTACGGGGGAGCACAGAAGCGCTGTCCTGGCAGTGCCAGAACACTCCTGAACCATCTGTCAAGGACAGTTACCCACGTAAACAGCACAGAAGACTTCAAGTATATTTCTGATGGCAGTTTCACTTTTGACATTGGAGGGCGATTGAGCCCAACTGTCTGCTCTGGTTATCAGGATTCCTCAAATTTTGCTGCCTGCACTTTGTTCATACTAGGGGGGACCCAAAAAACCCAGGAATTTATTTATAAAAAATCGAGTATTTTACATGTTCAAACTTGAGTCACCTGCAACGTACTCTCCGTTTGATGCAGTACACCTATCAAGACTTTTTTCCGCTGCTCAAAATAGGTTTAGAACTGGTTGATATTTCTTGCCTTTTAGTATTTCTGCCGTTTTTTGTCTCACCTCTTCCACATTGGCAAAATGTTTCCCTTTGAGGACATTTTTCATCTGGGGAAACAAAAAAAAGTCTCACGGGGCAATTTCGGGTGCATAGGGAGGGTGGGGCACAAGGGTCATGCTGTTTTGTGTCAAAATCCGCTGAACAAGATTTCACTGCTGAATGTGATTTGTATAAATCAGCCCTCACAAAATAGGCAAGCAGGTTGAAAGAGTCTCCAGAATACCTCACTGAAGCCACACACAGCCTCTCACAACAACCCAGCTGGGCACCCTGATGCAGGTGGGTTCCTAGAACACTCACCTAGCTTGTACTTCCAGGGGCCTGCCCTCCAGAAGAGAGTTCTTGTTTTCTCTGGGTCATATGCATGCATTTATGGATGCAATTTATGTATCCTGCCCAGAGTGTGGGGAGCCGTCCCTTTCAAGCTTCCAAAACAACAGACAGTCTCTCTGCAACATAGCACTTTATTGCCAATGCGTGGCCAGCGAGCTGCATCAATGGAGCATGAACAAAGCGATTAGTTGAATCCAAACTGGAAACTGCTTCTGAAAACCCTCCTTCTCCGTAATGCTGGGCTCCGCCCCTCTGGGTGGGTCCCTCTAGAGAAGTACACAAGCCCTCTAACTGGGTAGCTCTTCTATCCCAGTGATGTGTTGTGGGGTCAGGGACTGGACAGGGCATGGACTTGTCTTCCTCCTCCCTTCTCTTCCAAACCGCCTGTTCCCATGGTCGGTCTGAGAATCTGGGGGCAGCAGCCTGGAGGCAGCCTCACCTTTTTCTGCCCCCTCAAGTCTCACCCTCCCCATGTCGCAGTCTTCGCAGTCCTCATCCAACGAGTTGGTGCATCCCTGACCTTGGAAAGCATGCCAGGAATAGCCGTCTGTTCCATTCCCTACACAGGGTGGTTAACTTATCTAAAAAACCAGAATGCACCACGCAAACAGCCTCAAAATCACCACTCTGAAATTACACGATTGAGCCCCCTCCATCTTCATGCCTACATAAGAAGCAGTGTGAGGGGCAGCTTGGATCCTGCTCTTCTGGGGCATATACTGGGAATGTTTTCCCCTTATAGCTAGGGGGCAATATGTTACATTTCCCATCTGAAACATGCCCCTTTTAGTGGGAGGATGCATTTAGGTTTGCCCTGTCCGTGTGGTTCTGAAGAGGGGTGGACTCATAACACAAAAACTTCTATGCTGTTACGTGTTGTGCTAAGCTGTCTCGCTACACTTGTGACTTCCTCCTCGTTCAGACTCTTGTCAAGGGCTAGCAAGGCTTTTAAAGTGTTAATTTCACGCAGCTTTTGGTGGTGGGGGGGGTGGGAGCATTGGGCTCTTCCTCCACCCCTCAATCCATATCATGGCCTATTTTTCCAACCTGAGGAGTAGCATTCCTTTCCAAGAGTCATGTGGAACATTTTCCAGTGTTTAATTTCCTGCTGAAAATTTTCCCTTGCGTAGGCCCACTCTTAGAAATGAACACATGCCAATTGCAAATGGCAAACATTTCTTTCCTTCTGAACACACAGGCAGGGCCGAGAGCTTTGCTGGGGCCTGCGCTAGAGCTATTTAACTTGTGGTTGCATCCTGCACCGGAAACCCCACCCGAGATAGTGGTTTGACTGGATAACCTCTTGGAGTTCCCTTCCAACAGAGTTGGAGTTCCCGTCCAACTCTGGTCCTTCAACGTGGTGGCCAGGTTATTGCTGAAGGGGACAAACTGTTAATTGGGACATGCTGACATGACATCATAGCAGCAGTGCTAAAATGCAAATGGTGTCTCTTGCAAAAGGGTGGGAAAATGCTCTTTCACAGGCAGCAGGTGCATTCTCTTTAATTGCATAGGATGATCTATGAACATCGAGTCAAAATCTGCGTTTTCAAGAATGAACACAGCATGAAATAATTGTTTTCCTTCTTCCGCCCCTCCCTTAGCTGCTTGCACAATCCAGGCAGCCGCAAACACTCTCCCTTTTCTTGGACTGCCTCCAGAGATAAACATGATTGACTGAGGAGTGACTTGAGTTTGCGACGTCCGTTGCGTGTTTCCCTCCCAGCTGGAAATAACTAACATCTACCTTGGCTTCAGCCAAGGTGCTCATGCGAAAGGTGTCTTGGGAGACGGAGCAGACTTCAGAGGCTCTCTAACTCTGGAGGATGTTGCCCGGACTGGGCAGTCTTGGATTCCTGCGAGGGGCAGAGTGTTGGACTCAGCATCTTAAATGCCCCCCTTCAACGCTATGCCTCTTCCACATTAGCGAATATCCTTGGGCTTAACAATGACCCCAAATTACGAGTGTAAGAAAAGCCTTTGTGGATTAGAAAGAAGATTCTAATGACTTTCCCCACAGCGTTCAGCCAAGTGACATCCGATGTTGTACAAGATTCACAGCTCTCCATCCCCTGCCTGCCCAGGTTTCTTCCCATCAACTTCTGCAGATGGAGGGGCTGCTTGGTTTTTGTTATTTATCTATTTCTATGCCAACCCTTTTCCTTTTGCAAGAAGTTCAGGGTGGCTTACATGATCCTCCCCTATTTTCACAGCAAGCCTACAAGGTAGTCAGTGACTGACCCAGAATCACCTAGTGAGTTACACGGTTGAGTGAGGACTAGCGCCTGTTATCTTGAGTCCCAACCCAACCTAAACCACAGCGGCCCTTTCTTCTATCTTTTTGTGTTGCTTCTTGCAGGAAACCCAAGGCATTTTTGATCTTCCCCCTCCCCTCCACTTTATCCTCACAACAACCCTGTGAGGTAGGCTAGGCTGAGAGTCAGGGACTGGCCCAAAGTAACCCAGTAAGCTTCATGAATGAATGGGATGAAATCCAAGATTCTCGGATCCAGTCCAGCTCTCTAACCATCATACATCACTGGTTTGAAAAGTTTCTTCAGTATTGGACCCTTGCCATGCAGGTTCAAGCCATCATGGCCACTCTCCATGGGTTGTCTGATCAAACTTGGTTTCCTCCAGATGTCTGGGCTGCTGGGAGTTGATCAAGGTGTGCTGGCTGAGTCTGGCAAGTGTCCTCTAGAACATCTGGAGGACATCAGGTGGCCATTTTCTCATTTGCTTCTTTAATCTAGGCTGATGGCCAACTCCACATCTTGTAGTGGCAAGGCCCCTTAGCCAGTCCCGGAAGCTCTTCCTTGTAGGCTGTCCTGCTTCAAACTTTGAGGAAGTGCTGTATAAATTCTGACGACTGGGTAAACTGCCCAGAATTACCTTGTTTTATGGCTAAGGCAGTCAAGGCTGAAAACGAGACTGGCTCAGGGGAGAACCCAGTGTGGACAGTGGAGCTCTTCTCGCTTCATGTCTCCATCTGTATTGGAGCTGGAAATCCGATGGATTCCCTGCGCTCCTCTCCCAGCCTCCGTCCCACTACGTTGCAGCTCTGCGTCTGGGTTCGATTGTTGTCACGGGGATTGTTGCTCTCCAGGACTGAAAACCCCGTGCAGTGTGCTAGCAGCATCCCTCTTCTGCGCTACACACAACTTCTGCATGGAAGAAGGTTGATGGTTGAACAGTCTTTGTTCCATGAGCATTTACAGACTTCCTCTCGGCCTGTCTTAGTTTCCAGGCCAAGCCCAGAAAGGATCTCTGGGAATGCTAGGAGGACGGGTTCATCCTGACTCTAAATGCAGCTCTCTTGCTGCCATCAGAATCCTGAAGCCAGTCGGGGTGTCTGCAGGGCACTTACCCGCTTGCACACCTGCGTGGGACCCAAGGTAGGACTGCTGAAGGAGAGCCCCTGGTACATGCGGGTGGATGCTGAGTTTTGCCAAGGTGCAGACCACACACACTCAATCTAAGCTAGTAAATCGTCCTCCCCAAAGCTTATTCAACATACTCGGTAAGCACAGAAACATTGCCCTTCGCTCATTCAAGCAAAACAGAAAGTCCAGAGGAATGGGATGGAGCATCTTGGAAGAGAGTATAGTGACCTGACTTTCTGGGATCGGAGCCACTCCTTTCAGGAGATGAGGAGGCCTGTAACAGTTTCTTGCAGGACTCACTTGCGTTCATGTGGTGGAGAATTTCCTGTGCTGGAAGGGGCGATGAAGCCTCCATAGCCATGGTTTTATAACTGATGGGGCCTCAGTCTCACAGTGGGTCATGACTTGCCTGCCACTGTGCATGCTTTGCCCACTCCCTCTCCCTGGCTGTTCTCATGCTCCACTCAGCTGACGGTGACTCATCGGCTCCCTTCTCTGATTCGGTCATCGCGCCACGTGAACTGAATGTGGAACCCAGAATCCCTTGCAGGGGTTCCTTGGCAGACAACACAGAAAGCCTGGCTAGAACGAAGGGAGCTAGAAAGCTGCTCCTTCCTAGGAAAAATAAATGCTCTCTTTGAGTGGAAAGGGTCTTGGCTTCCTTGCAAGGTTCTAATAGGATTTGTTTGGGGATGTTTTGGGGTGCTGCCTGCCTGCCTGCGCATGAATCTGATGTGCAGGTGCTTTGCCAATGCTTTCCATCCGGCCCAAATTAACCCTGAGGCTCTGCACAGAAAAATGTTCTGCTGAGTTTTTCCATGCGCCTGACGTCTTTCTTCAACCAGGCCTCTGCCATTGCCGACAGGTGGCATTGACCTTTGCCTTATTCGCCTGCCCACCATGTTGCCTGCTTAGCTTACAGATAGTTGGAGTGCCAGTGCTGCAAATGCAGACGAAAGCCAACTGCTCTATCGTGGGAGGTTGGGTGCATGCACTGCTACATGGTTCTGTGCCTGTTCAGGCCGGTCTGGCTTTTAAATCGGGCCTCCGTTTATTGGTCTTTAAAAACATTGTTTAGGCTCGCTTTGTGACGGATGGTAAGCGATGCTGGCCAGCTACCTGGTTCAGAACGCTGGAGCTGCCCTGTCCTTCTTGGCTCCATCACTTTGATGGCTGTCTCCTGGGCATTGCAATTCTTTTAAAAGGGCCTGGCACTCAGGTATCCCTTCAACCTTTGCTCTTGAGTTAACCTTGTTTTCTAGCATGAAAAATGTCTGGAAGTTTCCGTGCAGTAGAACAAATGTTCGGTGACTCCCAGCTGACAGATCAACACCCCTCCTTTCTCTTTCTGCAAAGGAAAAGGGAAAAATTGTTGTCCTGCCAGTGAGGCTGTTTCCTGCCTTTCCCCCCTGACCCTTGCAAGCCTGCTTCTTCTAACAATCTGGTATTATTTTGTTCTTTCCTCAAGGACTCCAGCTTGATTTCTTGACCAATCCAATGGATGCAGCACCTCCAACATCTTGTTCCCTTCGTGTTCAAGGATATCCAAGGACATGGGATTTACCAAGCCACCCAAAGACACCAGAGAATGTCAACTGCAGACTAAAAAAATCTTTGGCAGACTTTTTTTCCCTCTGTGCCTCTCTTTTTCTTTTTGTACTGCTGAAAATGGATTATTCTTCTGCCATCACTGGAATATGTTTTGTGGTCAGATTCTTGGAAACAAAACAAGGCCGAATAATGTTAACACAAGACACCTCCTCTCTCTCCTTTTCCAAGTGGTTCAAGTGTATTGCCCAGGTAGGTGAATGGGCATATTTGTGTGATGTTTTGTGAAGTTTGTGGGTGATTGCTTCTCTCCCACATGGAAAGTGTTCTCTCTCCAGACCAATGTACACAGAGTTCTCCTGAATTTTAATGGTCAAGGGTATGGAACAGTGGAAAATATGCCTGCTTCTCACTTCTCTGTGCATTCATTCCTTCTCCTAGAATGGTGTTTTGAAGGTGATACGGAGGGCTGAGTGGGCACAGGGCATAGCTGAGAGAAGGAGGCCTGCTAGCCAGGAGGTCCTAGGAAGTGGAGGGGATTATGCTAAAGAAGTGGCATGGTCTGGAGGCCCTGTGCTGTGGATGCTTGTTCTCCAGTGTCCATTGGTTGGACCCAGAGCTGCTTGCTGTTCCTAGTAGCCAGTGATACACCATTTTTCTTGTCTTGTTCTCCGGAGACAAAGTGCCTTTTTTACCTACTGTTCAGAGAAGTGGTTACAAGAGAGTAGTTGGGAATGGGGAGGTGGTGGATGGGAAGGACCCCGTTCTCCCCTCATCAATAACCCGGTCACCCCCTCCCAGCTGGTGCACGATGCAGCGTGGCTACATTTTGGAAGGTCCGTTCTGCCGCCTCGTGCTGTGGTTGCCCTGCTGACCACCTCGGATTGAATTCATGGTCAGCCCTGACTGCAAGTGGGACTAATTCATGACACGTGAACTCTGTCATTCTGGTGCAGTTGCTGCTTTTGCCCTTTTGAGGAATGTGTGCAAGATGTACTGCCTACCAGATTCCCCTTTGCATGTTACAAATATTTGTGTTTTTGCTTGTTTGCTTTTGCCTTTTTGGTCTTTGTTCCAAAGGCAGAATCTGAGTCTGAGCCCTGCTGTTGGTGGTAGATATTTTCTCGGCACTGTTCTCCACACCCGGGCTGAGGATGCTTTGTCATGAAAGGCAAAGAGGGGAACTTGCTTTCTGAGTTTGTTTTATGGTCAGTGGTTCCAGAGATGCATGCAAAGGTGCAGGACGGATTTTAGGATGGTGGTAAGTTAGGTGCATGCCAAGTCCAGTGTTTCAAGCTTTCATAGATGGGTGAGGAGGAGGAGGAGGAGGAGAAGGGGAAGCTGGCAGAATGCAGAAATGTTGCATTGCTTGGAGTGAAAGTAGAATGATCTCCCAGCTCAAACAAACGCTAAGGTTGTACATGCTGTTGATCTTGCAAATTATTGTGCTGCAGTTCAATTAGAAGTACGCCCACTGAACTCTGTGGGACTTAGTTCTGCGTGAGCAAGTTTGGGATTTCTGTTAGCAACAAACAAACAGAACTGGGCTCTTTAAAGTAGGGATGGGGAATCTGTGAAGGTGAAGGTCTCTGAATGTCTGGGGGAGAGCTCAGAAAAAATGAGGGAGGCACTTTTTTTCCCTAGGAGGGAAAATCAAGCTTTCACATCGCTTCCTGTAGCCCTCCATATGTTGTTGGATTCCAGCTGCTCTTTGTCAGAACCAGTATAGCCAATGGGAGTTGTACTAGGGGGCTTCTGGGGGGAATTATTGTCCGGCAACATCTGCAAGGCCATACGTTTCCCATCTCTGTTTTAAAGCATATTTTAAATATACTAATACGTAACAAACCATAAAAAGAATTCCACATTTTTTTCATTGCAGGAAGAAAGTTCATATTACATCCATTCAAATTGCCAGAATGTTCTCATTGGTGCTTTGACGTGTGATATGTGGACTGTTAACTAGACCAGGTTATATAGTTTTTATTTTTATGTCTACATCAATCTGTGTACATTTGTTCATTTCTGTGACTTCCCTTTTGCCTTTCTTACAGATTTGATATGTTTTTATCATTCTTGATTACACTGTGAGTCAGCTGGACAGTGGTGTGTGTGTGTGTTCTTGAAAGTTTATCCTCAAACTTTCTTCAGAACTGAATCAAAAACTTCATACTTTTCCTCAGTAGTCTGCTGTAACGCATGACTCTCTTATTACATGGCTGGTAAGGAAATTCCATTTTGCTTAAGATGCTACTGTACATCCGTTGGAATTTTTTAATCATTGTAACTTTATCACTTCCTCTACTTAGGAGTTTTTTCTCCCATTGTTCAGCCCAGGACCTCTGCTTTTGGAATTTGCCCTGTGAGTGAGGAAGCAGTTGAATTTTAACTGTTGATGTAGCACTGCTTCTTCGGACTCATCATGAGCTGCTCACTTGGCTATTTTGAGGGGAAGCTGAGAGCTGGAAGAGACCTGTCCTTCAGTAAGGCTGACGGTACTGGCCACCTTATGTGGAAAATGCCATACAGTCCTCCGAGCTAGTAGCCATGCAGAAGTGGGACATTGGCCATGCTTTGGGGGGGGGGGGTGAAGATCTGGCGTTCAATCTTTAGTCCCCCCGGGTCTAATCTCCTTTATAGCCCCCTTAACGGGAAGCCACATTAACCTTGTGGCAATGAGCGCCATGCTTCTGGCTCTACAAAGAAGAACATTGTGTTGGATCATCATGGCTTAAACAAACCAAGATGGTTTGTTGAAGCTCAGGCACCATAGCCAGACAGGTGCCATGATGAAGTCATATGGCAGAGTTTTGGGTGTCGGGAGAGCACAGAGCAGTCTTCCTTAATGTAGCACCTTCCAGGCATGTTGGACTAGGGGTCCCAGCATCCCCAGGCAGCACGTAGTCTCTTTCCATGGCTGCGGCACATCAACCATGGACTCTCGTGCTGATCTTGATGAGAATGTCCTAGGGAAGGTTTAAAAAAAAAAAAATTGGTTAAACTAACTTTTTAAATGCGTCTTGTGACATGCAGCAACCCAAATGGGGTTAAAATGGGTGAGAAACTTCCAGAAGGCGTCAGCTGCAGTTTCCTGGGGAATGAGCTGGCCACTGGGCTGTGTGGACATGCTTCTGGGGAAGACTGTCTTTCTGTCAAAGCTCCATCCCAGACGGAGGCTGGTTTTCGGAGCAGCCGTCTGCTCCCGAGGTCCAGGGCAGGATGTTCTTCATCTGGTTAAATTCTGTTACTCAGCGGTCTCCAGGCGGATGGTCACTGTGCTCAAATTATGCATTTGTACTTTTATTTATACATATGTAGGCCAAAGATATGTTTCCAAAAAAGAATGCTTTTGAAAAAAATCCACCCACTTATCCCTGGAGAGCTGGGGAAATGGACCATTTTGAAGGCTTTGGGCTTCTTATGTTTCTCTGTCAGTCAGATTATGGTGTGTGCATTTTACGAAAAAACGCTTCTCTCTAATAAGTGGCTTTGGCAGGGCAAATCAGAGGCTGTGCATGTCGTGGGCAACGTTGGTTTCACTGATAAAAGTAGCTTTCATTATTTCCAGCATCCGATGTGGTTTAGCATTCTCTTTCATCTCTTCAAGTGGTGTCATTTGTCTTTCTGTGTTTATGCAAAACCAACATGCTGGTGTGGTATAAACATACGCAGTGCACAAACAGGGCTGGTGCGAGGCCGGACAAAGTATATTCCAGATTGCAGGGAGTGTATTTCTCCCCCCCCCCCACTCTGTATGTGGCGGAGGGAATAGTATTTTCTAACTTTCAAGGACTAGTTCAGTGGAGCCCAGAAATATGAGACTTCTGCCTTATGCCCCCCATCCCACAGGCAGAGCTGTGTGCAAAATTTAGCTGTGGTAAGTTAATGAGAGCCTCCACGTATATGAGCAATATATCTGAATTTAAGTTAACGGGAACGGATAATGGCCGTCACGTTATGCTTTGTTTGTGGACTGTGGTCTAGTGGTTAGACTGTTGGACTGGGGACCTGGCAGATGAGGATTCTAGTTCCTACTGAGTCATGAAACTCCCTGGGTGACTTAAGCCAGTTATTCACTCTCTGCCCAGCCTACCTCACAGGGTTGTTGTTCTGAGGATAAAATGAAGCTATGTAAGCTGTCTTGGATTCCTCACAAGAGGGAAAAAGGTAAAAATGCAGTGTGATGATGATGATGTCGATGACGACGACGATGCCAAAGGTGCTCCCTGCCCTTGGATTCTCCATGGGGAAAAAGCCATATAGGTACTATTTTGAAGAATGGTCTATCCTTCTGAAATGTGCCCAGTTATTATGGTATGCTTTAGAAACCCAGCTGTGGTTGTTTTTACCTTCCCAGTCAAAGTGCATAAGTACCAGGAACGGGGCCTTTTTGGTGGTGATACCTCTGCAGGGGAACCCCCCCCCCCTTACTGGTCAAATGCAGCCCAGCTTGGTGCCTTTCAGGGTAAACTGACAGATTTTTGTGTTTTCCTTGGCTTGTTCTCTCAGGGTTTGCTGCTGGTGGTAAATGTGATCTACTTCTATTTTGATTGCTGTTTTTAAGCATACATTGTTATAATGCTGGAAACAAAAAGTGTGTTAAATTGTTCCTCCATTCAGCACAACTTCGGAAATTTGTGTGCCGGATGGTTCCCGATCTGGCCAGTAGCTCTATAACATCGGGGTTCCCAATTCTGTGGCTAGCAAAGCCACAACTGTTTACACATTTGTTACAGTATTTGCAGTGCTTTTTCTGTATAAAAAAAAAAAAAAGGTGCTGGAACTCACGTCTTGGGGTCACACTTTTACACAATGGTCGCCGCCGGCAGTAAGCACTCAGCGCGCGACCACATGACCGATCCCAAGCCGAGCAGCGTCCCAAGCCGAGCAGCACCCTACAATCAGCGCCGACACACAAGCAGCCCGCAGGCACTATGTTAATGATTAATGTTAATAAGAGGGCGAGTCACAATCACTTGGAAAAATCCGTCAAAAAAAGGTGCCGGAACGCTGTTCCGGTACATTCTATGACAAAAAAAGCCCTGAGTATTTGTATCTGTATCTTCTGCACTTGGCCACTCCTTTTGCATAATACTATAAAATTGGGTAGATGTGGTTGCCGCTTCCATGCAGTGGCGTTACGTGTGGAGGAATTCCTCTTGTAATTTATCATTTATTTATTTATTTAAAACATTTCTATGCCGCCCCCATCGCAACAAAGCCTCGGGGCAGCTCACAAAGAATACATAAAAACATACATAAATAATAATAATATAACAATTTAAAAGAAAAACAAAACATTTAAAACCCCCCGGTGCATTCTCGGCTAAAGGTTTTAAAATCCTAATTAATTCAATAATTTAGCAATTAAAATAAGTTTTAAATAAAAAGGTCTTAGCCTGGCGCCGAAAAACAAATAACGACGGCGCCAGGCGGATCTCTCTGGGGAGCGCATTCCATAAGTGGGGCGCCACCGCAGAGAAAGCCCTCCTCCGGGTACTCACCCTCCTAATATCCTTCATGGAGGGTTCCCGGAGGAGGGCCTCTGCCGCCGATCTCAGGGGGCGGGAGGGCAAATATGGGCGCAAGCGTTCCTTTAGATATCCAGGTCCCAAGCCGTTAAGGGCTTTATAGGTCATAACCATCACCTTGAATTGAGGATGATGGGACCATGCATGGACCCAGACACTTGCACCCATGTTTGGCCATATGCACTTCTGACTTTAAACACGTGCCATAAAAAGTGTTATGCTCCAAAGATAGCATAGTGGTGGATTTGTCCCATATATGTCAGGATCAGCTAAGCTTGCTGAAAAATATCCCATGGTCTGATCCAAGAAGATGGCTGTATATAACACACACTCTGACATGAGTAAGTTTCTCTTCTTTACACCTAAAAACAGTTATTTACTGTTTTACAGAATTAGTTTTGCATTGCTAGTCAGAAGAAGGAACTTAACTGGGCAGCCTGCATGATCTGGTTCACCAGGCACTGACCACGTACTTTGAAATAAAAGTTTACAGCTGTAAGGGCTAGAAACGTGATCTCCAGTTTGGTTTTTGACTGAAGAGTGTGGGTCTTAAGAAGCTGCTTGTGACCTCATTCCTTGATTTTCCCACCATGTCCTCTGCTACAAGATCTGCTGGGGCATCTGGAAGCATTGAAAGGGGCAGAGGGAAGGCACCCCCCTGCCCTCCCCTAGATCGTACAGGTGAGCTGCTCCATGCAGCATGTAATTAGTTTATGGGCTACATTGCAGTGGCTACTGCAATGCTCTGGCAAATAGGTTTCTGCCCAAGGACCCAATTCTGCTTTGGCCACGTGCCCAGTGGCTGTAATCTAGTGGTGCCAAACAAAAGGTTAGCACACCCCACATGGCAGCATCTTGTAGCATAATATTCTTACCGACAGTAAATATGCTCTCTCTTTCCCACAAAAGCTGGGAAGCTGGGAAGCCACCAAGGCTCTGGGTGGTTTGGGGAGAGGTGGAAGGGGGCATGGCTCTTGGGGAATCTGAAAGGGCCTGATCAGGATGTGGCTCATGGGGCTGAGGTCCCACAATACTTGGAGAGGAAACCCCAAGCTTTGCAGAAGAATAAACTTGAGGGGAGGGGAACCCTTAGGTGCAGGTCAGGGAGGAGGGACACAGAACACCCTCGCAAAGGCTAAGCATGTTCAGCGGCACATTGTTGTGTGAGTGTTGTGGAGTGCAAGGAGAACATTGGGAATGAGCAAAAGAAAAGGAGGGCAAGGCTGGCTGCCTTGGGCCCTGAACAAGCGCACGCCACACTGCAAGGTTTAGTGGCAGTTCTCACTTAGGAATGGCTTCTGGTCACTGCCAGATGTTTGGCAGCCACAGAGAAAGGTTAAGTTAGGTCCTCCTTGTGGCCTCCCCAGGGACAGCTTATTGGCCACTGCAGGGAGGAGGATGTTAGTCCTGAGGTCTGGTTGAAGCTTTTGACTTTTTAATCTGGATTCACAATGGAAGGAAATTAAAATTTAAATGCAGCAAATAATCAAATTTGGGCTAGCTCCCACGCTTTGTGCGCCGCTTGCTTTGGTCAAGTAGCGATTGCATCTGTGCTGGTAGATCGTATATTGTGGCATATTGTTGCCTCCATGTTATGGTTCCTATCCAGTGATGGCTTTCTTCTGGAAATTTTTCAGTTGTGAAATTTTCTGATCTTTCATCTGACTCCTGTGTTCCTTCTTCTACAGAACTACAGAAATGCTTATACGGATGGAGGGGAAATCCAAAAGGCACACTTTTAGATTAGTTGGTTCTACGCATACTTAAGTGGCACTGGAAAGGTCCTTACTCCCAAGTTAAGCACGCATCAGATTAAGCCTTGGTGTGGCTTAATTATATATTCAGACAGATTTAAACTTCACTTTGAAATTATTTTAGTGGAATATTCATAAATATTGTAAAGTATGTCAGCTCAATAAAATATGCTTAACTTGTCTGCAATTTCAGAAGGAAGATGAAAGCATTGAAATTACTTGCTAACATACTAATTTTTCCACACCCATGCTCACGCTCGCTCATTCTCTCTCTCTCGTGCACACACACACACACCCACCTACCCACCTCTTCATGGTATGAAAAAACAGTAATTATAACTTGGCTCTTTTGAATTTGCCCCATATTATATCTAGTCTTTATGTTAATAATTCCATTTCACAAAGTAGTACATTTCTGAGAAATGGAAAAAAGATAGCTCCTATCTCACATCACTATTTCTAACTGGAAACCACCACTTGTTTGCTTTTGAAAACCAGGAGAAGACGTGGGAAATATCTTTTATTCAATGCCTTCAGACAAAATCCAGGATTTTATAGGTGGGTGGCAAGCTCATGCAATGGATTGGGCCCTTCTCTTTGTAGCCTCTTGAATACCCCCCCCTAAAAAATTGGGGGGGGGTCACGGTGATGGGGAGCCCTCACTGTGAATGATCATCCTGTAATGCAGCAGGAGGAGGGGTGGGATCCTGCACCATTTGTGGAAGTGGTAAAGGGTTACTGGGCGATTCTTTGCTGTGGCAGAGCCATTCTGGACCAGGCCAAAACGGCCCCTGCTCCAGTGTTCTGTTCACACAGTGGCCAACCAGCTGCCCACAGAATCCTGAAAACGGCGCCAGTACAACAACACCCACTCTCCCCAGCAGCTTGTGTACCTAAGCCTACTGCCTCTAATCCTGGAGGGGTCATAGAGCCAGGAGGATGGCAGCCTTATCCTCCTTGAATTCATTCCTTCCCCTTTAAAAGTCTTCCCCTCTGAAAGACCCCATTCCATGTTTGGAGGCACCTGTGCGGCTCCCTCCGCCTTTTGGAGAGGTTTTCCAGAGAGGCACAGTGAGCTTCGGGTGGGATGACATTTGTGCCATGTGTTCCCTTGTGCTTGTAAAGAAACCCCCCTGCCCCGGCCAGCCCATGTCGAGCTGTACTGGAGAAACAGCTTGGCTGACTAAACGTGGTTGGATCCATTCCCTGCCCGCAGCACCTCATGGTACGGTGAAGACAAACAGCTGAAGTGCAGTGTCGCAGCTAGCCTGGGCATAAGAACTTGGACGGAATAATTTGGCGGCTGCAGAGGTTGCAAATCTGTCCCCCGCTGGGTGCCACGGGAGATTGGATTGCCATTTTGGGATGCACTCTGATGAAGCTTTGTGAGCCTCAGTAGAAGAAATGAACCAAGCCGCTCTCCTTGTATAAATATTTCGCTCCTGCTGCTTTAGAAGTGCTCAGTGTGGCAGACACAACAAATAACATTGCGCAACCGTTTGGCCAGCTTTCTCTTCTAGTTTGCCTCTGAATCACAGGGATGGCTGCAATGAGTGCAGATTTTAAGTGATGGTTTCTGCCATGAGGAAGAAGCTCTCTATCCGCTGTTTGGGACTTGAGTTCCTCCCTGTCACTTTTACCCCAGAAGGTTCTTGAAATCACCTTGTGGATACTGATGGACCGAATTGCAAAGGGAAATTCGTAACTTGCTCCCACACTGGAGCAAGTGTAGCTCCCACCAGTTCCATATCATGGCCCTTTAGACATGTGTGAAAACACCAGTCTTTTTGTATCGGCCTTAGGGCTGAAAAACGGGGTGTTCTGTACTTCCTGGCAGGTCATGGTGTGTAGCTAGCAGCCTATTTAGGCTTGTTGAAACAGTATTATTAACATTCATATGTTTGTGCCACCTTGCAGCCAAAGTTCTGCTCAATTCACAGCAATACACAAAATACAAGATACAGAAGCAGTAACATAGAACATAAAATACAGGTACCATAAAATTTCAGAATGTGGGATTGCAACAGTATAAGCAGCTGAAGCAACTATAGTAAAAATGAGATCTTTTAGAGCAGCTAATCTGTTCCACCAAATGTATGCTGTTAATGTTTGAGGGGTAGAAGACATTCTTCGTTTGGTGCCAGGCACACTTCTGTGGGGAGATCCTTCCCTAATTGTGGGGGTGGGGGGCAGCACTGAGAGATCCCACTCTCTTGCCGCCACACGTGGAACCTTCCATGGGCTTGGAGGAAGGCCTTGGATGTGCATTGCCCTGTTGTGTATTGCCTTCCTGGATCATGAAATCCAGGCATAAAAAGGCAGCTGCGCATTGTCGGCCACATGCCATGGGGTAGAGTGCGAGTTCAGAGGTCAGCCTGGTTTGATGCAACGAGTCCTTCCTTGGTTTTGAAATCATTCCACCTTCAGGCCCTGTTGTTCTCCAGGGCAGAATGCGGTTGTGGTGTTCCCCTAGCTGAAATGATGATGTGGCCATGGAAATGAGGACTGGAAGCACGTGCAAGAGGCGAATCCAGCTAGAGTCACATTTGCAAAGCCATGTTGTGCAAATTGTTATGCAAGTGTGATCCTCAAGCATGCATGACAGAGTTGTGAGAGCTTAGCTCGTGCTGTCAAAGTCTACAGAATGACACAGGTAGATGCTGCCCCCGAGTCTGATAACCAGGCACTCTCTAGAAGTTTTGGAATACAACTTTCATCAGCTTGAGCCAGCCCGGCTGCTAGGCAGGGATAATGGGAGTTGTAGCGCATCATGTTACCTGGGATGCACATGTCAGCTTATTTCGTCAGTTGATGAGTTTCTCTTCCAAGGAAGCCAAGGTGGCAGAAGTGGCCTCTCTTACCTTCCTCTCAGCAGGTTAGGTTAGGATCCCATGGCAGGGCCAAAGTGACCCAATGGCTGCCATGACTGTGCAGGGATTGGAAATAGGTCTCCCGAGCCCTTGTTCAGCACTCTGAACCCTGCACCGAGGGGCCATGAGTGCTGCTCTGGTCGTGCCCTCGCGGTCTGCAGGCAACATCTGTGCACGACCTCCTTGAGTAGCTGCTCAGTCTCTAGGGCCTGTGACTGATGGCAACCCTGTAAGAACATGCATGAAGCTGAAGTCCCATCCCAGCCCCCATTCAGTGCTGATAGAGGCCAGTCACATGTCTATGTGAAGCCTCTAAGCAGCACAAGAGGACAAAAACAGTCCTCAGCTACTGCTTGATGAAATACTGCCTCTGATCCTGAAGGCAAAATGGGGCCATCAGGACAGCCTCATTGTGCCTGACTTTGTCTATTCCCTGTTTAAAGCTGTCCAAGTTGGTGGCCATAGCTCCCCTCTTGTGGTACATGGTTTGGCTAGACGCAACCTCCTTTCGTCTTGATTGCCGGAAATGTCACTGGGCTTGTCTGTTGAAGCAAAAGAGTTTTGGAGACTAACAAATACCTTCTGACATAAGAACGGATGAACACCTGCAGTTCTTTTCCGAAGACACTCAAGTGTACCCTTGGTGATCTTCAAGCCTTCTGGGCCAGTGAGACTTCCCTTTCATAGGCCTCGGTGGTGGCCCTGGACTCAGTAGGCAGCTAACCAAGGAAGGATGCTCCTGGTAACAACAAGCCTCACAACAGAGGACAGACAATGGGACTCTGACCTCTGATCCATGACATCAGGGGACTGCATTTGACTTCAGTAACAGAAATGTAGAAATAGAAATAGAGAAAACCTGCAGGGGAACATCTCAAGGCTCCCAGGAAGCTCTTGGCCATTCTTGAACAAAGGAATTCGAAAGACTGATAATCAGTGGTGATAATCAAGGAATACTTTTCATCAGGAGGGTCAGCTCTTTTTTCCATTGGTTTGAATGGGGACATCCTCTGGTTTGGTTTGGTTTAGATCATGCTAAAGGGCTCACCCAGGCTATCAGCAACAACATTTTGTGAATGGTAACTGTTAAGGTATTTATCACTGCCTGCCCTTTCCATTTCAATACTCTGACAAAACAGTTTATCTTCCTCCACCCTGCAGATCAGTTTGTGGTTAACATTTAATGCATCTGATGAAATGGATAGCATTCACAAAAGGTCAAATAAATTTGTCACTGTCAGAAGAGTATTTGAATGGGAATCCTATGCTGGTTTAGACAGACAAAATGGCTGGGGGATGCTTGGAACCGTCAAACTTATTTTTGTCTGTCCAAAGCCTTTTTTTCTTTTTCTGTAGATAATATTAAGCAATGTCCTTGTTCCAGTCTCACAGTTCATTCTTGAGAAGTTCAGCAGTAGTTCTACTTTCTATGCTTATTTGGATAAGTCAAGTTCAGTGATGAGCCTTGATTTTGAAATCCTAATGAGGTGTGACCTAGACACTGTCTCCAAGCTGGCTGAAAGTCCAAAGAGCCAGGCTGATTCAGTCACTGAATGCTGGATTTAAATGTAAGAGTAAACAAGTTTTCCAGTATCTGCTCATCTGTGAAACTCACCCAATGGTCATGAGTAGATTTTAGACTGAGAAAATACGCATACCTTACATCAGGTTCCTCCAGCAGGGTGCAACAAAATGTGTTGGACTACAGTGTCCATTGTTCATAGTCAGCTCCTTGATGAGAGGGTGGGATGTAGCTATAAGCCATCATGGGAAACTACTGTCATTCCAAAGTGATGAGTTGATTTCTCTACAGTTTATATATTAAGAGATTGGGCTGTATGCAATGTGAGTCAGACTTAAGTTCCATTAATTTCAAAGAGTCTACTCTAAGCAGAACTAACACTGGATACCACTCATTTGGTTGAAATTCATGAGAATAAAAAGTAATATTGAGACACTTGACAACAATACTGGAAGAAATGCTTTTTATTTTGAGATGCAATTAAGTGGGAACTTCCCCTGCATGGGCACTACCATATTCTTATGCCTTAAGTTTTTAAAATCTTTTTTTTAAAGAACTAAAAGTTAGAAATGTAACTTCCCAACCCTTTTCTAGTTAAAAAATGTAATACTGAATCTTTTCACATTTGAGATACTATCTGATGTATGAGCAGAGTTGACTCATTCCATAAGATTCTCTGCTTCAGAGTTCTCATGGTATCTTTATCAGTGTGCACCTTGATAATATGACATGGTTCAGTATGGGGAATATGTTCCTTCTCTGACCCCTAAGGCTTCTTGTAATTTCCCTAAAGGTCATGACACTTAAATCGCAGCTCACCAAATATTCTAACTATGCAGAGACTTCTTGTGCTTTTGTTCTGGCTTAAAATTTAGAGAGGGTCTTTCTAACCACCTAGCCACATCTTTCCCGAATTTACAGCCAAAGAATTTAAGCCGTGTTTTCTTGTACCTGAGCCCCCAGTATTAAGAGGTGGAGAAGGTGGAGGGACAAAATATGTAGGTCAGAATGCCTTGCATGTTTGCCTCTGCAAGGAATGCTTCTGATTGGCGTTTTACACTGCTTTATCTTCTCAGCATTGTTCCAGTGGAAGACCATGGAATACTTATGCTAATTGTCCACACCAGTAATAAATACAACTTGGGGATGCAATTCTATGAATTCTTTCCCCATTCTTGCCCAATAACTTCCATGTATCAGGACGCTCCCCTTTGAAAAAAAGATTACTGACTGCTTGATTTGCAGTATTACGGGCTTCCTAAAATTTCAGCTCTGGCACATGAAAGTTGTTCTGGGGCAGGAAAGAGCACAGCTGGTTTAGTGAAGGCACCCTAAAATAATAAAGCAGGGGTGCAAAAGCTGAGCAGTGGGCAGCTCTCTGATCCTGGCCTTGTGGCCCTTGAACCCCCAAGCATTTGCCTCGGCTGGACAACCTCCTTTGGTTCTTACTATAGGCACTTCGATCCTTGAGGGGGGCTGGGGCTGGGGCAGGGAACAGCTCATCCCCTTGACAAGATTGTTGGTGTACCCCTGTCCTCAAGTGCTGCTAGAAAATGGAGGCACAGAGTTGTGCCTGCAGTCATTGTCACATTGCAGCTTGCAACTTCTTTCTTTTTCCCTCCCGCCCCTGTGTTGAGTTCCTTTTACAGGGAGTTTTGGTACCCCAGTAGGCCAGTTCAGACATGCACCTTCTCTCTCTCTCTCTCTCTCTCTCTCTCTCTCTCTCTCTCTCTCTCTCTCTCTCTCTCTCTCTCTCTCTCTCTCTCTCTCGTGCTCAACTCTGCATTGCATGTGGAAGCACACGTTGACACTGCTGAAAGCTACTGGTGCTGTTTGCATAACGAAACAGTCCACTGGGGTCAAGCCTCAGGGTCTTCCAGGCTTGTTCAGGCTTCACACAACCCATTCACAGCTGCAGCTTCAGAAGTGCCAACCTTTGACCACCCAATGTGTGGCTTAATTTAAATAAGCCCCAGAAAGTGACAGCTCACCGAGCCATTTTGCATATCCAAGGCACAACTGCGCCTTGTCGTAGTGTCCAAACTCAGAAGGGATGGGTTGTATGTGGGTTAAGTAGCCTTTGCAGAAATTATTGCCTGCTCATCTAGCCTATGACAACCTGGAGCAATTGTGAGAACCCAATTACACTGTTTGAAGTGGCATAAAGCCTCAGAAATACTTGGCTGTTTTCAGAATCTAGGTAGCACAGCTGTCTAAAAATTCAGGATCTTGTGGTATAGGAAAAGGCAACTGACTCACTTGGTGGAAAAGTGCCAGTTAAAAGTGCAGAAATGGGCCATCAAATTGGACAGGCTACAGCAACTGGGACTTTTAGTGGCTGAAAACAGTTATGGGATCAATGGATGGGTGCAGGGAAAATGTAGCGTTTTCTTCTGGCTCAGACAAGGTCACTGAGCCGCACAGCTTCTTGCTCAAACACTCTCTCTTCTGCTCCCACTGGCCATTCAGATGCCACCTTTCTGTTGCTCCCCTGCAGTTGGGCGGGCAGGGCAAGCTGCCCCTGAAGAAGGCAATCAGCCACCAGGGTTCATGAGCACAGAAGCAGTGCTTTCCCGTGCCCTCCTTCGTGGGGCGACATTTCCTCCGTGAAGGACCACTGGCGTGTTCCTGTGTGGACCAGCACCAACGCGTCCAAGTAGGGTGGCAGTCCCTGTCTGTGCTCAGATAGATCAAAGGCTTTCTGTCCATGTTCCTTCTCCGACCTTTGATTTTTGTGGCTCAGCTTCACTTTCTCCATAAGCTTGAGGGCTAGAAACTTGCTTTCGGTGGAGGCGTTGTGGACTTCTGTGTATACTGAAGACTTAACCGCTGGGGAGGCCAGACATTTCACCTGGTGTCACAGTAGCGTGACTGGAACATACTGTCAACGTGGGCTTGAGTGCAAGGCAAATCCCGCAGGGTGAAGACACGGCAAGGGCCAGATTTTATGACATGTGGGAGGTCCATCAATCAGGCTGGCTGTATGTTGCTTAAATGGAGCAGCGTCTTCAAGGGCCCTGGTTTAAGATGGTCCCCGCTTGTGCCCCAGGAGGGCAGTTTAAATCCCTTCCCTGTAGCCATTTTCCCCATAAAGACTGACCCTGATTCTGACTGCCATTGCTGTAATAGCATACATAGATACCTCTGCACTGCTGGGGATGATGGGAGTCTTTGCTACTAGGAACAGGCTGAAAACCATAGATGGGTGGACTTAAGTTTGTATCCGCCACCCCTCCATGAATAAAAAGCTTCAGGATGAAGTGTGCGGGGCAGTCAAAGCAAGGCAGTTCCTCTGTCCAGAGCACGGGAGGGGTTGTTTGAAATACCCCCATCGTTAATTACAAAGAAGATGCAGTTAGTAATCTTATATTCACATGCCACTTTCTAACAACTAAGGAATTTGAAGCATTTTCACAAGCCATTTTGAAACAATGAGGTTTCTGTAAATCAACAGTTTAACAGGGTGTGTGAGTGTGTGTTTGGGTTTGGGCTCATTCTTTTGGAAAGACAGCTTTACCAGACCAACTTTGAACAGAAGAAACTTTTTGACTTCTGTTTGGTCACTTAAATGACATATAGCAATGCATGCGGTTTGTTCTAAATGGAATCCTGATGGAATGTGCCCAGGAATGTTTCTCTTTCTGTGTGTGTTTGTAACTTTGCAGCTGCCCAGTCGTTTTTGGCTGCAAGGCATAACTGGCAGTCTTCGAAGCAGAAGCAGCGCGGAGCTTGGTTTCAGTTGGTGAACTACTCCTTTGTTGACTCAGCTCATGCCTTTCCTTGAGTCATTCCCCAGCACTTCCTACACCATCTGCAGCTGATGATTAAGGATGAAGTTTTCAAAACAATTTGTTCCACATAGGAGTGACTTGAGGCAGGATGCTCACATTTTTGTGCTCATTTTGTCGTCTTCTCCATAAATCAGGGATGAAACTGTCTAGGGCTAACTCAAGTGTCATTAAGTTTCCCCACGACCGAGCGATAAGTTCAGTAACTGGTTTTGCCTGTCAGGGCTTCCATTCCATAATGAGCGGCAGCTCGTACAAGGATCTGGGGGCAAAGCTTTTCAGAGCACAATTCCTGCAGCTCCAGAAATGGATATCAGAGGGTTTGTCTTGTATGGGTCTAACCAAGAGCTAGCAAACATCTTATTTGCCCATTTAACATTTCCGTGCAAGCGGTTTTCTTGCCTGAGCAATGTATGTTGGAAGAGGGCACAATACTGTGGTCATTGTTGCTCCCTTTAAAAAAAAAAAAAAACCCATATCTGGTTTTTCTTCAGACACCTTTTCACCTACAGTTTCTAAATTTTCAACCTTCTGCTTCAAGAGCATCAAAAGAGTAGCTCATCTTTCAGTACATTTCTGGTTGTCCATCAGATCCACCAGCACCTACTGTGTCCACCACACTGTCTGTTCCTTCCTCAGCTCCAGTCTTGGATGATAGATCGGAAATCAGCAAGTTTCCTTTTGCTTGTGCTAGCAAGAGAATCCTCAGGCATTTGGGATCCCCATCAGTGTTTCAGCTGGCCTTCAGGTCCAAGACATTTGTGCACACCTATTCTATTGGGCTCAATCCTGGCTTCACAGAAGCATGGAAGCTGAAATTTCATATTCATGTATCCAGGAGTAAACTCAGTAGGACTTAGGATGGCATGGTGAGTATCCCATTTTTGTTTAAAAAGCATCCCCCTGTTTTTTCCTCCTCACTAGACTCTTGACAAAGAACTGGAATGCAGGACATTACACAGGGCTTGCCTAGGCAGTGGTAGAGAAGGTCATATATATCTGCTCTCCAGTATTTGTCAGAACCAGTCCCAGCACCAGGAGTGCTTCTGCAAGAATGTTTTGCTAGCAAGACTTATTTCCTAGCAATTTGCTTGACTGACAAGGGGGTAGTTTATCTGGCTCTTGGAGTAAGAAGCTCTGGCTTTCTGTTTTCTAGGGGGCAGCAACTTGGGGCCTTCCAGGTGTTTTGGACTGCACCTCCTTTAAGCCTCAACGGTTGGCCATGCAGGAGTTGCCTTCCGAAGCATTTGGTAGCCGCTATGTTAGAAACATAGAAACATGGCGAGTCAGAAGGGGCCTCCTGGACCATCTAGTCTGACCCCCGGCTCCAGCCGGCTCCGCTCACGACATGCCCACCATGTGCATGTCCAGCCTATCCTTGAACACCCACACCGATGGGGCTTCAAGGACCTCTCGTGGAAGCCCATTCCACACCCTCGGGGTCGTAACCATCAGGAAGTACTTCCTGGCATCCAAATTGAACCTTGGTTCTTGGTTATCTACTCCTGCCATATTCCAGAGCTTTTGAAAGAGGAGGGATTTTTGTCTCCTTTGCTGTCTGCAATGCTGAAGATGGATATTTCTCTTTCTGGTAGTTAAACCCTGCTTTAAGTAGAGGTGCCTGCCTTTTTAGCAGAAATGATTTATTAGGTTCTCATGCTTGGGTGCATAATGCCACACAATAAATTAAAGCTTGTGTGCCGGCATTGTTTCAGTAATGGAGGGGGAAGCAAAACCACCTACAGCAAAAGCAACTCTAAAGCATTTCTAGGATTTGTTGCATGTGCACAAAAAGTGTTGTGTGCATGTACTATGCAGAATGGTCCTTTGAGTTAAATCTCCGTCTAGCCTTGTGTCAAAAGTCCCCACCTACCCTTAGAACGTGGGCATGTTGCCAGACTGGTACAATTGAGCAACAGGATGGTCACAGTCTCTTGACCTCAGTTCAGTGAAAGCAAAACCCTGGTGCCGAATTGCAGAAGAAATCCGGCACAGTGAAAATGAGATGCAGTGCCTGGTCCCAGCAGTTCAAACCAAAGGTCCTTCTTGGGATAAGCATCTTTTTTCTCTTGCACTAAGTAGCTATTATTTTAGGACTGATGGTCAGCACTTATATAGCTTTAAAAATACAGAAAGCACTTTGAGCGATGGCTCCTTTCTCCCTCCCCACTTCACAGCCACGGGAAGGATTGCTGAGGTGCCTGAACCTCACCCCCACATAGGTTTCCAGCAGCGAGGAAGAGGAGGGTGGGAGCTTCTGTCTGCACTGGGCTCAAATGAGCCTCAGCTCCTTCTTGCTCTCCACCGTCTGCATGCCTGGCCAGTCCCACAAGAGTCTTCCCTAAGAAAGGAGCTGGATTTATGTCATTGGGATCCTTGGAATCCACCCCACCAAAGTGGTTTCTTTCTCTCCCCCACTCTGGGAGTGCAGGTTCCTACTACATGGCCCATGGTCAGAATTGGTTTGCACGGGTCAGGAGAGAAGCAGACTTTCTCAAGAGCCCCTCTGGAACGCCCACTGCCCCATGGATTCAGAGAGAAGTTCTGCTGGCGTTACTCAGTGGCCTGCAGACATTCAGGATGTGGCCTGGCTTTGCAGTTGGACCACAGTCCAGTGGGTGGCATATACAAGAACATATGAATCGAACACATCTGGATGGGGAAGCACGCAGCAGACGGTACTGGGCAAGACGTGCCTATGGCCTAACCTGGGAAAAACCGACTTTCTGTTTGAGGCAGAAAACAGGTTTGTGCAGTCAATGGGGTATCTGGCAATGGGGGCCACAGAGATAGTCCCTTAGATTGGATTAGCTACTCTGGCACCAGATATAAACCTGTCAGGACATCTAGCCCATAAGTCGAGGAAGGTCACTTCTCCATCCCAAGGTTAAATATTGCACAAGTCACTAGAAGAAACTAGAACTTCTGATGTTCCTTTTGAGTTTGCATTTTTGCTAATCTGAAACATTCCTCTTCCCCTCCTGGCTGTTGATTTTGTGCAATTGGTTGCATCACTTTTCTGAATGCAGAGGCTTGGAGGCTAAGATTATCTCCTGAATATTCTCTGGCCTTGTCTGTCCATTCCAGGAATGCTAACCATGGCTCGCTTTCACTTGCTTGAGCTTTCTCTCTCCCCTGCCCCCCCCCCCCCCCCCCACCATCCCAACTCCTGGCTGAATGCTAAATTATCATCCAAGTCAGGCTGCAGGAAAATCATTGGCCTGCAGCTGCCTTCCCCAGTGTTGTGGCTTTGAGATGCTTTGGGCAGGGAGATCAAGAGCATCTGGAGGACACCAACTTGGTGAAGGCTGCTATGAACAAGTATTGGGCATCCCATCAACCTAGTGAACTCTGGGAACTGTAGTTTGGAGACTAGGGCAGGGGTAGGCAGAAAGAACTTCAGATTTTTGGGCATGCACCCCAGTATTCATGACAACTGGCCATGCTGGCAGAGGCTTCTGGGAAAGGAAGTCCAGAACAACTTCTCCTCTCCTCTGGGCCAGGGCATCAGTTCTGACTGCAGGTCCAGTGTTATTTGCTAGAATGGAGAACATAAGAATGAATGCAAAACCAATGTATGTTTACAGTGTAGACACACTGTTATTTTCCTGGCTAGCCCACCTTTACCTTTCTGCCACTTAATGCAAAATTCTCCCCTCCACAGAGTCCCTGCACACTTCCTTCTTTTGTCCCTGCCTCTACTGCTGTTCTGTTCCTGTCAGCCTAAGGTCTTTTTTTTTTTACTGCAGCTGCAGCTGCTGCTTCATGTTATGCTATTCATTATCAGTCATGGCCTTTCCTTTGGCCATCTGCCCCAGACCTTTTGGGAGGAGCACCGTGAATCCCCTTTTGCCTAAGGATTTCATGTAGGTAGAAACAGCTCTCTGTGAGAAAGGAGGCGCTTCCATTCACAGGAAGTAACACCATTCAAATGGGCAGCACATGTAGCCTTTTAATGTAAGGCTTCATGTTGCATGCACCTGTCTGGCTCACACAATACCCCTGCAAGATGGGCTGCTGTAATGAGGCTGGCTGAGTTTGTAAATGAGGAACCGAGGCCAGGAGAAGGACAGCCAGTTGCCAGCGACCCCAGTTCTGCAAAGTGTCCATTGCAGAAGTAAGGACTGCACTCTGCATGAACTAAGCCCAAGCGCCACATCCTCCTGTAAACCATATCCAGTGCTTAGAAAAATCCTGCCCGACTCTCCTCTTCCTCCACAACCAGAGAATAGTGAGCAGTAGTTGCATTTATTACCACCTCTGCTGGATCAAATTCCTATTCCTATTTCAGTGAAGAAAACTGGTGAACGGGCATGAGTAAAAGCATCACAGATAGTCTGTTTAGGTATTGGAAGGGCAGGTGCATCATCTCAGGATAGCAAGCTCATGAAAACCAACTATATGCAGGCTGTTTACTTAGCTTGCTTTCCTTCTGGCAATTCTCAAGGGGTGAGGCCAGTGCCAGCTTTCCCTGCCATGTATGTGCCACTTTTACCCCTCACAAATAAACAACATGCCGTGCTGATTGTGTCATACAAGTTATCCCAACTGGGATCCCTCCAGATCAGCCCCATTCAGTTTGGCCTGTAGTCAGGAATGGGAAATTGTGGCCAAAACATCTGGACATAACTTTATTTATTTATTTATTTAGGAGACTTCTATGCCACCCCATTCGCCGAAGCCTCGGGGCGGCTCACATCCATAAAGAAACTTCCATAAAATAATATAAATTAACAGTATAAATTAAGTTGCCCTGGCCAAAGAATAAAATTAATAAATACTATCAACAATTAAAATGACATTTGAATAAAAAGGTCTTCGCCTGGCACCGAAAAACAAATAACGACAGCGCCAGGTGGACCTCTCTGGGGAGTGCATTCCATAGATTGGGCGCCATCGCAGAGAAAGCCCTCCTCCGAGTACTGACCCTTCTAATTCACGGAGGGTTCCCGGAGAAGGGCCTCTCCTGCAGATCTCAAGGGGCGGGTGGGCATATATGGACGTAAGCACTCCTTCAGGTAATCCCCCCCCCCTCCCGCCAGGTCTCCGTTATGCAAGCCAGGTCGCCCCCTCATCCACAATCAAGTCATGGATGAGGGAAGATTTATTGTGGACCAACCTGGCATTAAGCAGCAGCACCGTCAGGCCCGAGGGGCGGTTGACAAGACTACCTGGAACCCTCTGGCTGGGGGCAGAACCAGAAGGAGGGACGGGTGTCAGCCATCTGTCCCTCCTCCTTCTACGCGGACACGTTAAGCCCCACCACTTGTTTACACTGTAAACAAGCAGGGCTCTGGCCTGTACCAGAACTGCTGCATCTGAGTATGGGGGGATTGCCCCCCCCCCCACCAAATCCCTCCCTGCTGGGATGTAATGCAATGCAGCCCTCATTTTGCACTTGCAGTGTATAGTCTTGCTTTGGTCGGGTGATGCGTTCTGAGCAATGTACATTTTTGTCCTTCGCAGCAACATCTTAATTCTGTTGCTCCCACGGCCCCCTTCAGCCTGACTCCTGTTCTGCTTCTTGATGCCAAAGGTGACCTGAAACCAAAATTGAATTATGTTCCCCAGGAGCCTCCATCCCCTCTTAAGCCCTGGGACTTATCAGTATGCTTTCAGAAATCGGTGCCAGCTAAATGGGTGTTTTAAGATTAAAAATAAATTGGAGACAATGGCACTTCCCCTCTTCTGTGATTTATCACTTAATAACAAGTGGGTTACTCATTTCCTCTGGAAAGTGTCTTTCAAAGTTTTGGGGAAATGGTGTTCTGGATTCTCCATGATTCCTCTGTTTTCATTAGTCCTGCTTAATCATATTTTATATGTAACAGACTTCTTTATTTCTTTGGATCATGGTGGTTCTCCAGGGAGGCAAGTAGGTAGGAGAGGGGGTTGTAGGAAGTCTCCCACTCATAAACCATCCAGATCCAGGCCTGTTTTGTCTTCAGTGATGGATAAAGCTATGTCAGTTGCCTTTAAACTAGGCTCTGGAGGAGGGATGCTGTGATGGACAGAATTGCAATCGCTGTTCCTGGCTATCTTTGTTTAAGAGCATCTGATGAAGCTCCATCCCTGTAGTTTTATCTCTGTGTTAAAGTCATTCATCAAGAACAGCCAGCCAGCCAGCCAGCTAAGCAGTGGCACTTCAGGGTCTAGGGAAGAATTTTTCATATGACTTGCTACCTAATCCTTCTAAATCAGAGGTGCTCAACTTAGGAACCCTCATTAAAATCTCTGTGCTTCGATAGACGTTCCACCCCTTGCCAAGAGCAGCCTGACCCTTTCCTGGCGGCCTGCTAGATGGGAAGAAAGAGGAATAAAGAGAAAAGAGGGTGGCAGAAAAGGAGGAAGAGGAAGAGGCCTATTGTCTTTCCTCTTCCACGTTGGTTCCACTCACAGCCAACATTTGACCCTTGACAGATACACACAATGCAGTGCATGGCTCAGCAACGCAAGGGTCACCCCTGTATTTCCAAACTGTTAACAATATGTGGTGTACGAAATAATAGGCTTATTTATATACAAAATGTACATAATGTACGAAATGATGATGTATCCTGCTGTTGGTGGAAACGCCCTCAAACACTCACATTATAGAAACATAGAAACAGAGCAAGTCAGAAGGGGTCTCCTGGGCCATCTAGTCTGACCTCCGGCACCAGCCGGCTCCACTCACGACATGCCCACCTTGTGCACGCCCAGCCTATCTTTGAATACTTCTGACAGTCATTTCTCAGATTTCCTTGCTTGGGATCCATACCAGTGAAAAAGGTGCTGGAATTGGTTGAAATTCTTAAACTGTCTCTGAGTCCTTGAGACTGGTATAGACAACAAATACACAGATGGGTCCTGCAGAAGGGGTGGGGTGGCCGGTTGCAACATTCATGGCTTTTGTTTGAAATAGTTTTAATTTAATTCCATGGATCTTCAATTCCATGGCTCTTCCATTTGATGCAAAACTTTGTTGAGCGGGTGACTCACATCTATAGCAGGGAACATCAGCAGATGAGTGAACTGTGTCATCCTGAAACATCCCTGGCATTTTGATTGAGTCTGAAATTTTCAGCATTCTAAGGAAGGGTAAATCTTTTGAGGTCAAGTCCTATCAGTTCTTTTCTTTTCTGATAAGGCATTCCAAAGAGCATTCTGATCTAATTTTCTACAGAAAGGCCAAGCTTCCTCTGCCTAGGGCATGTCAAGAAACAAACCTCTCTCCTTCCCCTGTGCGTGCGAGAGAGAGAGAGAGAGAGAGAGAGAGAGAGAGAGAGAGAGAGAGAGAGAGAGAGAGATTGATTGATTGATTGATAGGGCAGGAACCAAACAACCCAGAAATGGTAAACAACCCATGGGTTCCTTAAAATCTGGCTTGTTTGTGTCTGTGTGTCCCATGTGGGAGTAATGTGGAGGATGTGTATTACCTATCACTGTGCAGTGGCGGGGTCTACTCTAACCAGCCTCAGGTCCTAAAAGTGCTGAGCTGTTTTTCCAGGTCTGTGTGATTACCACCCATGGGTAGCGTTTTGATTGTGGGCAGGTTTTCCCTTTCAGGGAAGAGTAATTGTTTCAAAGCAACGACAGCTGTGGCTAATGCATGTGAGATAGAATTACTGTGCCAGGGTTTTTTGTGATTGATTGAGGGCTAGGAATGGGAACAATCCCATATTCTTGGGGCGAGAGGCATTGCTGTGTAGCTGCACCCTGGAAAACCAGAGGGTTGAGAAAGAGGCCTCCAAAAACTGCTCCACTATGTTGGATGCTGCCTTGTTGGTGTTACTGTATATCTCAGGGAAGATAGACAAAACATCTAATTTCCCTTCTCTCAGATAGATAGATAGATAGATAGATAGATAGATAGATAGATAGATATAAATGTATGATAACATCACCATCGATTATATGGCCCAATAGCTGAAGCTTGGGTAGGGGAACAGGGGTCTGTTGGATTTGCTGGAGCTGCTGCTTGGGATTAGCATCCAGGGATTCTCAGAGGAGGCAAAGATGCATTGCACAGACCTTGACTATACATTTGGATGCAAATAATGGTTTAGAGCAGAGTTGTTGACTCTCTTTCAGCCAAAGGGCTAAATTCAAATCTCAGAGAAGCTGGGGGCAGGGAAGCCTTTTAGGGATGGGTAGGCCTGGAGGCAACCAGGGTGGTGCTAAAATACCGAAAATAGCAGCCTGGTTGAGTAGGCTTAAATGCTTCACTTTCAGTATCTAAGCTTTAGGGGAGAGATTTCAGCTTTCTTTGAATTGGAAAATGAACCTGTGGAAGCTTGAAAGTCACCAAATGATCAAGGGAAAGAGCATGTGGCCAAGAAAGCATGTTCTAGACTTGAACAGGGGACCACATTTGTCCCTTGGCGTTGAGGTTCTTAACCCCTAGTTTGGAGCTTCTGAGATGCAGTTACTGCAATCTGTGGTTTGATCTTACATCTGAATCAAGCCATGCTATGAAAAAGGATTGCAGATTCAGAGAGATCATGTTAGTTTCGTGTCGGGACCTGATCAAGAACACACATTGTGGGCTGGTTTGGACTGAATGCCAAACCATAGTTTAGTGTCATGAGAAAGTTCCAGCAAGCTGGTGACTCATTTGCTCTTGCTTCCTTTTCTGGTGCAGCCACAAGGAGATGTTGGGAAACACATGTTTCCTTTCAGATGAACCGCAGCTTGCCATGTCACTAACTGACTAAGATTGATGGCATCAAGCCAACTTCAAACCATGGTTTGTGGACTTGGTTTGTTTTTACAAACCAGAGTTAAGATCAACCACTGTTTAGCACCTGGATAGTATCCTCAAGTCCAGTTAATTTAAGGCAAAAGCAGAGGTTACACCAGAGCTAATGAGGATGGGATTAGGTGCATGTGAGACAGGGGAAGTAAACCATGATTCTGCCCCCACAGAAGCAGCGTAGCATGAAATGCATTTCCTGTGTTAATGCAGGAAGTGGTGGAAACTTAAGTTTGGGAAGGATTGTCACAGAGCTGTAGAAGCATCACACCTGTCTGTAGAAGCTGCTGCTGAAAATTTTGGAGGAGGGTGCTTCTCATGACAGGAGGGCAGAGCGAAGGCAATTAAAAAAAAAGTGGGTAAGTCATGGGGTCACCTCACTCCTCCCTGGATCAAGGCCCAGTGACAGATGGCTGTGCCTACCTGAGCAGCTTAACACCTTGACGTTCTCCCCACCCTCCGCTGCAGTTGCTTCATGTTTATCAGCTGCTCACCTGCGTGATTCGAGGAATAGCACAGTGTCAGCGTCATGTTCATTGGGGAGGAGAAAGTGGGGCAGCAGGGAAAGCAGCGAAACACCTTTGCCAGTAAACACTCGACAAGCCTGCGTCAGCTCTTCTGCTCTCTGCCCCGATTTCTCAATAACAAGCCAGATGACCCAGCTCCGTCAGTATTTCAGAGAGAGGGGCTGAGTGTGCTCCAGTGGGAGGGGAGGCAGTCGACCCATCACGACAGGCACCGTTCGCTTGCAGCCCCTCTCGCTCAGCTGGGCAGCCGAGTCACCTGTACAATATATGTTTGGCTGCTGAGCCTTCCCAAATCTCTTGAGAACAGTGAATGGACGGTTGCCCACTTTCTTCGTCTTTGTTTCTCCCGGCCACTTTCAGGTTGCTTTAATCATCTTTGGCTGAAATCCCAGAGTGAAACAAATGCACACACACATGCCTGGAAAGGCCCATCTGAGTTGTTTGTACTTAAATGGGAAGAGAATTTAACTACATTTATGGTGGGTGGAGGTGGTGATTCTGCAATTCTAGGACTGTACATGCGCTTGCTTGCTCGCTCGCTCGCTCGCTCGCTCTCTTTGGTGTGCACACACTGGCATCCATGCACGCTTCCTTGCAAGTATCTTCCCCCACCCCCGTATGAATACCCATGTTTTTCTCTCTCACCCTGAATTTCCTTTCCTTTTTAGAGTAAACGTCATGCCCTGACTTTTGGCCCTGAAGTGCTTGATTCCCCTGGTCTTGGAGTTTGCATGTTGTCCATTTGGCTAGATACATACCAAACTGCAGCTTCTGGGTGGTCTGGAAGGGTTGTAGCTATTTTGAAGTGTGCTTTTTGAGTCTCTGGTTTTTAAATGTCCTAGCAATCTGTACAGAATCGAGTTAATCTTGTACTGCATCTCAGGTCTCCAGCTCATCGGAAGATACCCAAATAGCTTTCAAACTCTGTTAGCAGTGAGTCAGCAAACGGGTGAAGTTCAAATGCCATTGTGATCCAGATAGAAAAGTAATCTTAAAAACAAACAAACCAGATCGGACCTTTTCAGAGCTTGGTGTGTGTCATGCCCGACTGGAACACGAAGGGGCTGTACAGCTCTAGAGTTACTAAGCACTTACCGTAAAAATCACATCACCTTGGGCCTGTTCCAAAGTTGTGAGGTCTTTTTCCCGCCTGGAATCAGCAAGCAGCAGCTGCTGCGTCACTTGCATTCTTCTCTCCAGCCACGTTGTTTGGGAAATGTGGTCTCTGGAGGAACTGGAATGTTCTTTCAGTGTGAATAGTAAGATATTAGTCATACGTAATGCTGTTTTGTTTGCTCCCAGTTAATTTGCAAAGAGCAAAAAGCCTCGTAATGAAAACTGCCAATTCTGGGGATATCTTGGCTTTGTGAGGGCTGCCTGGAACCTTGCAAGCTATGTAGATACAGTTTGGCTTTTCAGCGTCCATTGCTATCATGGATTCCTCTTACGGGGAATCCTTTAAAAAGCAGGTATTCTACTTCTTCCTGGTTCTTATATGTATTGCTTTCCCAGTAGTGACCCATTCAAGGGACTGTCGCAGCCTGTAAATCCAAGGCAGTGCCATCCGGTGCTTGCATCCACACGAGAGTTTCTTCCAAGTGAAACACATTTCTTCTGCATAGGTGTGAGAAAGCAAAGCTTTGCGCATATCCAGGTTCATGCATGCACACACGCACTTGGTGACAATATTGGGGAATGCATGATGCCCTCCAGATTTTTGGAACTGCAGCCCCGGCCGGCATGGCCAAGGGGCCACATTATGTAGGATATGGCGCGAGCCATCAGGATTTCACTGGATTCTCTCTCGCTGTAGTAAAAGCATTGGGGCAAATGGCCCCACTTGCTTTGGCATGGAGCCAATTCCGCAGTGCTCCTGAGGACGTCCCGTGTGCAGCTTCTTCGCACACTTTCTTGAAATCCAGAGGAAGCCTTTGAGGGACCAGCCAGACTCTGTCATCAGAGAGTGAACTTGAGCATCACTTCCTGGTAAACTGTAACCCATGGATGGAATGGGCAATGTCCAATCAAGCACAGGGTGGATAAAAATTAATGTTTTTTTTTTAAATAAAAATTGCTTTTTTAACCTTTAAATAGGATTAAAAAAAATAAAATTCTTTTTGAGGAAAAATCTATCTAAAGATAGTTTGTCTATTCAAGATGCAGTATAGTCCAAAGGTTATTCATCATAAACTAAGGATTAGTTTTTAATTATGTAGCATCAGGCTGTATATTCTTGCAATGTTTAAAGTTTTTGGTAAATGAATTCCATTAATCCAGTCGCAATATCATGATCTTTCTGTAAGGTTCCTGGGCAGTTTTTCAATCTAGAAAATATTATCACAGATGCTTGGTTTTACAGTTCTCAAAACTGTGGATTTGTATCTGCAAAGATCACACGCCTCTTCTTCACTGCAAAAATGTTATAAAATAAAGATGCAGAGTTGAGAAAAAGACCTTAATCCCCTTGTTCTTTTGCAAATCTGTGTACACAGAATCCAGCCCTTACCTCTGACGTGCTAAGTTTCAAAAAATGCAGTGAATAGGAGAAGACTGTTGGCAGTGGAATAGATCTGCCCAAGAAGCTAAGTGTGAGGAAGGGAGGGCCAAGCAACAAAAATGAAAGTGAACCCTGTTGAGCAAAATCTTCCACAAGTCTTTGGATGTATTTGTATATAGCCTGAGGTTTGTATATAGCCTGTAGGAGAAAACCTATAAAGGTAGGAGGCCATAAAAGAGACCCAGTTTGGGAATATTTTAATGAAGTTCCTCTTATGAGTAAGGCAGGCATGCATGCAAATTACATAGAAAACCATGATTTAAATCTAGTCTTGCTGACTAGTGATTTAAAATGATTTAATTTAATTCAGATCTACTCTAATGAAGCAGGTAGTGCTTTCCTCAGTATTTAACCTAAAGTTATTTATTTATTAGTTTTGATATTCATATGTTGCTTAAATATAATAAAATCCCTACGCTGTTCATGCACCAAAGTTAAAACCACATTTAAAATGCAATTTAAAAACACATTTAAATTACAATAATGAATCACAGTACCTCAGCAGTAAAAATGGAGCTGTGTGATTCATTTACTTATAAACCAAATGTGTTCTCAAGTGAGCGTCTTGGGTTCCAAGTGTACTGAAACATACCTCAATATCAGCACTGGAAAGGGGTTTCCAAAGCGTGGGTTCCATCACTGAGAAGACCCACCCTCGAGGAATCACATAGTGATATTCTGTTAATTTTGAAATGACCAGCAAGGCCTCATCCAGTGATCTTCAATAATAGCTGGGTAATGAGAAGGAACAATTAATTGGAGAAGACCCTGATGCTGGGAATGATTGACGGCAAAAGGAGAAGGGGGCGGCAGAGGTTGAGGTGGCTGGATGGAGCCACTGGGGCAGTGGGTGTGAGCCTGGGTGGACTCCGGGGGATGGTGGAGGACAGGAAGGCCTGGAGGAATGTTGTCCATGGGGTCACAATGGGTCGGACACAACTTTGCGATTAACAACAACCTATAATAGAAGAAGGTCTGCTAGGTTCCCTGGTCCCACGTTTTTAGGGTTGCATATTATGAAAGCACAGCCTTGAATATGGTTTGGTAGTTAACACATACCCACATCTTTGAATGAATAAGTTAATTTTATTTTTAAAAGTTCAGTGGATTTCCCTCTTGTGGTGGGAGAGCCTCTCTGCTGGATGTTTTAGGCTACAACCTCCTTCAGCGCCAGCCAGCATAAACAATGGTCAGTGAAGGTGGGAGTTGTAGTCCAAAACATCCAGAGGCTACCATGTTGCAGAAAGCTTCTTTCCAATTTTTGAACTTTCTGAAGAAGCCTCTTGGCTTGCTAGATCATTGTTGGCAGCCATCCAGAAGGGAAATGTTAAGACATGCAATGAGTGCTTTTATTAATCTAAAGACTCCAGATGCCCTCTGCAAGCCATTATATAGACACTTGCCAGAAATGTCTCAGGAAGTGGCATTCTGCATTGACAATATACGATGTCCACTTGAGATGCTTGCATCTCTGAAGAATGGGCCATACTGTTGTCCGTATAAACCCGCAACTTGAACGCTTCCCATAAAGAAGGTAGTGGTTTTCCAGGGCTTTACATTTGACTGTAACAATCTGGAGAAACACTAATCAGGGTTCCGTGAGCAGGGGAAGGGAAGGGAAAGCGGGCAAGACTCCCCATACTCCCATGTTGCTGCTAGAATAAATGTTTGCAAAGAAAAAAAGTAGCATTCGTGTACCTACTGTTATCCAGGCAGAATGGACCCATGCAATTTGCTAGACTGCTTGTCCAGAACGGGCACTGTTTACATGCCAGATGTAAATGTGCCCCATCCTTGGGACATTCATTTGCACACACACTGGAACACCTTTGGGAAAGGGCTTAACGCTGTCATTTTGCACAGGATTGGCAGACTGAAGGTTGCACTTTTAGTGGAATGCTCTGGGTTTAGGTGGGAAGATGGACTCATGGCCCCCTGGAGGAGCAGTCACCCATCAGAGCTGATGATTTTAGGCTTGATGGAAAATTGTTGGACTGCTGTAAAAATCAGCCTACTGTGCAATGTGCCCTTTTCCTTAAGGTTTTTGAAAACGGCAGTGGAGTCAAATTCAAAATATCAGATTTGATTCAAAGGAATCAGATTCGAAAGATGCATTTGTAAGCCAGGAGGCACTCAAGGGAGGTTCTTGGTTCCCCAAAATGGTCCTGCATGAAACTTATTCCTTCTTCAGGTAGGTTGTAAAATGACAGGGCCATCTTATGTTTCGCTGTTTGAAAGTCCCCGGTTTTCCACCAAAACTGGAACAAGCTTGCAGCTGTTAAATGTTGGTACTGAACTTTGCTTGAAGCCTTCCAGGAATTCTGCTCGCCTTGAGTTGCAGATACTCAATACTCAGATAGATATGCAGCTGCATGGGCTAATCGCATTTGCTTTCTTATCTCCTGTCTTCCCTCCCTCAGGTCTGTGAATGTCACAATCTAATCATGGCTTCATCTTCTTCACATGATCCTGTCAGGGTTTCAGTCCATCCCCCATCACTGAGACATGCTGCCAAGAAATCCAGGCCCTTGAACACAAGTGCTTTTCTGAAAATCCCTCTGTCTGAAAGCTGTTCTAGGAAGGCTCTAGGAAGCTGCTTCCTTCCCCAGGCGCCCTGGGTAGTTCTGTGAGCTGTGACATCATGCATGTGTTTTGCTTATGTGACAGAGCTACTTCTCTGGGGACATCTGCTGCCCCTCACTCCAGTAAGCCCTGCTTTTGGGGCAACCAGAACAAAGCCAACATTTTATTGTGCAATCCCAGCTCAACCCTTCTCCCATGGGGCTGTTTCAAACTGTTGGGTGTCTCCTGGGCCACGCTTTGACCCCACAATAGATGCTGTGTACTCCGCCATCGCTGACATCTTGATCCAGGCTAAGCCTCTGCTGCACTCCACTTGCGTCTCCCACAGGTGAGATTGCAGGTATCCTCCTGTACCTGCAGATGCTGTGATGATGCCAGCAGCACTGCTCCCCAGGAGCTGGTCCGTGGTGTGCCCAGGGGGCATCTGGAGGATTCCAGATTTCTCATTCTTCCATTTAGCCTATGGTTGTGCTTATCTGCAGCCTGGAATGCAATCAAGTCTGCCATGAAAATAAATTGTGAACCTTGAATTGGGACAGCCATCCTCTTGCAAACCTTATCTTTCAGCTCCAGAGCCTGATCTTCACCCAAAGGAAAGCCAGCTCAACTGTTCAGCCATTATCAGAACATCAGTTCTGAGAACTTGCCCTGTTGTAAGCATTCTGAAGACTGAAATGAATCTGGCCTCCGGAGAGGGAGCCTAGCACAACAGGGAGCCTAGCACAACGGCTGGTCCTCATGCATGTTTGATAAAAGCAGCACTTTCCTTCTGGCTGACTTGGATGCCATCTCAGGATCCCAAAAAGTTCTTTCCACACCTTTCTTCTATAAATGTGGTTCTTTGCTACTCAAGTCCGCAGTATTTCTAATTCGGATACAAGCGTTTAGTGTGGTTTGCCAGTACAGAGTACTAAGCTGTGGCATTATCCCAGCCATTGGAGGATGAAGATTGGAATGGAAAGGCTAAAGGGGCAGTGTGAGCAGATATGCTGGACTGACTCCTGCCATCCCAGCTGGGGATGATGGGACATGGAGCCAACACAACTGCAGAGGGGGCTCCAGGGATGGGAAACCTGCTCTGGAACAACCTCCCCCAATCTAGCATCCTCTGGATGTTTTGGATTACAAGTGCCATTGTTCCCAACTCTTAGCCGTGGTGGCTGGAGCTGATGGGCATTGTAGTGCCACAACATCTGGAGGGCAGCAGGTTGAGAAAAGATAGAAAAATTGAGAGCCTTTCCTGTTCTTACTTGCAGCAGGAGACGAGGAGGAAAAGGCGTTCAGAGGCTGCTGCTCCTGATGGTACCTGTGGTATCAGAAGCAGTGTGCCTGTGCCCACTGGTTGCTGAGGAACATGGGCAAGAGGATACTGTCCATTCCTGTCCCCACTGGGTTTCCTGGGGCAGCTGCTTGGCCACCGGGTGAGCCAAATGCTGGACTCGATACGAACCCGTGCTGCAGTCCAGCTTTGCTGTTCTTGCGTTCTTATATTTTTACCTTAAATCTCCTGGCTGTGGAGTGCATGCGCGATTGTTGCCTGAGCCTCAAATGTTTCTCCTTAAGCTGAAGGTTGGTGGTGTTTTTCAAAAATCCTAGAAGCTGTAGATAAATGCACGCTTCACAGATAGCAATGAGAACAGCACAGGTGTTGCTGAAAGCGCTCCTGGGCTTTATTGCGGTAATACGCCATACACCTGCTCCTCAGATTTATAGCAAGAAGCTCTTTGTTACTACTCTTGCCCTGTTAAGAACCTGTTGGGTTATTGGAGCATTGATGGCTTAGTTGTGCAGTAAATGGGTCAGTGGCTCCGGGCGCCTTGTTAGCTGCTTGACTCGCCGGTGTTTACCACCTCGCCGGCTTCTTGAATGCATTTGCTTCTAGGTGGGACCTGAAGAGTGAGGCATACGTCATGCGAATGGGGCAGAGGGAGGAAAAAGCTGCCGCGCTGTTCTCTTTGTGTGTGTGCACGGGCCATTCCCCTCGGCTGGCTATTGGCACTGTGACTTTTCATTTTTTCCCTGAAGTGGCCCATAATACCATCTGTGCAATTAAATTAATTTAACTGGGGGATTTCCATTGGCGGCGTTTCCTTTCCTTTTTTTCCTTTTGGCTGCTGTCTGTCGGCTAACCTGCCTGAAAACTGCCAGGTACTGGAGAGAAGCAAGCTGATGTTCAGGTGTGCTATTAGGAGGTGGCAGCAAGAAGAAGGCTTGCTCTTTTTTCTTTTTTTTTTAGTTTCCATGCCAAAATGATAGGCAGGGTTCATCTCACTGCAAGGACCACTGCAGTGGGGTCCTTGTGGAAGTTGAGCAGGGACCGTCTGCCCACAGACCTCCCTGCTAGATTGGACCAAAGGTCCCTGTGGCCCGGCTCTCCTGTTTCGAACAGTGGTCAGCCGGATTCCCTGGAAGCTCGCAAAGCAAGGCAAAATGGCAGCAGCCCAGACTTACCGTCTTCCATCAGTTTGGTAGAATCCGGCATGCTGCTTGCTGGGGGCCAGCTTGCCACAGTCCCTGCAAGGAAATAAATATGCTGAGTTGCTCTGGTTTCTTTCCCTTTCATTCATTTATATTGCGATTTATATCCTGCCTTTTTCCTACCAAGGGCTCAAGGCAGCTTACATCATTCTCCTCCTCCATCTTCTCCCCACAACAACACCCCTGTGAGGTAGGTTGGGCTGAGAGTCTGTGACTGGCCCAAAGTCACCCAGTTGGCTCCATGGCTGAGCGGGGACTAGAACCCAGATCGTCTGAGTCCCAGTCCCAGGCTCTTAACCACTACACCACACTGTCTTCATGGATTCTGCTTGGCCACCTAATGAGAAGGAAGGACTCCCTGCCTTTTTCCTTCAAAGGGCTCAAGGCAGCTTACATCATCTCTCCTCCTCCAGCTTATCCCCACAACAACACCCCTGCGAGGTAGGTTGGGCTGAGAGTCTGTGACTGGCCCAGAGTCACCCAGGTGGCTCCATGGCTGAGCAGGGACTCGAACCCGGATCCTCTGAGTCCCAGTCCCACGCTCTTCACCACTGCACCACGCTGGCTCCCTTGCCTCTGCGTGTGTCCTCTCCCTTCTTCGCTTCTACTTTGCCACCACTCGTGCTCCTCTTCATAGTGGCTGAAAGAAAACATGCCGCCTCTTGCCTGCTGAGCCACAGATTTGATGAGCTTCTTGATAAACGTCTTTGCACTGTTGCTGCTCTTACCGGCAGCCTTTCCTGCCCACATCCCATGGGGCAGGCTTTTAAAGACTTAAACTTGGGCTGACCAACCTCAGCCCCATCATCCAAGCCAGCCTTCCCAGGTTTCCAGGAACATCTGAATCTGCCGTATAACTGAGTTGGACCAGCATTGCCAAGAGGGGTAGGGTTCTGAGGAGCTTGGCCTTCCAGGACAATCTGGGAACCAAACCTGGGGCTTTGTCGCTTGTGCCTTCCTGCTGCATTTCACTTTCTTTGACCCAGGTGGGCAGAAGCAGGGAAGACGCGGCTGTGAGTTAGATGGCCATTTCCAGATGGCCAGGACTGCTGCAGAAAAGGCTTCCTGCTGTTGCTGGGTTAATTTGGGCCAAAGGAAGTCAGAGGGGGACACCCCCCCCCGCCCCACTGTGGCTTCTGTACATGCTGGACTCCGGAGAATTCCTTGGCAGAAGCTCCGCATAATGTCCCATTGCCTACAATGGCCATGCAGTGCACCTGCTCAGCCTTTTGTGAGAGTCGAGGGCTAAACTTCAGAAGTGTGACTTGTTTGGTTTGGTTTTATTTACCTAGATAATTACAGAACCAGCAGCCTTGGGTTTGGAATCAGATCTGACACGGTGAAATGAAAGGAAAGGCGGCAGCAGATGCCGAGCTGCACAACAAAAGCATGCATGTTGGGGAAACAGCAGGATTGTTCCCTCTTTCTTTCTTTCTTTCTTTCTTTCTTTCTTTCTTTCTTTCTTTCTTTCTTGTGGATTTCCCCCCTTGGCAATGGCCTCTGAGCTATCAGGTGAATAGGAGCTTTTTCTGGCCTTTCTGTACTGGGAAGGGGAGAATAGAAATGGTTCTTTTTCTTTTAACCTGCCCTTTAGGATTTTTATTCCTTTTTGCAGAAGTTTGTAGGCCTCACCAACACACTGCATCATAACTGGAACCTTCTGCTAAGCAAAGCTGGTCTCCAGCTAGCTGCATAGCAGGAATCCCGACGTGTGCGGCAGTGCGGTCTAGCAGTTTGAGCGTTCGACTTGGGATAACTGGATTCTAGCCCCACCTGACCATGATGCTCACCAAGGTGCTTTGGTCAAGTCATGGACCCTCGCCCTAACTACCTCACAGGGTTGTTGTGAGGTTTAGATGGAGGGAAGGATCATGTAAACCTCCTTGCAAGACAAAAAATGGTGGCATAGACATTTGAAGAAATAAAACTATTATAATATACTGGTGAACTCTGTAGTAATTTAACCTACATGTGCTAGTTATGTTAGAAAAAAATCAGGACTTTGCCCCCTATTCTGTGTGTCTCCTTAATACTGCAAATGCCATTGTGCAGACATTTTTCAATTTGCTGTTACAACCCTTAGAGCCAGAAGCTTGAGAAAGTTCTTAACGAGGGCTGGACACGAAGATGGCACTATGGAAGACCCTTGGACTGTTGCCGGAAGCAACTTGCCTTCTTTAGTTGGTCCTCTTCTTTCTCTCCTCTCCACCCCAATGGGACTAGTGAAACCCTGGGGCTGTAAGATATCTCACCAGGTTTCTCTACCTCACTTCTTCTCCATATAATTGGCAGGAGATATTATGGGTGGAGAGTCAGGGAAGTAGATGTGAAGATGCTGTTGAGTAGCAATCCGGGTGGTCAGTAACACTGAACTCTAGCGTTGGTTCTGTGCTGAAGACTGATTTCTGTCCTTGTTGAGTGGTACCCTAGAATATATTCCACTCGCCATAGGTGCCTGTACAGACTGGTTGTTCCTGCAGCTTTCACCAGGCCTCCTGCTGAGTCTGTCCTATTCCTGCAGTGCTGATGTTGTTTATGGACCCCAAACTTGGAGAAACTGTAGGACCATCTGTTGATCGTTCTCAGGGTGAGCAGATAATGGCATTCCTGCAAGAGGTAGATCACTGGGAGTGGATCCGTCTTGAAGAGGGGCAGGGACCGGGCCTGAAAAGATCAGAATGGTGCTGTGTTAGTGTCTCTCCATCACAGTGTGACAGTGGATTTGCAGCATTACTTTAGCCAAAAGCACAGCCACAGTTTCTGCTGCGCAAGTGCCGCAGAATCCTCTTTGCAATACAGGAGCGCAGCTCAGCTCAGCTCCTGAGCTCTCACTTTTCCTTTTCCTCCGGTGCCTTAATGCCGATCAAGGACAGCTGCTGTGTACATCTCAACCCGAAGAGGCAGGTATCAACACTTTAAATATATAGTACGTGGTACAAAGTTCCTTTCTGTTGACAACACATCGAGATCATTCACGTGTGTGTATGTGTGTGTATCTTTTGTTTGTCGAAAGCAAATAAGAGAAAGGAGATAGCGAGACACGTGCTGCCAAAGAAGTGAAAACAACTCGCTGGGCTGATACCAGGCTGCAGGTTTTCCTGGGGAGGTTCCGCCAGCTGCCCCTCTACCCAAGGCTCATTGTCTTGAGTACACCTCGACTTGGCTCGAGCGCCACGAACGGCAAGGGCAGGAGATGCCGCACGGGCCAGTTGAGGGTTTTGCGAGAGGTGTGCGCATGAGTGCTCCCAGACCGAGGAAAACGCAAAGAATTGTGTCGTTTGTGGCTGTGGGAGCTGTGAAGGCCTGGATTTTCGCTGTGCTGTGGCTTCCATTCCACTGACCTGTTCAGCCGGTTCTGTGCTCCAATTTTACCTTCCTGCCCTCCACCTGAACAAGCAGAGCTGTGTGCACGATTCTGCAAATACGTAAAGTGCCAAATACATGAAGGGTGCAGTCCTGGGCAAGTTTAGACAGAAAAAAACCCTGTATAAAAAACTGTCCTGCCTGAACATGCATGCGATTGTGCCCTCACCTCGCTGTGTCATCATCAGCGTCATCGTACCTGCAGTTGTTACTCTCAGGCGTGTGGGGAGATGCCGAGCATGGACCAGGAGGCCTTTCGCCACGGAGTCACGGCCCTTCCTGAGCTGCGTGTGTGCATTTCCTCCTGCTCCCCTGCAGAAGGCATCGTTCCTGGTTCCAGATGTGGTGCAGCGCTGTTGAGCCAGAGCCTGGTTTTGAAACGGGAGCCCACATCCAGCAGGTTGGCAACATCACTGGCTCAGTAGTTGTTCCCCCTGCTGCCTGGCAGAATAGCAGGTTGGTTCATTTTACAAGATGCAGTTTGGTGTCGAGTGTGAGGCCAAGCCTGCAAAAGGTAGGTTACAGTAGCAAGTCAGCGTCCTTTATGTTTCACAAGTTCATTTTCACCTTTCCCACCATAGCTTTAAGGTTTTTCCTATTTTCTGGAGCACCTGCTCTCTGTCTCTCCTGCCACTGCCACTGCCGCTGCCAGAAAATAAAATGAAGTACCTTGGTATGCGCCCCCTGCCCCCCCAACTGCAGAATGCCAGGCTGCTTTTAACGGGGCAGACTGGAAATAAAAAATAAAAATAAATTGAATTATAAATCCAAATAAAAATAAATAATTATGGTGTGATACAGTTGTAATAAGTGAAAAATAAAAAACTTATGGAAATTTTCAAAATCTCCTGAGCCTTTTTCTTTGTAGGATGTCTGCAGGTGTTGACTCCGCAGCTGCTGATTGGAGTGCATTGCAGAGCAACTCCCTCTATACGTTTTGCACTAATAAGGTCAGCTGAGGTGTTTCGTGTCGTGCAGATGAACCATTGGAGAAGGTTCACCTCTCAAAATGGTCAGGGACCAACATGGAGTCTTCTGTTTGGCTGCAGCATCTCTAGCACATGCCTGTGGCGTATTTAGGGATGCGGGAATACCCTGAGAGGGCCTTGTGTAACTTCATGGCCACAGTGGGCAGTGGGAGGTTCCTCCAAGTCCCACAGCTCCCTTTGCTTTGCAACCAGGCTTACAGGGTGAGCACATTCTCCACTTGCCTGGCTGAGCTGGGGCGATGATGGGGCACTAGCCTTCCAGCTTCTGAGGGAGCAGAGATACAGAAAAAACATTCAAAATTCTCAGGAACTGCTTGGTGAGAAGAGATGATCTGTTTCTTCGTGTGGTGGTAAATTATCCTACATGCCCATATATGGGGCAGGTTAAGGACTAGGAGGCGTTTTCAAAAGGCACATAAATTAAAGGGCAGTGAACCAAAAGGTGGCTGCCAGAGGGGGAAAGGCAGAATTACCTGTGGAACTGAGGAGTAGGGGAAGGAAGAGCTGTGGGTGAGGAACCCAGGGGACATGGGCTTGCCATGGCCAGCTCCCAAGGAGGGGCTGCAAATTGCACATGGGAGCAGTTTGCTGGCTGTGCCTCGTTTCATCATCATGCAGTTGTCACACAGCAGTGCCAAGAAGCGTCTTGCTGGATTCACACAGCGCTGCCAACCATGGTGCCTTGCTGCGCTGTCCAACAGCCGTGTTGCCTGAACGTTGCTGCTGGGTCAGGCAACACAACAAGCCGCCTGTAAACCACCATGGCTTATTATGTTGTGTGAACTCAGCCAGGGAAGGCTAGAGACACTGTGCTGGGGAGATGTTTTATGTTTTGAAGGAAGCCAACCAGTCTTTGGCCTCTGGTTCCTAGTTGGGTTGGGCAAGCCCTTGGCAATCTTCCTTTAAGAGAGAATAAGAAAAAGAGGTAGAGCCAGTATTCCTGAGTTTCTGTCCACAGACATAAGAAGAGTAGCTCAACATGGGAATTGCTGTATGTTGATGTTCCCTGGTCCAGTGACCAAGTTTTCTTTTAAACCTTCTGCCTGAGAACTTCAGGGGTTGTTACCAGTCATACAGAGCTAGCTGGGTTGTTAGTCTGCTGCAGAGGGATCTTCTCCCACCTGGATTGCAGGATGATCGATGAGCAGAGTTGATGAACAGATGCTTTATGGGGCTGTGCATATCCCAACTTTAATATTTGTTCATGAGTATCTGTTGTCTTCATAGAAACACCATTGTTTCTATGAGGAGCTTAGGGTGGCATTCTGGGTTTTTTCCACCGCTTCCATTTTATTTCACAACTCTGTCAAGTAGGTTAGACTCAGAGGTTGCTAGACTCAGAGGTTGCCTGATGATTGTGGTGTCTGAATGGAGGATATTTGAGGCTGAGGTCTCCCCAGTTCTGGTCCAGCACATTAATTTGCAGGCCACATGCAACTTCCCTAGTTATTTTTGTGCCTTCTCACCTCTTCCTCTGCCATCACTGTGGCTGCTGAAATTGCAGCAGTCGTGGTCAAAATTGTGGCTCTTCTGCAGAAGAACAAAGCAAAATGCTTGCAGCTTTGGCCACTATGCTGGAAAATTAGCCAGCAGGCTGCAGAACCTGGTGGACCCCCAGAGAAGGGTCTGTGTGGTTCTTCTACCCCCAGGAAATGCCCATTTGTGTTCTACTCCCCACTCGGCATTGGATTTCACTGCGTGAATTTGGGCCAGTCACAGACTCTCAGCCCAACCTACCTCACAAGGCTGTTGTTGTGAGGATAGGATTGAGAGCAGCAGCCGGAGGATTATCTAAGCCACCTTGGGTTCCTTGGAAAGAAAATGGCGGGATATAAATATAATGAAGACGATGACAGTTGCAACAACATGCTGGTTTATTCCAGATTTTATGTTCTGTTCTGTAGGTTGCAGAATTAAGTTTCTGCAATGCAGAGTTTCTGGGAACTTGGTGGTGCAGAATTCCCTTGGGGATACCCCTGTTTTTAGGTTCCTCCTGTTGTCTTCATAAGTCCTCAAGTCATGCCCTTCTGCTGAGGTGACCATTTCTGTTTTGAGCTACGTGCTTATTCTCTCGGTTTGTAAACAGGTCCAGACCTTAAACAAAGTTGTAACCTCTGTTTGTGCATGTACCCCAACCCCTAAAACACAGAACACAGGTTGGAAAACGTGCATTTTGCTTGATAGGGGGCTGGCTGAGAGATAAACCAAACACCATAATACCCTTGTGTAATAATTGCTCTTGCAATCAGCCTTCGGGACAGTGCCAGCTGGAACAACAGCGAAAGAGGCAGCCAGGTTGCCTTGCTTGGAAGTAGCCGGCATGGGGATTTTGTTCAAAGAGCCAGCTGAAAGAAAGTGATCTGATATCAAAGAGGACAGGACGCAGTGCACCTTGGAAGGGGGGATAGTGATTACAGGCACACAGGGACAAGTGAAGTGGAAAAAGAGGCATCGACACAAAATGAATCTAAAGAGGACGACATTGTCACTTTTAAGCGCACAAGCCAGCCAGCGGATGATGTAAAGGCCTTCCTCCAGATGTGCTGGACTACAGCTCTCATGGCCGCATGGGGGACGCTGTCGAGGCCAGCGTATCTGTGGAGCTCCATATTGGGAAAGCCGCTAGGTTTTACGAATGCACCTATTTGTATGTGTTACGCTGTTTGTGTGTGGAACAGTTGCCTCCTTAAGACAGGTAGGAACGGCCGAGCTGTCTCAGTAGGAAATTGGCTTTGGAAAACGGACAAGGAAACACGTTACACAAGCCTTCCTTGGACTGGCACCCCCCAGAAACGTTGCACTACAAGTCCCACCCAACCCAGTTTTGGAGCAAGATGGAAGAGGTAGATTAGAACTGAAATTTAAGACACCTGGGGGATGCCATGTTGCAGAAGGGCAGGCGCTGCTATGAGACAGAGGGAGGCAGCCAGTTTAAAAGGGGAGCAGTCTCGGCTATTCAGTTTGTGATGCTGGATTTTCATTGTGAAAAATGAGAACAGGCACTCGTGGGATTTTCTGCCTCTCGTGCCCAAGCAATGTCCCGGCTTCGCTTCTTGCCTTGGGTGGGTGAAGAGACCATTTGCCTCTGTCCTGCATCTTTATTTCATGCCCCCGCGAAGGCATTTTCCTTCGGCATTCGCTAGTGAGCAGCAGCTGGGGATGGTACTGAGCTTTCGATAAGGGTATGTTTGTTTTCTTTCTTTAAAACACACACATTTTTATGTTGAATTTGCTGATAACTGCTTGGATCAGGTGTGGGGTAGAAGGTAATTCAGACCACAAAAGACAGGAGCTGGACACACACAAAAAAAAAAGAAGGTGGGGAGGAAGAGCCATAGTGTACAATTTTGTGTGTAATATAAAGAATATTTGTATTCTCACGAATAAGCAGGTGACACATCCGCGCACAGAGAGCAGAGGAGTCTGAGGGGGCTGGCAGAGGACATCATTGCCCCCGATTGCTGGAAGGTCCTGGTGCGTCAACCTTCCAGCCCTGGCTCCACTCTGCCAGTGTTCATTTCCCCCCAGAGCCAGCTGGCGATCTCTCAGGCACGTGGCTTCCTTATTTTTACCTTTACCACATCTCTGGGGACATGGGAGCTCCCTGCTGCTGTAGCTTTGACCGGAAGGCTGGCAGCGCTGCTCCTGCTTACGTGTGTGGGATGCGACGTGGACTGTGTGCTGTGGCAGTGCAACTCCCAAGGCCCCACCGCTCGAGGAGGATGGGGAAGGGGAGGCATCCGTGGTAGTTCCTTGTCTGGAGCCTCAAGAAGCCTCCTTCGAATTCACGTCTTGTAAGAAGAAGCCCAAGGGGAACTGGTTCAAGTGGCAAAGGGGGAACAGGGTGGGGAATAGTTCCTCCTCAAACCAAGGTCAAAAATCTAATGTTGAGTTTTTTTGTCTTTGGCCGGGGAGTCTTCTGCTTTCGGTTCTGCATTTACAAACACGGTTAGGTTTCATTACATATGGCCCTTTTTGGGTATGCAACATCTGCTGTCAGGGTGCACTTCCGTTTGTGTGCTGCAGCTGGGGTGAGCAGCAGGCCGCTTGGAACCTGCCGATAGATCTCTGGAGATCATTTAACAGTAGCAAGGAAAGGGCATCGCTCCCTCCCCAGAGTGTGCCAGAAATCAGGCTGCTGAGATGAAGAAAGCTTGGAGGAACACCAGAAGGATGGTGGGCTCCCATTGTGGAGTTGGAGCTTTAGGGGCACCGTGACATTACTTTTTCACTAGTGGGTCTCTGCTGTCATGTGCCACCCCACAGAGAGGTTGGTATTCCCTCTCTCTTTAGCTGCAACCCTTACCATAGAAGCAGGGGGTGAATTTTCCAAGATACAATAAATGGTTCCATGTAATGCAAAGTATTTTGGGGTGGCCTGGTTTAACGGGGACTTACAACTCACTGCAAAATATGAACTTCTTGTAGAGATGGAAGCTGGGTTTTTGAAATGGATCGACACAGAGGGCTGTATTTTGGATTCTTCCTAGGGATGTGGCCATGGGCATCAACACTTACTTCAGAATTTACTAGTATAATATGGTCCTTATGGTACTGCTTACAACAAATTCCTGGGCAGAGAAAGTGCTTCCACACACCTTGCTCCCCAGGTTGTGTACACACCTGGATTTTCTTGGACGGACGAAACCGAAAAGGCCATCTAATCCAACCCCAACTTGTTGCAGGCTGTACAATGTTGGGTGCAGACCAGCATCTCTCACAGGGAACCATCTCCCTCTGCTCAGTGGAGGATGAGCTTAGCGTTCTTGTAAAAGAAAGCAAAAGGCAAAGTAGATCAAAGTAGAAACTGCAAAACAGTGTTCAGTGGCGGTGATGCAGTGGGAGCTTGGAAAAGCTGTCTCACATGACATTGTGCATGCAGTTTAGTTTGCCGAAGAAACAGTAGCTTTCTTGGCTCTTCCCCTCGGATGTGTTCGAAATGCTGGTTTGCTGTCTCTGGAGCTTTGAGGAAAGGCAGCTTAGGGGCATAGGGTCGGCTGTGTGGGACCCCACTCAGTACTGCCAAGTGCCGCAGTCACTTCAGGTGGCAGGTGGCAACAGGACATTGGGGGAGAGAGTGGGGAACCACACAGCCGACCCTTTGCCCCCTAAGCTGGTGGAGAACCTGCCCCATGTCCAGGCTGTAGTGGACCTAGCCATCACTTTCCTCTTACCAGGGATGCTGAAGTCATCTGCCACTCGCATCAGAATTCTGTTCCCTCTGAGCTTTGCTGCAATTCTCACAGTAGTTGAGGGGGGAAATACATTTTCCCAGCAAAGGCATGTTGTTCCCTGTCATGCAATGTATTTTCGGGCAGCTTGGTCTTGAATGCACAGTTAAAATCTGCTCCTCAGGAGATTACCATTGCAAGGAGAACCATTTTATTGTGATCGGTCAACAAAGCTGATTGCACTTTTGGATCTCCGTGAGAATGGGTCTCTCTTGGCCCTGGCAACCCACAACGGCTGCCTGTTTGAATCTGCCACTCCACCACTGTCCATTGCCAGTGCTGAAGTAAGACTCGACTGCCAAGCCGTTCAGCTTTTGTACAAGGACTGCAAGGAAGCAATTGCTGCTGCTTGTTCCTCTTCTTTCATCGCCGGGGTGTTGGGAGCAGTTTGCCGCGTTTTCCACACTGTTCCAGATAGATGCAAAGGTGAAAGCTTGTGCTCAGCAGACAGGCCATGCAAACAGGATCCGGTCCCTCCAGAGTTTTGCCACATGGATGTGCAGAATCCAGCTGAAGCGTGGTGGGGGGGGGGGAGGAGCACTGGTGTGGGACCCCAACAGGTGTGGCAACATCCACAGGGACCCACAGCTTCCTGTCAAGAGAGGGGAAATAAAATCCATTTTTATTTTTAAGTGTAAAATGTGGAGCATGGATATAGTCATGGAAACCTTGTTTTCACCTCAGTTCCTTGCAGGAAGGAAGCTTCTCATACAACTGACAGGACCCCCTGATGTTTTAATGAGTGGACATTTTTAAAAAAAAAATATTTAAAAAGCAGAAATCACAGTCCAGACAGGAAGTGATTAAGCCTCGAATAAAGATTTCAAATAGACTTGGGGTCAAGGCAAGGAGGGAAGGCTGGCTTTGTGCCGGAGATGCTTTGCAAGGGAAGGGAAGGAGGCAGAATACGGAATTCAGGAGTTTAAGATAGAACCGTGGGAAAAAAACAGGAGGACAGCATTTCTGGAGTACTAAGAGAGACTGGGCAATAGGAAATTACTCATTTTTAACCCATTTTCTGTCTCCTTCTTAATTTGGATGATTCTTTTCTCATTTCACGAACAACTGCTCTTAACCACATCCAGGTTTCCTTTAAGGTCTTTTCCTAAAACAAAGAGCTGAATTACTTGGTAGGGGAACAAAATGCCTCTGTTCTAACATTTAACTTTTCCCCTTTTTTTGTTTTCTGATTGGCAGTTGACATGTGCCCGTTTGGGCAATTGCATCGCAAATTCCCGTGATAAAACCTGTGGGCAGGACCCAAGGCAATGTGAGTGCTGGTGTCCGTTGTAATGTGGGAGCACAAAGCACTTCTAGTGCAACACCACTAGCAGCAGCTGGAGCAGTTGCGGGCCCGTTGCATCATCTAATGCCATTTGCCTCGCATTGTCCGAGGTCTTTTGAGCAAGTGCAGCAGGGTTTACGTTCGTGCTTGTGTGGACCGCTAGCCGCCCTCACTTACTAATAAAATTGGCCTCTGCTAAGACAGCATGAGAATCCCAGAATGGTAGAGCTGGAAGGGGCCAGAAGGCCATGGGGTCCAACCCCCTGCTATTTCAGGGCGCTAAGTTACACCATCTCATTTAAATGACTGTTCAGATGCTTTTTGAATGTCTCCAGCGAGGGAAAGACCACAACTTCCCCAGGTATTAGGCTCCACTGTCGTATTGCTCTGAGTGGGGAAGTTCTTTCTGGTGTGTAAATATGCTTCCTTGTAGCTTAAGTCTGTTATTCCGTGTCCTGCACTCTGGAATGAATGAGAAGAGATCCTGTCCTTCCTTTTTAACAGCCGTTCAGGTAGTTGCAGAGTGCTATCACAACTCCCCTTTAGTCTTCTCTTCTTGAGACTGAACATGCCCAGGTCTCTCAGTCCTTCCTCACAGGGCTTTGCTCCGGTCTCTGAATCATCCTTGTTGCTCTTCTCTGTACCCTTTCTAGCTTTTCTGCATCTTTTAAAAACTTAGGTGCTGAGAACTGGACACAGAACTCCAGCTGAGGTCTGACGAGTGCCGAGTATAGTGGAACTAGTACTTCGTGTGTTTTGGAAGTGATGTTTCTGTTAATGTGGCCCAAAATAGCATTTTTCCCTTTAGCAGCTGCACTGCATTGTTGGCCCATGTTTTGCTTGTGATCTACAACAACTGCAATGAATTTGAACCTAGCAGCAACAGCAGATTCAACTGAAGCCGCGACACTGTATTTTATCAATAAATACAGTTTATACATCCCCCCCTCCTGTTTCTTAGGTGGAGCTTTGAGGAGAGTGCAAACAAAAAAGCAGCAGCTTGCATTGATGTCGTGAGGTGGGATTTACTCATTTCTTAAGAAGACAAGTAGACCGAGAAGCTGTCTTCATGCTCCCAGCTTCTGTGGCCGATGGGACCTTCTGCCATAGCTGATGCTCATGGGCTGAACCCAACGGCCTCAGTGGCTCCTTCCACATTTACTCTTCCGTGATTCTGTGATGGACGTGCACGCATGCACACGCATGCCTGTGTGCATACACACAATGCTGCTTGAATGCAAGAGCCATACGGGGCCATTTATATTATTATGTTTGTATCTCAGTGTATTTTTTGTATTTTTGTATTTAATGGTAATTTATTAGGTTCTATTGTATTTCAATGTATTTTATTGTGTTGTAAGCCGCCCTGAGGCTTCGGCAAGGGGCAGCATAGAAATGTTATAATAATAATAATAATAATAATAATAATAATAATAATAATTATTATTATTATTATTCTGCTGGCACCGTGGCTAGGCAGGTGGCTGAGGGAAGCCCACAGGCAGGGCGCGAGTACCGCAAAACCCTCCCACATGTGTTGCTCAGCAGGGGGAGTATACATTCCTCGTATGCATTGGCGTCTGCTGGAGCATCCAATGCTGTTTCACTGGCTCTTTAATTTGGGGGAAGGAGACAGAGCAATGCAGGCGCCCAGTGTTGCATCTTCATTCAGAAATGCGTGTCTGGTTACTCGACTGCAACTGCCCGTCTTTAAAGACTCACTCGGACAGCTGGTGGTTGTGCCGCCGGGATTTGGATTGGTGTGAGGCAGAGAGGAGACAGTTGACACCTGGCTGCTTGCTCAGCAGGCGCTGCTACTGACCCTGCAGGTGAATCCTCCATTGCACAGCTACCGTCGACATCTATTCTAGTTGTTCTGTTTTACAAGATCAACGACGTATGCAGAAAGGTGTTCTGGTCGAATGCCTTGCAGCTGGGGGACCCCCTTCCCCATGGGACTTCCCCAGGCAACTTCTGGAAGCCTCAAAAGACCTCTGTAATTTTGGACTACTTTGAGTGGCTAGGGCTAATCCGAAAAGCTTGGTTTGATGAGGGTTGCCTCCAGATGCATTCCAGCACATCTGTATATTTAGGTGAATCCATATGCTTGCCTTACTGGAGCCCCTTTTTCAACAGTCACCCAATGACATAACTTTTGATGACATGAACTGTATTGGAAAGAGCACAGACGTTCCACCCATGCAGGCTTGGGCCTTCGACCAAAAAATGGCACTTAAGGCAGCTTATGGGCAACATTTAGAATGAATAAAGCCATGCATTAACATGCAAGGAAAACCCAATGATGGTGGAAATAAATTAAAACAATATCCAGCCCAGGGAGGGAGTTCCCACTGCTGTGAGGAGGTCGCGAAAGGGTGCTCATTTGGGGGTCTGGAGGCAGCAATCCCAAAAGAAGGGCCTCTTTGTCCAGGCCTTCTGGCACCCATGGTCCACCCCAATTAGCATCAGGCCCCACTCCCTCAACAAGGCACGCTTTAAAGGTGCTCTTCTGCAGGGGGTGAGAGGATGTGGGTGGAGAAACTCTGTTTTTCCGTTGCCGTGCACAAATCACCTGCTATAAATTTGCTGGGACTTTGAAGCATCACATTAAGATCTGGGTGGCTTGATGATGGTCCTTGAAGATTTTCCTGCCCCCTTGGCAAGCCATTGTCTCAAGATCCTGGATGATCTCAGAAATGCATCTTATCCTCCATGGTACCTAAGATATACATGGATCCTTCAGGAGAGACTGCCCAGAGTTTTATTTCTTTGCTTATTTGCTGGTAGCTTTCCATCCCGCTTTTTTTTCTTTTTTAAAGAACTGAAAGTGGCTTACATCTTTCTTCCTCTCCTGCTCTCAGTTTTTTCACCACAATAAGAACCCTGTGAGGTAGGCTGGGTTGAGAGTTGGCCTGAAACCACCTGGTTGATTCCATGGCTGAGAGAAGACTAGAACCTCCATCACCTGAGTCCTGGTCCAGGACCTTAACCATGGCAGCAGAGGGCCAGGAGACAGTTGGTAGAGCTGGCCTAGTTAGTCAACTGTGTTCGTTCTCAGAGATATTTAAAGCATGCCTTAGTTAGATCCCACTTGGACTATTGTAAATCCCCTGTGTGGGGATACCTTTGAAAACTGCTCAGAAACATCAGCTGGGCCAGAATACTGTGGCCAGGCCAAGTACAGGCTTCAAGGGACTCGCTTCTTACAGCAAACTCCCTGGCTCGTGGTCTGCTTCCAGGCGGAATTCAAAATGCTGGTGATGGCTTACTGAGTTTCCTGTGGCTTGAAACCTGGCTACTGGAATGGCCACCTTTCCCCATACAAGCCTGCCCAGTTCTTGTGACCTTCCGTTAATCCATTCAGCTACAGGTGCTTCATGTGCCTTTGCTTTTGAAGTCAGGTGTTTTGGAACAGCAACAGCACTTCCTTGCAACAGGAATTGTTTACAGGTGATCATATCATAAAAGGTTTTGTTTCTTTGTATATAGTGTTATTTCAGAATAGTGCTTGGAGATTTTTTCTTCCTTTTTCTCACCTGGCTTTATTTTCTTATTTTCTTCTCTGAGTTTGTTTTCCCATTTAAGATCACTGATGTAGAAACTAACCTTGTTTGGAAAGCTTTTCGTAAGGAGCTGATACCTGCCTGAAACCTTTGGGCTGGACCAGACAAGAAATGGATGTTTAGCTGGTGGTCCAGGATCTTGTTTGGTTGCAAGGTTTGTTAACATTGTCACATCTTGTCACTTTTAATCTAGTGCCCCAGGTAAATCATTTCCGCCTTACGGTCCACATTTTGCTTTTGTCCATTTTATGTTCCACTCCCTTACCTTGTTTTCTCATTCCATGAAGGGCAGAGATGATGCTAAACCAGTCTCTCTGTGACATGAACTCTCTGAGTTTGGACACACATATACCCTGCACTGTCACTGCACTGGTGGAATTGATGTCACATCCCCCGCCCCCCCCCGTTGAAAGATGAACTCCCAAACCTTGCTTTTAACAATTGCGAAAGAGAGAACTTGAAACTCTGCATGATCTCTTTTGCAGGCCAGGACATTTGGTTGAAGGGCATTTTAAGGAAATATTTGGCTCCAGGGATGCACACATGTGAAATACGTCGCGGTTGGCCAGTCAAAGACTTTGTACTTCCTACTTGCATCACTTGTCTAGTGCCTCGTTATTATTTCCAAATGAGTCCTTGAGGGAATGTGACTTATAGGAAGGGCAACATTAATTTTGTATTAAAAAACGACAACCAGAATTCTTCATTGAAATGCTGTATACTTTAAATGCTTTAAAAATAACAAAAATTATGCAGGTTTAGTTTATCAAGCTGGAGAAAGTGCAAAGGGCTAGTACCTTTGCTTGGTAGAAATTACGTAAGGTCATGTTTGTTTTGTCACAGCATTCCTGAACATTTTCCATTGAAGGTTTATCTTTGCCATCATCATCATCATCATCATCATCATCATCATCATCATCATCATCGATAATAGGAAGCTAGATTATTGAATGATGATCTGTGCTCAGATAATTTCTGCATTTTCACAGTGAAATTGTGAGAGAAACCTGTTCCCAAGTATTCTGAAGAGAGAAGAAGCTGGTAGGTAAAATATTTAGGGGAACTACCACAACTTGGAGCCCTGTTGATCTGTTGCATATAATTCCCATAATTCTCAGAGCGTAGGACACGGAATAAGCAGTTCAAGTTTTAGCAACCCAGATTCAAAGCGCACTGGGGGATTTTGGAATGAAGATATAATACTTAACATTAAAGAAATCACTTTAATGTTTGAACAAGCCTGTTCTTCCTTGTCACAGACCATTACAGGTCGGCTGGGTTCACACAAGACAGCAACCCATACTCATGGCTGAGTGTAGGTTGTTGCTGAACTATAGGTTGCTCTTGAACCATGGGTTATGATGCTGTGTGAACCCAGCTGCACTAATCAAACCAGGCTGATTCAGATGCAGGCTGGACATCAGGAAAGGCTTCCTCACTGTGAGAGCAATACGACAGTGGAACCAGCTGCCTAGCGAGGTGGTGGGCCATCCCACACTGGAGACATTCAGAAAGATACTGGACAGCCATCCAAGTGGGATGGTGTCACGTGGTGTCCTGCAACAGCAGCAGCAGGTTGGACTCGATGGCCTTCATGGCCCCTTCCAACTCTAGTATTCTGTGATTCTATGTTTCATTTGCAGGGTGGTCAGGGGAAAACAAGTACCAGCATTGGGTAGCCCAAGCTGGGCTTGCATGGCACAACAGGTGTCGACTGTTATTGTTGGAGGATTCCTGTGCTGCACAATGTTAGACTGCTCTGTCACTAAGTTATCATTGGCCTGTTGGGGGTGACTGGGTGCATTTCTCCATAGTACTTTTTTCTTTAGGTTTTGCATGCCCAGGCAAACTTCAAGGATACCATAAATCGCTTGACATCTCTTGTCTTGTGCTTCAGTGCTATGTCTGTTTACAGGAAAGCTTGAATGGATATTAAAAGGAATCATGGTGAATTAAAAGGGATTAGTACCTGTTCACCTGTTCTGTTTAAAGCCACTGATAGGCCACACCTGCATCAACGTTTCTAACTCCCCATGCCTCCTTTTAAGGCTGTTTAAGTTGATGGCTATCAACATATCTTGTGGTAAATTCCTCCGTTAATTAAGTGTTGTAATCGGTTTCATTTCCCTTATATTGAAGGAAAATGACAAAGCAGCACAACAACAGCATCCTCCCATCCTATATGTGAGACTACAAGTGGAGTTATGAACAGAGTAGATAAAGAAGTTTCTGTATGAAATAAACAAGTGCTTAAAATTAGGAAAATGGGTTTTAAATAGGATAGAAAAGACATTATTTCTGCATAAACATATTTTAAATGACCTTATATTAAATATTATTCTCACTATGATTACATTACATTTATGCCTCACCTTTCTTCCTCTTGCAACCAGCCCAAGATGGTTTACAAAGTTTCCTTCCACTCCATTTAATCCTCAGAATGACAAGCCTGTGAGGTAGGTTAGGCTGAGAATCCACAGCTGGCTCAAAATCACCCCGTGAGCTCTAAGGCTGAGTGGTGACTGAAACCCAGGTCTCCCAACTCCCAATCCAGCTCTCTAACCCAGTGGATTATAGTGAAGGTTATTTATTGGTGTTAAAGAGAGAGCTGTGGAAGTTAAGGTGGGGATACCTGTCCTCGGAGATTAAGCATTATTAATCTGAGTTTGTCCAGCACAATAGTTCACATTCAGGAGTTAAGTATGGGTTGAGTGCGGGTTGTTGTTGAAGCCTGGGTTGTCGTGTTGTTGGAACCCAGCTTTGCTGGCAAGACATGTCTAACCCTCGAAGAAAAAGCATGGTTTGTAGCTGGCTTGTGATCTGTGGGCTGTTTAGCATTATCTAGGCTGGATTTAGAAAATACAATAACTCTCGTTTCAGCAACAAGCTGCATTTCAACAACCCACATTCAGCCCATACTCAGCCCTTGAATGCGGCTTACTGAGTCCAGTCACTGACTGAATTTACAATTGTGGACTGGATCCAGAGGTTATCAAGTCAATCATGGGAACTGAAATCCAGTGGACACCAGTTGGCATCCATCCAGGAGCATTGACTAAACTCAAGCAGACTGCTCTGTACTCCATTTTCCTGGGCAGTGCAGTATATGCAGTGTGGAAATTAGGAATATTCTTCACCGTATCAAGAAAACCCTGGAGTAATCACTTCTTGTTCCTTCGAGTTCAGGGAGTTGCAGTCGGAAGCAACTAAAAGGTAGCAGTGGAGGTTCTAAGGTCAGCTGGAGGGTGCATCTGTTTGGGGTGGCACTGTGAATTTTAAAGGCTCTGTCCATGGTGCTGGATCCTATTTCAGATTTTGGATGCACCACCCCACTGATACTGGATAGTGGTGGCCACTACCCACCACTGGGAACCAGTGAGGAAATAATGTATTCTGTTGTGCAAAGGTTCTACTTAGTGGCAAATCAGTAAGCGTCGTGTTTTTACAGCAACCTGCTGAAATGCATGGGTTTTCAGGAAATGCATGAATTCCAAATGGGGAGCCTTGACTTAAACTGATGATTTAAGTCAGCCTTCCAATTTGCTTGCTTGCTTGCTTGCTTGCTACCTGTCCTCCCTACAGAGTGCCGGAGGATTGTTCCACGTGAGAAATGTGAATGCTATGCACCTTGCGGCCTCACATTGTTGTGTCTTAAGTCAAGCTGGAGGAAATCTTTGATCCAAGTTGGGTGCAGCTTGTTTTGTAGAAAACACTAGCCTCCTCAGGGGATTCCCCCCCACCCAGTCAAATATGTTGAAATCTATGGTGTAACTTCCAGAATTACTGAAGATCTGATTACAAAAGAACTAATTGTGGTGCATGCCATTATGAAGTCATCCTTAGACAGAAAGGATAAACAGGGCAGGCCACTGCCTGTGGAGAAGCTGCTGTTGGGAATGGCGCTTCGTCCTCTGACACCTGTGCTTATGGTGCACATGCGCACAACAGGTTTCCCTGCAATCTGTGTTGCACTTCCGTGCTGAAGCAGAAGCACACAGAGGGCCGATGCTGCGCATTGGTAGAACACCGAAGAAAGAGCAGTGGAGACGCTTCAGTGTTATCTGCTCATGTTAACATGCTGGCTTTTTCTCCTGTGAGCTCAGGAAAGGGTTTGGTGCTTGTAGAAGCCCAGGTCCTGTTGGGGGGCTAACCACTAAGAAGAGAAGCGTGGGTCCTACCATGGCTTCTCCTTTGAGGCTGATCACTGCCCCTTGTGGCAAGATGTGTTCGCACCGCTTCTAAGAAACTTCCAGAATGGCTCCAGCTAGGCTAACCGTTGGTTCTTCCTGGGCAGAGAGGCGTATAAGGGGCTTCTTATGCTAATGGAGTTTAGCTTGAGGAACAAGACTGGACCGCCCTTGTGTGTGAGGTGTTCCCCTCAGGTTCCTGGCTTGCCTTCCAGTCCTTGCTCATGGCCTGGTCCAGTCTGCAGTCATGTCTCCTTCATGCAGCCAGTTTTCACGGGCTTCAGCTCAGGCTCAGCACAGACTTGTAATTGTGCCACCTAGGGTCTTTTGCAGGGTGGGCTGGCAGCGTGGTAATGTCCTTGTCAGAGTATGCTGTGGTCTCAATAAGCTGGTTCAAAGGTTATATAAAAGAATGTTTTCTCTGCTGTGTGGTTACTATTGCTTGTCGAGAGGAGTGCGTTGCTGGATGATAAGCACACTCTCTGTGAAATCCTTTGATGTGGCCTCCATGCAAATACCACAGCAGGAAGGAATGGCATAGGTGGCTATGCACAAAGGACTCAGCATCGCACAGCACATCAAAGAGTGCAGCAGTTTCTGTGCATAATGCGGTCTGTGACTACCTGCCCTGGTTCCTGTGAAATGTCTCTCTTTCCTTCCAGTTTCTCCTCTCTGTGACTAAAGAAGGTCATTCTTCTTTTTGCTTAGCTGTGCTAAACTCAGGGCTGTGACTTCCTTTATGGAGTCTGTCATCTCTTACATGCCCTTTCCTGTCTTATTCTGTCTTCGACTTTCCCTAGCCCTGGGCCACTGCGACCACCTGGGCCTCAAAGGATAGTCCTGGGTCCACCAAACTGTGGACCCTGCCCTTTAGGGGGAATGCAGCCCCATCTAGGACAGAGTAAGGCCCTTCAGCCTGTCAGAATGGCTGCCCACCAACAGCACTTCCATCTGGTCTGGACTGACCTTCATCCAGTCCATTATCGAGCTCAGGCACCAGTTGAGGACAGTCAGTGCCTCACCTGGATTGGATGTAAATGAGAGGTAGAGCTGAGTTTCATCATACTGCTGGTACCTCAGTCCAAACCGCCTGATGACATCTCCCAGCTGTATGAACATGCAGCTGTGGGGGGCACTGTGGAGCCCTGTGGAATCCCGTGGTGGTTAAGCAGCTATCCCCTGGACATGGTCAGCCAAGTAGGAGTAGAACCACTGCAAAACATTGCTCCTGACTCCCATCCTGGCCAACCATGGTGGATGGCGTCAGAAACCAGATCCAGGAGACTCAACAGGGTAGCACCCCTCCCCTGGTCTCTCTCTTGGCAAAGGTCATAAAGGGAGACAAAGACAGTTTCCATCCCAAACCTCATCCTGAAATCCAGTGGAAACAGATCTAGAAAATCCACTTCACCCAAGAGTGCCTGGAGCTGCCCAGCTACCACCTGCTCCAACAGGATACCCAAGAAAGAGAGGTTTGCGACCTGATGGAAGTTGATGACCAACCCTGGGTCCATGTTTGGCTCTTTTAGGAGTGGCCTTATCACAACCTCTTCCAGGGATGCTGGGACCACACCCTCTCTTAAAGATGCATTGCCAGCCTCCTGGACCTGTGTAGGAAACCGCTCTGTAGATCTTCCAATAAGCCATAATGGGCAAGGGTCAAGCGAGCAGGTGGTAGGAAGGACTCAGCCAAGGTGCCTATGCATATTTGTTCATCGTGACCCTCTGAAACGTCAGTTTAGTGCAGGATGGGGCAACTTATGGCACTCCAGATGGTTTGGCCTACAACTCCTATCCTCCTTCACCTTTAATTCTGCTGGCTAGGGCTGATGGGAGCACAAGGTCAGAAAACTGAGGGCAACAAGTTACTTGCCTCTCCGTTGGGTTCACATTGGTTGGTTTGTGCATGTTTTGTTTTGGGGACTGTTTATTGTCAAACCCCAGAAAAAGGTGAGAAGAAATTCATCTTCTTCACATCAAAACAGATTTTGGAGCAACAAGCTTAAAAGAAAGACCAAATGGCCAAAATGTTCCTTGCTTTAAATTGTCTCCAGTGTTATTTTTCATCTTTGTCATGACCTTAGTTTGGGGGCAGCTTGTTAAGATCAGGATGAGGCCCTCTGCACACACCCTGGAGTAAAATATAAAGAAACCGTGGTTGTTAGGCTCCCGTTTTGAAGCCCGTTTTGTCTAGATGAATAAATAGTGTGATTTGCAGTTCTGTGTTTTTGAGGGGGGTTTTATGAGGGGTGGATAGGAAAGTCCTTTCTTTTTTAATTGCACTGTGTCTTAAAATGAGCTTGTGACCTAATGAATTCTTGGCATGCTTTGTCAAAGTGAGCAGTTTCAGGATTGTTTTTGTCTCGATCCCTTTGTATCATGACTATTCCCACGAAGAAGGCTTGCCTGCTTAATCAAATATAGACGTATAGCTATAACCAGCTGTCTCAGGTTAGTATATTAATCAGTTGTCTTGCTATATTTTCCCCATCAAGGCAAGTAAATTAAAGAAGTGTATGCAGCTGGGCTGTCGTAACGTCAAATGGTTATGTGGTTGATGATTATTAGTTGTTCCTATTTATTAGGAGTTAGTAATTCCTTTCTGCTTCTCACCACACCCCTGCATTGGCGGGCCTTCACCTGGGACTGTGGCTGAGAAGCTGGCTATGGAGTCAAGTAGGGTGATGGCGGGGGTCCCAGTCAGCATAGTGATGTGTAGAGGGATATATGGTACTAGGAGGAGGACTGGCTAGGTAAGGGAAACATGGCCCAGGTAGCTAATGGCTGGGCCGTGTTCCAGTCCTCCCTCCACTCACAGGTTTGATGGTTGCCACATCAGCTGGCCCTCACGTCTCCCGATTCTGCTTCTAAATGCCATATCAGTGCTCAATAAAACTTCCCTTATGCATGATTTAATGGTGGATGAAGCAGCCAATCTGGCATGTATAACTGAGGCCTGAACAGGGACGAGTTAGTCTTTTGCAGTTGTGCCCACTGGCTTACCTGGTTCAGCATCAGGGTAGACCTGAGTGGTGGGACATGGGTCACCATAGTCTAGAAGAATTCAGTCCCCTCTCCAGGCACCTTGTCCATCCAACATGGAGTGTTGGAGTGTTTGCACCTTGTGTTGGGTCAGTGAGACAGGCTGGGGATTCTGCTGGGGTATCAACCACCGTGCAACCCATCACTCCCCCTACCTGAGCTGACAGAGGTGGTCTTGGATGTGATAGAAACACAGAATTAGAGGGAGTCAGAAGAGGGCATCTAGTCTCACCCCCCCGGCTCCAACCAGCTCTGCTCTTGCCATGCCTACCATGATGTTGGAGTCCTCCAGGCTCTTGGCCCTGGGGGACTTTCACATTCATGCTGGAGGCGTTCTCTCTGGAGCAGCTCAGGAGTTCCTGGCTGCCATGGACTATCCCAGCATGTCATTGGCACAGTGCACGTAGCGGGGCATACTCTAGACTTGGTCTTCTTGGCTGGACATAAGGATGGGGCTCTGCGCATGGGGAACTTGGGAACTTGGACTGAACTTGGGACTTGGACTAAGCCCCTTTGTCGTGGTCAGATCACCTCCCACTGAGATTCAGACTGATGCTGGCTTTCCCCCTCTTCAAGGGTCCTGCTAAGATGATCCACGTCTGGAGATGAATGGATCCAAACGGTTCCCAGAGGACTCGGGGGAATTTTCCAGCTGATGGGGCTGGCGTGCCTGTCAAGGCCCTGGTTGTGCGGCAGAATGCAGAAATGACCCAGAGGGTTGACACGATTGCTCCTGAGCACCTGCTCTGTTGTACAGCTCAGCCAGTGTCATGGCATATCTCGGAGATGAGAGCGATGACACAACAGCTTGAGTTGTCAGGTGCAGATGGAGGAAAGCGTGCCGCAAATGTAACAGAAGCCTGGTACGTGCCCACAGTTAGGTATATTTTGAGGCAGTGAGGGAGGCAAGAAAGAATAGCTCACTGCCTCTGCTCGGTCTTCCCTTTGTCACTGAGCAGAGCTTCTCAAAATTGTCTTGAAAGGAGGGCAGGATGGTTATTACATTCTGGCCACAGGGACATCCTGGAAACATTTCAGGCCTGCTGCAATTTACTCGCTGGGCACTTCCTGGAAAGAAATCTCTTGCATCCACTGGGACTCAAGAATTCAAGCAGGCGAAGCTGTGGAAATATTCAGAGCACAACTTGTTCTTGTTTTATTGGATGAGTCTCAGTTGCCGCAGCTCAAGGATGTAGACAAGGTGCTTGGCCAGGTTTGTGCAACGACCTCTGGACTGGATCCTTGGCCCTCCTAGCTTATAAAAACCAGCGAGCAAGGAAGCTGGGGCAGGGAGGTGATTAACGCCTCTTTGCAAGAAGAAGAGGCCCCATGCTACTTAAAGAAGTGGTGGAGAGACCCCTTCTGAGGAAACCCTCCTTTGAACTGGAAGATCTGAGTAACTTTAGGCCAGTGGCGACCATCCCCTTCCTGGAAAAGGTTCTTGAGAGGATGGCTGCCAATCAGCCCCAAATGCTCTTGGATGAGACTGAGGATCTGGACTATTTAGGCCTGGCTTTGGCATGGAAGCAGCCATGGTTGTCCTGAGATGGAAGAGTGCAACCCCTTTGATACTGCTGGATCTCTCAGTGGCATTCAATACCCCAGGTATCCTTCTGGTGTTGAGTTGGGCGTGGGGTCACTGCATCATGGTGGATCTGCTCCTACTTGGAGGGCTATCTGTCGGAGGTGGTGCTTGGAGAATGTTGTTCAGCCCCATGGATTCCCCAGCCTGGAGTTCCCAGGGGTCCGTTCTGTCCCCCATGCTATTTAACATCTACATGAAACCGCTGAGTGGGGCCATCTGGAGATTTGAAATGTGTGGCCATCAGTGTGCTGATAACCCTAGTTCTCCTTTTCAGCGTTAGTGGGTTAGGCTGTGAATGTGTTAAACTGTTGTCTGGTTGCGCCAGTGGACTGGAGGAGGGCTACCAAGCTGCAGAGCCTCGAGGAAGTGTTTGCATAGTCATTTTTATTGTCTTTTTAAAGGTGTTATTAAACTTTTTAATTTTTGTTTTTAGGATAATCTTATGTATTGCTATTGTCTGTTTTTAGTGACTGTTGTAAACTGCCCAGAGAGCTTCAGCTGTGGGGCGGTATAGAAATGAAAGCATAATTATAATAATAACCATAATTCTGTGTAAAAGTGTAGAATTAATCTGAGTATAAGACTTCAGCCATAGGAAGAGGGCTTTACAGAGCAATCCTATGATCCCTAGGCAGTGTCTGAGGGGCCATAGGATTTCAGAGGTTTTCCCCTCCAAAACTGTAGACAGTTACATCTACAGTTACATCTCTGCTCCCATCCTAAGTTGTCATGCTCCCAGCTGCGGCAGAAAACTTCTCCTGCAGAGAAGGCCAGTGTCATGGGGAGAGGCAAAAGCCAGTGTGTATGTAGGAGGTGAGGAAGGAGAAAGATACTCTTGTAGGCAGGGTCCGATTCCTCTCGTGTCCTGTGCATTGCAGGCAGCTATGCTCAGAGCCATGTCTCATGGTAAAAATGAGGACAGAAAGGCAAAGCTCACTCCATCCTTCTATCTGGAGCAGCTCCAAGCCTGGAGTTTTCCATTGACGGGGCAGCATCCCGTACAATCTCACTCTTCATTTATCTCTCTTCATCAATTCCAAATCCTGGTGCCTTTTGGGAGGAAAAACCTGACCCCCCCCCCCAAGGTACTTTATACATCAGGTCAACTTTACGTAGTTTCTCGTTAGCTTTGTATACTGATCATATATATGTCAAAGGACCATGCAGGGGAGAAAAATGTTGCTTTCCAGGTTGGATGCCTGATGCTGCATCACTTCCCTCTGTGCTTCGAACCTTATTCTTCTTTGCCTCTTGCAGTTTTAGTTTACTTCCAGTCCAGGCTGCTCTGCAGCTGAGGGAGGATTTCTGATGGGAACAGATGATAATTCCACGGTGGAGCACATGCTTTGCATACAGAATGCCCGAGGTTCGTTCTAGCTTGCTTTTTAAAGGGTTGTGTAACAGTCTGACTGTGATTTTTCAGAGCTGTTGCCAGTCAAAGTAAGATGGTACTGGACTAGCTAGACAAATAGACTGGGTTCATGGGTTGGGTGTGCGGTTATGTGGATTGGTGTAGAAATGTGGGTTGTTTGGTTGGCAGTTGGACTAACAAGCCATAGTTTCTTAACTACAGATAACTATCAGCTCACAATAAACCATGGGTTCTCTTCATGGGTTGTTCATATTTAACAAGCCCTGGTTTCATAGAATCATAGAGTTGGAAGGGGCCATGAAGGCCATCAGGTCCAAACCCCTGCTGTTGCAGGACACCAAGTTACACCATCCCACTCGGATGGCTGTCCAGTATCTTTCTGAATGTCTCCAGTGTGGGAGAGCCCTCCACCTCTCTAGGCAGCTGGTTCCACTGTTGTCTTGCTCTGACAGTGAGGAAGCTTTTCCTGATGTCCAGCCTGCATCTGAATCAGCCTGGTTTGATTAGTGCAGCTGGGTTCACACAGCATCATAACCCATGGTTCAAGAGCAACCTATAGTTCAGCAACAACCTACACTCAGCCATGAGTACGGGTTGCTGTCTTGTGTGAACCCAGCCGACCTGTAATGGTCTGTGACAAGGAAGAACAGGCTTGTTCAAACATTAAAGTGATTTCTTTAATGTTGATTAAGTATTATATCTTCATTCCAAAATCACCCAGTGGGCTTTACGGCCAAGTAGGGACTAGAACGCAGATCTCCCAGGCCTTCAGTCCAACACTCTTACCAGTAATCCCACTGGCTACACGCTGGCACTCTGTATTTTGGAAAATGAAAGGACCCAATGATTGATGGGTAGAGGAAAGGAAATGGGAACCACTGGGGACAGCGGGGATTTCTCCACCTTGGACCTTAGGTTCCATACACTTGATATATAGGAAACTTCAAGTTTAATGAACTTACGTGATCTGTCCAAAGGTCGCTTCTCCACCTATCAGGTTTCATAGTATAGAGGAAGGGCCAGCCATGCCCCCAGGGGCCGTTGGCCAGGTGACCAGTAGGGAACATTCCTACCTTTCCAGGCAGAATGTGGTGATTTCTTTTCAGTCAGGTGAGTTTCCTCGCTCGACAGCATTTCTGGGAGGACAATTGCTACTCATGGCTTGTTTTGTAGCACATGTACTCCACTCCGGGCTAACAGGTTCCCCCTGCCCCTTTTCCCTAGTAGCTGTTCCTATAGCATGCAACAAGATACCTTTAGAAGACCTGCTCTGCTGCAGCAGGTGGAAAGCAAATGAGCTGGTTTTTCTTAGGCAAAGAAACCCACAAGGTACCTTTGCATTCTTGCCATCTGGAATGCCAAGCTACAATTCACCTGGGACAACTCTTTGCCTACCTTTCTGTTTCTCACATTCTGCCTCGTAACTGGAACTACTCCTGAAAATTAGGGCAATCCTTTCTTGCTTGCCCAATTGGGCTCTGATCATTTAGGGAATTGTAAAGAAATAACTTTGGTCTTCCGTATTTAAAAGTGGGGGGGGAAATGAATACATGACAAAGAGTGGATGGTAATAAGACATAGGGGAGCTTTACAAATACGTAAGTCTTTAGAAGTTGCTAGTCCATTTTCTTCTCATGTACCCAGATTAGTGAATTGTCTGCATGTTGGAGGAGAATTCAGCTTTCTTCCTATTTACATATAGGTATTTATTGGTCACTTTGAGGTGCTTGATCATCCCAGAGAGCAAGCCATGGAATAAAAGACTTGTATTACAGGAAAACAGATTCCAAGATATCAGGAAAAATTCCTCACTGTTAGAGCAGTATCAAAATGGAACCAATTACTCAAGGAGGCTGTGGGCTCTCCCACACTAGAGACTTGAATGGGGCTAACTGGAATATAAGATGGGCAGCCATGTATCAGACCTAAACTCCATCTGGTCCAGCGTCCTCTCACAGTGCTGACCAGATGCAAATGGTTTGAACTGCCTGGACTGAGAGTGTCAAGTATTGGGCAGTGCATAAATGTAGTTAAGTGGTTAATGAATGAATGCTTGTCTGCCTATGAGTAGCCCCCCAGAAGGACATGAGAACTCTGGCTCTCATTGCAACCCCCGGTTACTGTGTTTCTGTCTTTCCTCTGTGGAGCAAAAGGAGAACAACATACGGGTCTTTGCTCCCTCCTCCTTTTTATCATTGCAACAACCCTGGGAGGTAGGCTAGGCGAGAGATCGTGAGTGGCCCAAGTTCGCTGAGAGAGACCTTCCTGGGGAATTTGAAAATGGGTCTCTTTGAACGTGAATGGAGCCCACTATGTCGCACTGGTTCCTCATTGAAGAAGGAAACACAGGGCTACAATTCAGCATTGCTCATTCCTCCCTACGGTGCAGCATGCCTCTGTTTTTCATATCTCTTTGGCCTTCTGTTCTCTCCTGGAACCTTCCCCGCCAACAGCAGGACCTGACAGCATTCCTTTTTCGCTGCTTTGCCTTTTGTCCGACCTTTTGCAAACAAAGGGATGTCGGTTCAGGCTTTGAAATAGAGATGCCCACATTCTGCTTGTTTTCCCAGGAGCAATCAATATCCGCACGAGGGATATCCGTCCTTGCATGACGACAACTATGATGAATATCCCTGGTGCTTGCTATCGATTGCTCCCGGGAAGTGGCTGTACCTCAGTGGAAGAGACCAGAGGAGACTTCCGTAAGATTCGATGCCAGCTAAAAGAGCCCTCCTGGCCTCGTCTGTCCCAGTAGGCCAGAAGTGCAAACTATAGGGTGCACAGTCTGTATGGGACTCCCCATGAACGCCTGCATTTTTTAAAAGAGGCTTGTTTAATCAGCCACACTTTTGCCTCTAAAGAACTGAAAAGGGCCTTCCTCTCAGTCACCAAGTGCACCTACCCCTGTTGTTCGGTATGAACATTTTCCTCCCCATTCCAAATATCTTTGATGTTCTCCAGAAGCAGTGAGAAAGTACCTCTTTATTACTGGTTGACTTTCACAATGCTCTGGAAAAGGTGGCAATAAAAGGGTGAATCAACCATCTTCGCCTGCAGCTTCCTGCCTCCATCCTAGCTCTCTTCTGGGGAGCCTGGAGAGGTCCTGCTGCTCAGAATGAAGCAGGGTTGCAGAACCACAGGTCTGTGGGCCGCATCCTGACCCTTCGTGTATCCCAAGCCAGCCCAGAAGGCCACACTTTCTTTCCCACTTCAACAGATAATTTGGAGTCTTTTCAGTGTTGGTGCCATTTTGTCCCCACTCTCAAAGGCTAGAATATCTCTCCATAGGCCAGGGTACTGGCCAATGAAATTTAGAAATTTAAGCTAAAATATGCTGGGTTTTGGTCCTGACCCATTAGCTCTCTCTCCCACCAAGCCCTGGGATGTATCTCCATCCTCAAGAGCTTCTCTGAAATGTAATTCCGCCTTCAGCTGCACGTGACCCTGAAATAGCTATCCCTGAGCCAGGGACAGACTGCCTGGGAATGCCCAGATGTTTCAGACTGCTGTTTCTATAATTCCGACCCATCAACTGTGCTGGTTATTGTTTATGGCAATTGTAGGCCCCAACATCTGGAATGGAAAAATATGATGGAAAAATAGCCTAACTAGGCAAGATTATTTCTTATTTGATAATATCCTGCTTTGTTCAAGATGGTGCTTTCTTCCTGTTCTCTTAATCCTCTTAACCCTGTGAGGGAGGGTGGTTGGGAGGTAAGTTTTAAAAAAAGTTGCCACATTTTTATACCTCCCAATACCAAAAGCTCCCCAGGTTGTTCACAGAAGTTCAAACCTACCAACATGGTAGAACATTTTTATCTCTTATTATCTGCATTTGGGCTTTGTAATTTTATGAATTGTGAATTGTGCTGGAAACTTCTGCTATTTGGTAGTATAGAAATGGAATGAATAATGTCACATGAGGATAAAACCCTTTAGGTGTTTGAAACCGAATAACCAGTAGAGGGAAAAACCAGTAGCAATGTAACAATGTAAAAATACAGCAACACATTTTAAAAAGAAAACTGAAGAGCCACAAAACCCAGGAAAATGAATGTGTCTTCGCACAGCACCGCCCAAAAAACCACAATGTAGATGTCAGGTGAGCCTCTTTGAGGAAGGCATTTTGCAAGTGAGTGCCACCTCTGAAAAGGCCCACCCCCACCATTCCATTCAAGCAATTGACTCTCAAGCAGCTTCACAGCTGAATGAGGCTTTAATCCTGGCTCTCCGCATTCTTCATTCTCTAACCGCTACACCAGCCTACCCCACCCTGGTTCCCTCCAGATGTTTCAGCTGCTATCACCTCCAGCCAACATGCTTCACTGTCAGGAAAGCCAGGGGTTGGAGGGCACCAGATTGGGAAGGATGCTCTAATCCAGCGGTCCTCAAACTTTTTCCATAGGGGGCTGCGGTGACCATCGTGGGCTGGTGAGGCGCCGACGGGCACATGCGAGCTGCCATCAGGAGCGCGCGGCAATGGCTTGCTCGCTCAGAGATCTCCCAGCGAGTCCAAAACCGTCTCCGAGCGAGCGAGCGAGCGAGCCACCACCTCCCCGCCCACACAGCAAGTGCGTGCACGGGCAGCGAACAGCAGCGGGGGCTGGATGGATGGCCATGGCGGGCCGGATCCGTCCCGCGGGCCACAGTCTGAGGACCCGTGCTCTAATCCCACCACCGGGCCACCTCTCAAGCACAGCCCAGCTTCTCTCGCCACACGTTGCGTGTTTCTCAGCCCTGAGGATGAAGGGAGGCATCGACCTGTAGGGAGGCCGAGCTGGGGTAGACGGGTTCAGCGGCTCTTTGGCCTCGTCCTGTGCAACGTCCATACCTCAGCAGCTCAGCTGGAGTTTCAAAGGTATCATCTTTATCTGTTGAGATCGTTCTGTTCCCCTTGGCTGTGAGTCAGTGGGGTGAATGTGTGCACAGAGAGAGCTTTCAAAGGGCAATATTGTTATTTCACAGAAAGTAAAGGTTTGTGTTTATTGAATGAAGTGGAGTCCCTCTTATCGCCCTGATAGGAATGGCGCCTTCCTTTTGCCCTTCAGAAAACCCTTGATCAAAGGGGCCGGCGGAAGGTTACCTGTGGCTTGCCTGGCTCAGCCCTGTGATAAGCGGTGGCCGTTGCTCGGGATACATGAGAACACGGCTGTGCGCATTGTGAACAGAAAGAGGTGAACAGCCGGGACCGGTCTCGCGGAGTTCCTACACCGGATTGCTTGTGGCACCAGCGGTGGCTGCATTTGAACAGGAGGCATTGTTTACCGGTGTGAGGTGAGAAAGAGGATTTGGCAGCAGCAAAAAGTGTGTGCCAGCCTGGATCACAGAGAGGGATGGAAGCCGTTCTGAACTGAACTCGTTGCTCTTTTCCAAGGGTTACAGTCCTTTACCTGTGCAATTCCGTGAGTGAATACCTAGTAGGTATAATTAGGGTATCAGAGCATTCCCAATACAAGAGCCTGCCTGTTGCTTTTCTGTATGAGTTACTGGTCCGGCTTGGCTTCCTCAGTCAAGATACCCTTTTTTAATCAAAAGGTTCTAATACAGCTTAAAAGGATGTCACAGTACAGAAACCCACAGAATCAAGGCAGATAATGCTTGAAGTATTAATAAATAAACTAATAAATAAGCATAAAATTATCTTGTATTAGGAATCTTTCAGTGTTATTTAGAAGCTTCTAGTATTTGGGGGCAGGGGAGAGTGGGTTTGAGGTTGGGAAAGGCAGGCAAGCAAATTATCTGACCTGTATTTGTAGAAATTTGATTTTTTCCAACTTTTTCATATATTTTGCATGTTTTTTTCCCCTGTTCATTGTAGGTGAACCACTAAGAGCATCACAGAGCAATGAAGCATCATCTTCTGATGATTTCCTTCTGGCCTCTGAGAGTTTGCAATTTATGCATACCTCTATACCCATATCATAAGGGCTAGAAACTTGGGCATAAAAAGCAAGCAAGTTGTCATAATTAGAGTCTGGATCTCTGCACTTCATACTATATTGCAGACAAGTGCTATATTTGCATTATACATAAATATGAGGAACTGTAAGATGAAGTGATAACATTCAAAGTGTTCCCGGTATGATTGTGTTTGGGACTGCACCTGCAGTAATTGACTTGCTTTAATTTCTTTGGAATGCTGCACACCAACTTCCTCATTTGTACAAACGCTGAAATGAGAAGTGATTCATAAATTCAATATCTACATGTCCTACACAGCCAAGCCCCATGGAAAATAGGCTTCCAGAACCTTGAGTTTCAGTCAGGAAGGCACAAACTAACCCAAAAGTTAACCCACACTCAATCCTCTTGGGAAAACCAATATTTAAATTTCAAGCCTGCTTGGAGCCTGTGGAGGCTCCTTCTCCAGCCCACTGCAGATCTCTTGGATTAAGAGGGCGTGCTCTGAGCCACGGGGTATGGCTTCAAGCTTGTGTCTCTCTTGGTTCCCTCTAGCATGTATCTCCCTCAGCAGCTTTCTATTGTAGCAAGCAAATGCTCAATCCACCTGCCTCGGAAGTCGCCTTGAACAAAAGACATAATCATTGGCCCTGATAACTCGGTAGTGCCACATGTTGCAAATGGAGAGAAACTCTCCTTCTCTTCCTTCCTTCCTTTCTCTCTCACACTCATGCACGCAGGCGTGCATGCACACTCCGTCCCTGCACAGGAATGCAGCTGCCCCGATCTCCTCCCACCTCTCACGCTCCTTCCTACCCCAAATAGGTGAGATCCTTTGGTGTGAAAAGGAAAAGTGCATGCTAAACGGTGTGAGCGCAGGCAGTGTGACTCCTCCGCCCCATCGCCACTTCCGGTGCCGTCCTCACCTGGGGTCTTCTGTCAAAGGGATGGGCCCAAGCCCAACCCACGTGGCACAGCTCCAGCCTCTTCTGCCTCTTGCTCAGCAGCTTATGGGAAAGGCCCCTTCCTGACTCTCGGTGGCTTCTTAAGGAAGGAGGGTCGTTTTCTTCAACAATGGCAGAACCCAAACCTGCAGTTGTTAAAGAGAAAACAATAACCGTTGTCACCACTTCCCCTCTCTCCTTTTGATCTCACTCGGCTCTCCCCAACCTGGCGTCCTCTGGATGTTCTTGTGTTCAGTTTGCATCATTCACGGCGATGAAGGAAGTTGCAGTCCAGTTAAGAATGCATAGATTTTGCTAAATCTCTTGTGTCTGTGCTTCATAGGTTGTCCATTGTCTTTCATTCTGTTGCTCATCCATTGATGGAATCGGTATTTAAAAAAGATTTACTACAGTTCGGTTCTGTTTGTGCTAGCTAACTTTCGTGCGGGTGTGAATTGGCATAAATCCCCACTGAAAGTAGAAACAGAAACAACGGGATGGCAAGTCCACCTGACTCTACGAAAGCTGGTTTGCTGGGGAAAACTGCAGGTCAGGCTCACGGAGATGGAATCTCGTTTAGATATTCGGCTGATTTCTGCGAAATCCCTAGCTGCAGTACATCTGCAGGCCATTGGATTCGGGAATCCGGGCTTTAGTAATGTTTAGATGTTAATAAGGCGGAGATGAGCAGATTTATCACAGCATGAGTTCCCACAGACAAGAGCCTCCTTCATCGTATCTTTTCAAGTCCTGGCAAGCTAACAAGGCTGCTCCTCCGGAATCTTGTCAGATGTTGACTTCTTGCAGTGAAGCTGCAGAAGCAACAGAAGTGAACTTGTTCACCGCATTATGGTGACTGCACACAGCATGTACCAGCTGAACTTTGTGTTAATGTGAATGATGGATTGTGCCTCCACGAGTCCATTATTAGCGTGGTTCCTATCTCATGATAAATGCTTCCTATTCCATGCACATTGGTGCTGACATAAATTAGGAATAATGCCAAGTCAGCAAGAGGGTTGAAGCAGGTTGTATAAGTATCTGAGGAATACGGAGAAGATGGGACCTCCTGCCCACCTTTGACCCAAGCAAAGTAATTATTCCTAGTGCCTTTTCAAATCAACCATTGTGACAAACACAAACTTTACCGAGGCAGCTGGAATTTGTTGATAACATTGCTAGAGTTGGGCTTGGGTCAGTTGAAGGGCCCGTCAGATCCAGCATTCTGTCCCTGGAGGTGTCTTCAAAGCAATTAGGTGCCTAACGTAGGGCTCACCAGGAACGGAGCCCCATGAGATTGCCGTCCGAGCAGCACCCCTCTTCAGCACTGCTTTTGTCAACCTTTGTGCTGCTGCATCCGACACGAAAAAGTTTATTTATTTATTTGGAATTTTTGGATGCCGTCCTATTCGCATAAGCCTCGGGATGGCTTCCATTATCCTAAATAAATACACATATAAATACATACATATAAAATCTGGATATATCCTGGCTCAATATTTTAAAACCAATAAATAAAATCAGCAATTATTAAAGTATCATTTAAATAAAAAGGTCTTGGCCTGGCGCTGAAAAACAAATAACGACGGCGCCAGGCGGACCTCTCTGGGGAGCGCATTCCATAGGCGGGGCGCTACCGCAGAGAAAGCCCTCCTCCGGGTACTCACCCTCCTAATATCCTTCACGGAGGGTTCCTGGAGGAGGGCCTCTGCCGCTGATCTTAGGGGGCGGGAGGGCAAATATGGACGCAGGCATTCCTTTAGATATCCAGGTCCCAAGCCGTTAAGGGCTTTATAGGTAATAACCAGCACCTTGAATTGGGTCCGGACTTTGATGGGGATCCAGTGAAGCTAGTAGAGGACTAGGGTTATATGAGAATAATGCCCAGTCCCCGTCAGCGACCTGGCAGCTCTGTTTTGCAGCATCTGAAGTATCCAGACCATCTTCAAGGGCAGCCCCATGTAGAGCTCATTACAGAAGTCCGATCAAGAAGTAACCAATAAATGTGTCGCCAGGAAATCATTTTCCAGGTAGGGACACAGCTGATGGATCAACTGAAGTTGAAGGAAAGCGCTCCTCGCCACCGCGAGGAGTCACTTGAGCTTCCAGAGACAGCTCTGGGTCGAGGAGCACTCCCAAGCTGTGGACCCTGTCCTTTAGAGGGAGTGCAGCCCCATTCAGGACAAGGTCCAAGTCACCTACCCCAGAGCCTGAGCCACCCACCAACAGGACCTCTGTCTTGTCTGGATTGAGCTTCAGTTTATTGGCTCTCATCCAGCCCATTACCTCGGCCAGGCACCGTTTCAGTACAGCCACTGCCTCACCTGGATTGGTGGAAAACGAGAGGTAGAGCTGGGTATCATCAGCGTACTGATGATTCCGTAGCCCACACCTCCTGATGACCTCTCCCAGCGGTTTCATGTAGATGTTAAATAGCAAGGTTAAAAAGTTAAAAAGTTGCTGTGCAATCGACAGCCTGTGACCTTTGTGAGCTACTTCTTGGCTCAGCTCACTTTGCAAAACCAGGCTAGGCATGAGAAGAAGTTCACAGATACTAAGAGGGACTAGAATACTAGGTTCTGCTAGAATTCATTGCAGCCTTACATAGAGCCATCATAAGCAGTAGCTGTTGATAACCTTATCCTTGCTGAACAGCTCTGATTCCCTTTGAAGGTGGTCCAGGTTGGCATCAACATCTCGTAATAACAAACTCAAGCAGTGCGTATGGGTTGTTCCACTTTGCGCATCATGTTTCCATGGAACCATGGGTTGTTGTTGAAGCGTGTTATCATGTTGTCTGAACCCAGCTGCATGAACAAGTTAAGCTTTGTTAGCCATGAACAACCCATGAAACTAACTCATGGTTTATTGCTGGGTTGTGAACTGTGGGGTGTTCACCATGGTTTGTGATCTTGACTTGGTCCAGACAACACGGCAACCTGCGTTTCAACTGTGCTGCCTGAATCAAGCCACAGTGTCCATGCCTTCCAGGGAAGAGACACAGGGACTGATCGTGAAATAAAGGAATAGGAAGTAGATCTTTCACAGTTGGGCAATTATGTCCTGTGGCAAGCAATTTTACTGAGTGGGCTCTTTCAGGGCCACTTTCCACAGCTTTAGGAGGCATGAGAGAAGAGTCACAATCTAGGGGAAAGGAGAGGAGAACATGGTAGGTGCAGGGGGAGATTGTCCATCAGGGCGGACGCATCATCCGTCTTACCCAGGGCTGAATCTGAGGTCTTGTGCATATGCTAGCAGGTGTCCTATCACAGGTATCCTACTGCTGCGTCCTCAGGTTTGACCCTTATCATCTGCTACAGCCTTCCCCCACCTGGTACGGTGGTACCTTGGCTCACGAACACCTCAGTTCACGACCAAATCGGGTCGCGAACAGAAATTTCATTAAAAAATTTGTCACTGGTTGCAAACTCTGCATCGGGTGACAATTGTGAGCGCGCCAGCCTTCCCTGCACAGGCACGATCGCAGTTGTGCGGGGGGGGGGAGGGGGAGAGAGGGCCGCAATTGCGCCTGTGTTGCACCCAAGCGCACCCGGGCCCACCTCCCCCTTGAGCGTGCCCACCTCCCCCCCACCCCCCCGCACGATCACTGGGGGTGGGGAGATGGCCTCGATCTTTGTTGTCCTTTGTCACTTTGCTTCACATTTTTGGGCGTAAAAAAAAAAAAAAGTTGCAGAGCAGATTAACCGTATTTACATTGACCCTTATGGGGAAATTTGACTTGGCCCACGACCAAATTGGGCCATGACCAGAGTCCTGGAATAGATTAAATTCGTGTACTCTCCAGATGTGCTGGACTCCATGCATCTCCCGCATCGCCCCAAGCCAATATGGCTGTGCTGGTTGGGGTTGGTGGGCATTCTAGCCCAACACATCTGGCATGGTCTTCGCCTTATCAAAGCCGAAGGGCACATTTGCTAACTGCCCTTTTGTGGGGATGAGGGTTAGGGCTGAAATAGGATTAAATAGCTTTTCTGCTGTCTGTGCCCTGCCCAGATGCAAACAAGGCCCGGAAAGATTTGACAGAGGGCATCACCAGTGAGTGTGTGCCATGAGGTAGGAAACCCTTTGATTCAAATCTTTCTTCCACATTGAGTTCCCAGGGTGATTTCTAAGCAGGTCATTATTTTCTCCACTTAAGTGCCTTGACTGTAATTCAGAGATAAAGTCAGCCTGCTCAGCAGGGTTGTTTTACAGGTACTCTGTGAGAAGCACTTTAAACTGACTGGAATGAGTCATAGATTAAACACACACACACACACACACACCAGTAATAGAATGTTCCCATGTGCCTTTTTGACCCAAATCAGCCAAACTCTCATACGAAAACAAATATTGGATTTTAAATACTTATTTACAAGTCCCCAAGTAGAGTGAGTAGAAGGTTAGGTTGCAGATGGGGTCTGCTGTCCTCGAGTCCTGAAGCTACTGTTGAGATTGACCCTGTTCTGCTGAAAGGAAGGCAGTGATGGAGCGGACAACCCTGAGGAAGGAATACTGATTGGTGTGCACACGTGATACGCTTCGCTCTTCCCTGTTGCATTGCCAGCCCCAGGCTCAATTGCTCAGGAGTGCTAGGAGTTGTAATATAGCTCATCTGGAGGGCATCTTTAGGTTGGAGAAGGCTACTGACAGATTCTGTTTTCTTGGGCTCCAAGATCGCTGCAGATGGTGACTGCAGCCAAGAAATTAAAAGTCACTTGCTCCTTGGGAAGAAAGCTATGTGTGAATCTAGACAGCATACTAAAAGCAGGGACATTGCCTTGCCAACAAAGGTTGGTACAGTCAAAGCTATGGGTTTCTCAGTTGTAATGCATGGCTGTGAGAGTTGGATCATAAGGAAGGCTGAGCGCCGAAGATTGAGGCCTTTGAACTGTGGTGCTGGAGGAGACTCCTTAGAGTCCCTTGGACTGCAAGGCAATCAAACCGGTCAGTCCTAGAGGAGATCAACCCTGACTGCTCTTTAGAAGGCCAGATACCGAAGATGAAAGTCAAATACTTTGGCCACCTGATGAGAAGGAAGGACTCATTGGAGAAGAGCCTGGCGCTGGGAACAATTGATGGCAAAAGGAGAAGGGGGCGGCAGAGGTTGAGGTGGCTGGATGGGGTCACTGGGGAGTTGGGTGTGGGGTTAGGTGGGCTCCGGGGGATGGTGGAGGACAGGAGAACCTGAAGGGTTGTCCATGGGGTTGCAAAGAGTCAGGCATGACTTTGCAGCTGAACAGCAACAACAGCAGCAGCAACAATGACTGTTGAGTGCTTGGCTAGCCTGAGGTGCCTGCTCGCCACCTGCTCCTGCCCTCAGAAGTTAATATCCAGGTTCGTGTGTTGGTGCCGCAGTTCCATCATGCAGATTCATCCGAAGTCATCCCCTGCTTTGCTCAAGCCTGCTCCGCTTTAATGATACCTGCACCTCCAGACATGCTCGCCTGCCTGTCCTTGCCCTTGGCTGGTGGAGGAATGCTGGGAAAGACAGAGGGAGCTTGTGGGGTAAATAGGAGGGGTGCACATCCCCCCTTTTTCCGTTGGAAAGCAAGCGGGCAAAGTGGGTCTGCCCAGGAGTCCCACCAAGCCTCCCAGGCTGTGCAGCTGGAATGGGAGTGGCTTCAAGAGGCCGTGGTTTTGTTCCCAGGTGCATCTTTCCGGGGGGAAAGGAGGAGGAGTCTCTCCCTCACCCCTTCATCCTTCCCGTGGGCGTGGTTTGGCCGCAAACGCTTTGGCTCTTTCCCTGGTCCCTGGGTCAGCCCGGCACATCTTGTTTGGGGACCTCGTATCATCTGGATTTTAGGCTGTGCCTGTATAAACAAAGGCTGGGAAGTGGCACCTCCAGATCTCACACCCCATCCCTGTTCGGAGCAGAGATTGGTGGCACTCTGCATGTGCTCAGGAAGAGGAGGAGCCTCCTTGTTCGTAGGAACCTTGGTTTAACGAGCTCAGGCAGAGGCAAGCTGGTTTTGCAGTAGAGCTCCCACAGGCCTGGACCAGGGCCTGGACCTGGGGCCCCTGAGTGGCAGCCCCGGTCCCTTGGCTGAGCAGTGCAGTGAAGCTGGTCAAACGGACACCCAATCAGCTTTGCAGATACACAGGAATGTAGTGTCTGAGTCTCCCATGGCTCCTCTGCTCTGCAGCTCCACTGTGGTGATCCTGGTGGATCTAATTTACAAGGCAAGGATAGGTCCCTGCCTGGAAGCGCTTGGAATTTGCAAACAAGAACCAGGGAGGGAGGCAATGGGGGAAGGGGAGTGAAAAGATGATGGCGTGAACAGGGGAAGACTCTGATTGTGGAGTCTTAAGTACGGTCACATCTTAGGAGCAGGGAGTTGGAGGAAAGCTTTATGGTCTCTCTGTAACCATGCATGTGAGCCGCCCCGAGGCTTCGGCAATGGGTGCGGCATAGAAATGTTATTTATTTATGTATAAATAAATAAATAAATGCAGAGGAGCTGAGGTTTTGCAGCTGGATGACATTAAGATAAGAGATCGCCCTATTCTTTCTGTCCTATTTTCGTGTTGCTCCCCCTTCCTGAAGTGTTGGACCACAGTTCCCATCAACTTTTCCGGATCCTGGGAAATAAAGGGTGCTGTTCTGAACATGTCATTTTGTTTTATTTTCTCACCAAAACATGAGCTTGTGTGCCTCATTGTTTTCCATTTTTGAGATGTTCCAAGCTGGGGTCACATCCACTGGTGAGCATGTCCGAAAACAACAGGCATGGAGCTGCAGGACAAAAATAAACTAAAAAGCTTATTTCAGCTTGAAGGTCTAACTAGCAGTAACTAAGCCCTAGAAGGGCAATTTTGGCCTGTTAGAGCGGAGTTAAAACTGTGCAAAAACTGACAAACCACAATTGATAGGTGTGCTGGGGTGGGGGGCAGATCTGTTCTCTCCAGGTGTGAACTTCTGCTGTACATCCATCCATGCAAGTAGCACCTTTTGAACTCAATAGAACTTATTTTGAGTCAGCTTGGGTCAGATGGTGCTGCAGAAGCTTTAGTTTTTTGAATTTGGTGCATTGTAGTAAAACAATGAGAATCTATTACCAGGAAAACCCTTGTCCTTTATTAGCACGTTTTCTGCCTACTCTTTCTGTTTGAAAGTCAAAGTACCGGTTGTGTTTTCTCTGTTAACTAGAGCAACTGGCAGGGAAGCTATGCAACAGAGTGCAGACTCCATCCGTAGCAGCAACCTCTACTCACACTGGGAAAAAGAGGTACTAAGTCAATTTAAAGAGCATGGGAAAGGATGCACCCTCTCACATTGTGGGGGTACAGGTTAAATGCATCGTATTCACAACATAGGCAAACAGCTGGAGCAAATTGTATTGTCCCAGTGCCACGGAGAGCTGGAGGCACAAACAGTTTAGTGGAACAATTTGCTCCAGATGGCTTCAGTCTGGGATGGTCTCTCCCATAATGCATCTCTGTCCGGGAAATTGAGATGGAAGTTGGTAGCAGAGCATTAAGGACATCTGGCAGGGCGGTTTAGGGTTGTGTCTTTCTTGCAGTGGGCGCTAAAAGTTGCCTGGCGTTGGTTCCCTTTCACCTTGGGGGCTACGGTTCTGCAAGGGGAGCCAGGGGGGTCTCACCCTCACTGTATGGTACATTCTGGGACTCTCTCATGTGCTATAAATGTGGTAGGTCTTCGTAATCTAGATGCTCTCTTAATGAAGAGTCAAAGAATGTTGCTTTATTCCCCGCCTACACCCACCAGTTGGGGCTGCATTCCCTTAAGATAGACTGGAGCAGGTTTAGGTGGGGGACGCCAGAAAAACAAATTATATAAAAAAAGCTTTTTTGCTTTAGTGTTTTCTGTCAATTTTTGTTCTCCCTTTTCCTTGGCCTTCACGTCTCTGCTTAGGGATTCAGAGTACCGGCTGGTGTAACAGTGGGGCTTGGGAGTCTGCTCTCTCTCTAGTCTTGCTGGGTGACCTTGGGCCAGTCACTGACTCTCAGCTTAACCTACCTCACAGGACTGCGGTTGTGAGGATAAGATGGCAAGGAGCAGAGCCTTGTGAGTTTCTTTGAAAGGGGAAGAAAGGCAGGGTATAAATGTAATGAAACAGCAACAACAAGAAGTGAGTTGTATTGCTGCTGTGCAGGATCAGGCCAAGGCTAAAGACTTGTTCACCATTCCCCTTTTCACTTCCCCATGTCCTCCCTGTCCATCAGGCTGCAGGGCATGGGGCAAAATATCCAGAGACCAATGCAGGGCATTTCCCACATGGCCTTTGCATACCATGAGCTTTATAACACACCTGTTCCCATCAGATGCAGTTCCCAGCATCCCCATCCTAAGCATGTTTTCTGTTTAAAAATGCCTAGGATCATACCCTTAGATTCATGGGTGCTCCTTCTCTGAGAGTTCTCATCCCTTTTGCTCTTTTGAAGTTCCTCCACGCCTAAGGAGCTAAGCCATGTGAAAGGTTTAGAAAACCAGTGTAATGTTTGTGAGAACAAAGCCCTGGGTGCATTTTGGGGAAGGGAGAGTTGGTGAGTTATACTTCCTTAATTCCCATTCCAAGTTTACATAGCCAAAGAGTCATAGAGGAATGAAGTGGAGCGAAAGTATTAAGAGAGATACCATCAGGATTTTATGAAAAACAGGAGCTGGGTTGGGGTAATAGTAATTGCATCCTTTTAAAAAAGCACTTCTTCATCTTGTATCAGTTCAGATGAAAGAATTAACTACAGGGCACGGCTTACAATTGCACCTAATTACGCGTGTAGCAATAAAGGTTTTGCCTTCACTAGTACTGATTTGCAGGGCAAGGTTCCATAAGTCATTCTTTTTTCTGCAGTCCTGGGTCTAGAAAAACAGGCAGTCCATGAGGAGCCAAAGTGCAGCTTTAGGATATGGGTTAGGAACGTTATTGGATTATAGGAGAGAGTCCTATCAGATTGAAATAGTTCCCTAACCTTGGATTGGTCTTACCTATTTTGATGTTTATAAAATACATCCTCTGCTATCAAATTGCACTTGAACTACACTATAGAATGGAAGAGAGTGCAAAGCTGTAGTGCAAAATAGATTCAAAGGACATATGATATTACCACGTAAGTCATTAGTTAACAATTTATCAAGCCAGGCTTGTGCCTGCTTATGCAGAATTTAACCCTGCTTTACTCAAGGGTTATTTCTGGCCAAGCATATTTGAGATTCCTACCAAAAAGCAACACTTTCACAGAGGTGGGAAGACTTACCTGAAGCCACCCAGAAATGAAAAGATGGTTGGTTAGTTCATATAGATAAATATTTCACATTTTACTTGTGTTATTGGGAAGCCAGTAAGTTCCAGTAATTCTTAATGTTTTTGAGTCAGCAATGCAGTAAGGGAAGGCTAGTACAGAGATACATCTACAGATCAGTTGCATGTGTGACTCTCAGATGTAAGTCCAGTTAGTACAAAGAGGCTTAAACCCAATGGAGGCCACATTAGATGAGATGTGTGTTTTTCTGTATATAAGTTTGTGTGTGTGTGTGTGTGGGGGGGGGCAACATGGAGGTCAGACAACATGGCAACCTGCATTCAAAGGTTGCTTGTGGGCTAACCATGAATTCAGTGTTGTTCTTGAAATGTAGTATATCATGCTCACCAAACCCCACTAAGGTAACAAACCATGGTGGACAACCATCATTCATAACCAAGCAATAAAACGTGGGTTCTTCTGCACAGGCTGTTTGGGGTTAACAAGCTATAGCTTGTTGGTGAAGCTGAGTTCAAACCATACAACAACCCACAATTCAGTGACAAGCCACATTCAACCCATGCTTAACCCTTGAGTGTGAGTTATCTGTTTTCTGAGCCCAGCCAGAAAGAGAAGGAAAGAATGATTCCAGCAGTTGAGGAAATAGGAAATGTGGGAGCTGCCGACACAGACCCTTGGTCCATCTAGTCCAAAATCATTGGTGCTGATAGCAATGCCTTTTGGGGGTTTCAGGCAGGACATTCACCTCCCCTTTTGGAGGAGGTAGGGATCAAACCTGGAATCTCCTGTGTGCAAAGCAGGGACTCTACCACTGAGCCACAACCCAGCGCTGGATGCAGCTTTCCTATTCGGGATCACAGGCAACTGTACCCGAAGCAGGCCTTTTAGTGCTGCTGGATTGCTTTTCTTTAGTTAAGTTTCATTTATTTTAGTTTTGAAAAGGACATAGCATAGATTTTGCCTCCCTATTGTTGCATGACATACGCTAGCATAAGAATAGGGCTGGGTGAACTCTCAGGGCCATATATCCAGCTATTTATTTATGTTTCAGCAGCAGGCACCTTACTATTGGCTGATGTGCTCTTTACACCCACAGTGTCCTTCGAAGTTGGCCCTGCTTCCTTTGATAACATCCTATCACATGCCTGCTTTGTACTGTGCCTTATCACAAACCAAGAAATGCCATTCCTTCGGCTTGACCTGGAGTTACTCTAATCCAGCCTATTTCCCTTCTCACAGAGCAGCTCCATATTCTTAGGTGTATTTCTTTTTGACTCTTGCCGAAACCTTGGCACTTACGTTCTGGGTTTCTGTCAGGTCATTCCAGAGTTTGGGACAGAGGTGTCCCCATCAATGGATGGTGTGCTGCTGTCTTTTCAGGGAATCCAGGTGAGGAGGTGGGTGATCAGAACCAGTGCTTAGGGCAGGGGTGGACTGGGTGTGGATCAGTAAATGGTTTGGCTCATAGGAAGCTCCCTTCTACAGAAGCAGACCTTGGGTCCATCTAGCCCAGGGTGGTTGACACTGGCAGCTGTTCCCTTGGGTCCAGGCAGGATTTCTTTCTTGCCCTACCTGAATCTGAGGCTTATCTGGGTTGAACCTACCTGACCTTAGCTGGGGACATGCTGGGGACTGACCTTGGGACTTTGGGACCTGCCTAGATTGCCTACCTGCCCATGCCAGAAGTTGTACTTAACTGGTTTGAACTCACTGGAGATGTGAGATTGAACCTGGGACCTTCCATGCCAAGGATGTATTACATCACTAAATGGTGCCGTCTCTCTTGTTAACTGGGATTGGCCAGCACAATTATATTACTTTATTGCGAGGCTCCTAGTCAGTTTCTAGACCCAGTTCATAAGTCTGGGATTAACCCTGGAAGCAGCGTGGGAGCAGCTTGTTGTTTGTTGTTATAATCACTTAGGAAAGCCTTCTGCAGCCTGGTATCCTCCAGAAGTTTTCAGTTGTACAGCTCACAGCATTCCTGACCACTGACCATGCAAGCTAGGGCCATTCGCTGTTGGACGTCCAAAACATTTGAGGACCATGAAGCTGAATGAAGCTAAGCTGGAAATATTTTCCAGGCTGTGCAGCAGCTGTCAGGGTGAAAGTAGGTGATGCAAAATAGGAGATTATTTATGAACGAGGCAAAAATACAGTAGCAAGTTTCCCTCTCCTCCTCCAGATCATGCAGTTATGAGTATGTGTGTCACGATGACATCATGTTGTACATTGTTCCAACACATACATAGACCAGTCATGCAGAGCAAGGGTAATGAAATGGTTGTTGTACTGACATCATGAAAAACCTTTCCATAACTACACGGTTTCATGGGGGTGTTGAACCAGGAGGGGCAAATGTGGTCCCCAGTTCCTTAAACAGAGAAGCCTCTTTGACCTATCCCAATCCCTGCTCCCCTGCGTTCACTGGCTTTTGAACCCTCCCCCCCCCCCCCAAAAGATGAAATGTCTCCCCTAGGTCTTAGCTGGTAACTGCCAAAAGCTTCAAGCCAAACATCTACCTTAGGGGGCATTTGAGCCCCAAAGCCTTTTGCTTTTGGTCCAGTCCTCCTCCAAGATCTTCAGAAAGGAATTTTGGCACCAGATAGGAACGTGGGAAACGGCTTTCTCCTGAAAGAGGCCTCTGGTCTATATCCAGCTTAGTAGTATCGACACTGATTGGCAGCATCTGTCCATGGTTGCAGGACAGGTACTTTCTGAACCCTGCCATGAGACTCCAGAGAAGAACCTTTCAGTCTTCTCCACCCAATGTGTTCTTCCACGGATAGAAGAGGGGGAACTCTGTACAGGGTAGGGTGCTCAGTGGGATATCTGCCCTAACCTCCATGACATGTAGCCATCTAGGTCTGTCACTCCCGCTGGGTACTTCTCACCAAGAACTCAGCCCCACAGAAAGTGGGGGGCCTGCATCCCATCCTAATCTTCATTTCTCCTTTGAAAAGTTGGCCATGGTTAAAATTGCCTGCTGTCAAAGGTGTGGCATTGACTTGGCCGATCAGCCCTGGCATTTTAGAAAGCAAATGACAGCCATCAGACCTCCTCCACCCCCCACCCCTGGCACTTTCTCCTTGAATGACTTGTCAGTTTAGGCAGCTAGTTAAGTCCGACAGCTTTATTAGAAGGGCGTTCGTTTACCTATTAAAAGCATAATGATGGTTGCTTCAGGCTTGTCTGCACACACACAAATGAGTTCATCATTTGGAACCATAGGCAGGCCTTTTGCTAGTTGTATCTTTTAATAGAGCTGATGAGTTGGCCAAATGCGCTCCTTCTAAGGGCAGCAGAGAGCCTGAAAAGACATGGAGCATTGGAACCTGTGAGACTTTGAGGCGGGATGATGGATGTTAAAGCACGCATTGTAGATCCCTGGATTGGCAGTTCAGGGCCTGTGGACACCAACAAGTCCAAAGTCCTTTCTGTTGGAACATGCTAGGCCCCCTGCTCGTCCTGTTTTGTATTTTACTTAAGATGGTTTTGTTTTTCAATAGATTTTTTCCTAACTGGGAGGCAGGCATGTAGCAAAGCACAGCACAGCACTGTCCTCCTATACCATCTTCATTTGGGTTCCAAAACACATAGATCAGACCTGATCTCCATACGGTGCTTCAGTGTTTGGCCAATCCTTTTCTTCCAGTCTCATCTGTGAAATTATGCTTTATGATTGATTCTGCCCACCATGGTCACCATTTCATGAATGGGCAAGTTCCTCTCACCCATGGCAACCGTGTTGTGACAGTGCCTGCAATGTTACATCAAGATTCCAAATGTGTCCACAAGCCCAACAAGATGGTTGACCTTTGGTGGATTTTGCAGTTGTTCTTGGAAAGCAGGCAAGTCCTCACACCGCCTCAGGCTCACTGGGTGTCTTTTGGTCTTAAACATGGAGTGAGGATGGTGGCACAGGAGCATGAAATGAGGTCATCGTGTGCCAGTGTGCGCTCCTTAGTGGAAGTGTCGCATTACCATGTCATGGGTTAATGCGTAATAAAATGGACGGTGATTTCTTTGACAGTGAGTCTCAAAGAGCATGGAAGCTAGCCGAACTCCCAGTCCCAGGGGAAGTGACAATTTGGCACCGTTTTTGCTGGCTGCCAAGTTCCAAACACACTTTTTTGGCTTAATGTTTGCTAGGCTGCATATTCTTCAGTTTCTGGTTCTAGTCACCAGAACCCAACTGCTACCTTGGATAGACGACATAGCACTTGTCTCCATGTTGTATCATCATGGAGAAGGTTATTGTACCAATATGGTGCTTTGTTTGGATGTTTTTTCTCTAATTTCTTGACTTACAAAACGAACATGAATAAAGACTTTTCTTTATTTAAAGAATGCTGTGTGTTCCTTATGCTGATGTGAATATTTCCAGAATCATTGTGAATAATTTTCAGACCTTCCTATGGTGGAATCTTTGTTCTGTTATAGCTTGGAAATGTTTCAGCTCGTCTTGAGAAAAATTGACCTCTGCTTTCTGCTGTTGCTTTTGAGTACAATTGGTTGAAATTAACACTGATATTGACATGCTTTCTGTTATGCATAACCATAACGATTTGAGCTAGTTTGTGAAAGATTTGGACTTATTTTTACACTATCATTTCTGAAAGGAATGTTTTTCAGAAATTTGGGAAATCCTCATCTCTCTCAGTATGCTTTCCTATTATGGATATGAATACTGCCTTTTGAAAGGCACTTGATATAAATTGTGTTTATGTTGTATCTCTCTGTTATTTCTTTACTGTTCCTGGGAGCTGCCTTGAGCATTACTGGGAAACTTGGCTTATAAAGAGAGAGAGAGAGAGACAGATAGACAGACAGAGAAAATACAGACAGGAAGGAGAGGTGCATTGCCTAGCAATTAATTTGTCGTTTATCTACTGTTCTGTTTTGCTGTCCCCCAAGCCACCAAATGTACTTCACTAAAGCTCCCATCATTCCTGACCATTGGCAGTGCTTGGGGAGCTGAGCCCTAAATCCCTGATGGGAATTGACGATTGTTTCTGGTCAAACATCCCTCTTTGTGGCAGTCCTGAATGAATCGAATGCATCAGCCCAAGAGTGTGATGCTTTTGTGCACCGAATTCCCATGGTTGGCAAGGCCAAAGGTGAAGTAGGGAGAGCCAGATTTACCAAAAGTACCAGCCTAGTTTAGCTTAATGTTCTTACTACTGGTAAGCAAGGCCCAGGAGAGGAGTTTTGAGTTTTGGGAATGGGGCAAGATTGTTGGCCAAGGAAAGGGGATGGATCACAGGAACCCTGCTGAGCTGTGTTTGGCCAACAGTTGTAAAGTTCAACACTCTTGACTTAAGTAACAAGGCAGCCTGAACCAGGGACTTGAAAATGGCCCAGGGCCAGCGTGGGTGGCCTGGATTCCTTCCCAGTCTCTCTTTCTCTCTGTCTGTGTGATTAGCCAAACTGTAGGTTTTAATCATCTCTGTGTCCACTTTCTTAGAGCGTCCGGCCAAGCAGTGCTGAACTGAGATGAGCGGTGCCAGAACCTCCTTGCGCGCTGCTGTTGTCGCTCATGGGTGGACAGCATCCCTTGTGGTCACAGGCACTCGAATGCCATTGCATTTGCAGCTGTGAAGCCCTTTACAGATGCCGAACTGTGCCTGCTGAGGAAGTGATTTCGCAGGCTGAGTTAGGTGCGCGCTAGGAGTGGTTTTCAGCTCCTGAAGTTTGTGGAAACTTGTGACGCATCCTCTACCCACTGGGGCAGAATAGGATGTGTGAGGGCCCACAGCTTGTTCCTGTACTTTGATCCAGTCTAGCAGAGTGGCAGAGCAGAGCGCATCAGCCTTGGTTTTCCCCTCCAACAGATCCCCTTTTGATCGTGATTTGTAATATGGTTACTTGTGCACAGATTCACCGGTGTTTTATAAGCACCTTCGCCCTTGCCTTGGGTTTTCCTGGAGGACGGGGCCCTGCAGATCCAGAATGCTAATTAAAACTGGTTGTTGTAAGCGTTGTTGTCTGCCCTCTTGGAATTGCTGTGCCTGCAACTCCTAGATTTCACTGTCAGGCATGGCAAGGGCTTCACATACCTTTTGGGGAAGCAGGTGCTTCTCCTTGGCTGTCAGTTTGAGACAGATCACAGCAGCGATGATCATGGGACGAGGATGATGACGATGATGGTGATGAAGATGATTTTAAATACGAGTTATCCTAATACCCCACAGGCAGTTTGTGGTGGAGGCTGCTGACGTCAGCCATGATCTGCCTGGCAGTTCTGAGCAGATCTTGCTATGAATTGAAAAGCAGTTCTGAGGCTTGACTCATGTGCAAACACGGCATATCAGTTCAGATTTGTTTCATTTCCCAGGCTTTGATTTCTACAATGAATGGTGCCAGAGCTCAGGAACATGGGGCACTGTTGTATATCAGCCCAGATTGTTGGTCCATCTAGCTCACACCTGGCTACGGCTGTTTGCTTTCTAGATGTTTTGAACAATGTTCAGAAATGCTGGAATTTGAAGTCCATATCTACTTTTGCCCACCTCTTCTCTCCACCAACCTTTTCCCACCCAGTTGCAGTTCCCATTGTTCATAGCTATGGATGATGGGAGCTGTAATCCCGGCACAGGGAGGTCTGGAGTACTCTGGCTGGCAGCAGCTTGGTGTGGTTCCACTTGTGGCGGACATTGCCCTGTACGCATCTGGCAGGCAGCTGTTTTGGCTGGCTACTGGGGCTTACCAAACCGTGTGGAAGTGTGAAGACGGCACATTTTTATCTTTCCTTCTCTCCCCCACAGATCACAAAATGGCCTCATGCAAGTAGTCAGCACACCAAGACACAAAGGGAACGATCCATTCACACATTTAAAGTGCCACCCAGGCTGGGAAAGAGGACAGCCAGGAATGTAAGTCTGAAAATGTGGGAAGTCACCACTGAGATCGGAGTAGAGGTGGGAAAACCAGGGAGGGCAGGAAGGGCGGAAGAAAATCTCCCCATACTCTCAGATCCATTTTTCCTGCTTTTCCGTCACATCTCTAGGCAGACGTTCCCTCTTTGCACATTTTAACAGTCTTCACACTGGGGGCCAGTGGCAGCTGCAGTTCCTAGTAATGCCTGCCAGAGGCATTGCAAAGTGCTTAAAAGATTTGCAGCAGGGGCTCATAGGACACAAATCTGCATGTGGTCTTTTTCCCTGGATATACAAATAGATAAATAATTGCTTGGATCCGCTTAAATTTCACAGGCGGCAACACCAGCTGATTCATTTCTCATTGAAATAATCTCAAATAAAATATAGTTTTTCTTAATTTACCTCCCAGTCTAGCCCATCCTAAACCATTGGGAGAATGGGGAATATCTGTGCCCAGTTGCCACACATATGGGAGGGAGAGCGTTAACCCTTGCTTCCCAATTGTGATCCCTTCTGGGTATCTCTGCCTGCATGGTAATTAAACTGAGGTGTGAGGAGAATGCCCCTCTGCTAGGACCAGTGTTCACCCAGGGATCTGTGGGTTGAGTCCCCAGGAACCCACACTGGTGATGCCTCGATGTGTACTTATGCACTGAGCGACACCTTCCCAGATCCCTGAATCAGGACATCTATCCAAAGCCTGGCTAAATCCGTTCATAACTTTCACTGAAGATGCAGGATAAGGTCGATGAGAGCTTGTGCTTTTCATGTTCCCAAGCAGAAATGAAAAATGGTTGTGCTGGAAACCACTTCGCTGGGAGCTCTGCGTGGATTGGTCCCTCTTTCTCTTTCACGAAACCTGGCCAGGGAGGGCAGAAACATGACTGACCCAGGCTGTAATAAAGCTTGCCACCTGCTGCTTGGAGTTATTTCTCCTTGGTTGGAGCTTAGGATAGCCACTATTGAATTGTTCAGTCCTGCTGTAGATTTATTAATGTAAGCACCTTTTCTGTGTGCTGTTAATTAAATGTCTTTCTAATTTGTAACTGTTATGCAATTGGGCATGTGCTATTCCAGTGCGTGAATTTCCCTGATATCGTGGTAAGCGATTTTGAGCAAGGAAATGCAGCCTGCAAGCAGAATGTTGGTGCTGATCTTCCCAAGGTTTTTCCTCGTCACCATGGAGATGAATTCTCGTTCTGGTTTTGGAGATCAAAAAGCGGTGAAGATTCTGTGCTACCCTGCATGAATCTGATGCCCCTCCTCATGCATTGGGCTTCATGGTGCCTTCTAGGGGATGATGGGAGTTGCAGTCCAATGCATCTGGAAGGCAAGAGATTGGGGAAGTTGGGGGATCAGGACACAGAATGCTCTCAGGCAGAGAAAATCCAGGGTTCCAGGGAGAGCAAGGGAGTGGTCCATATCTTCCCTCTGTTGGAAGAACCATGCTGGTGCCCGACCTGCCAGTGGGAAAATGCACAGCACCTGGTGATGTCTGAGCAGCAAATCACCCACCACCTCTGGAGCAGACCCTGCTGCGTCCAGTGCGTGTTTGCCCACAGCCCTACGAGTGCCCTTTGCACGTTCAGTGAACACCTGCAGCAAGCCGTTGCGGCGGCAGAGCCTTCCCTGGCCACACATCCCTCGGGTCACGCCTAGGAGTGGCCCTTTGCGCATAGTGGTCAGTGTACAGCCAGCCCTCCTGCTCCAGGGAAGTCCTTGGTTGGTCCAAGGAGCCCCTCATGCGGGGTGACCCGCATCTCTGGCTTGGGACCAGGATACCTGAAGGAGCGCCCCTCCCCTTACCTGCCCTCACTCCCCTTGAGATCTGCGGGAGAGGCTCTGCTCCGGGAGCCTCTTTAAAGGAGATAAAAAGAACAACTACCCGGAGCAGGGCCTTCTCTGCGGTGGCGCCCAGGTTGTGGAATGCGCTCCCTGGAGAGGTGCGCCTGGCACCGAGTTTATATTCTTTTCGGTGCCAGGTTAAAACCCTTTTATTTAATTGCTATTTTTAAAAAAATATTTTATTGTTAACAGCCGCTTTTCTGTATTTTGTTTTTGTTTTTACATAATATTTTATGGCATTTGTTGTTTTATTGTTTTTAATTGTACATGTTGTAAGCTGTCCTGAGATGCCAAGGCATGTGGTGACGGCATATAAAAGTTTTAAATAAATAAATCTCTTGACTGGCCACCAAATACTCAGCAGCTCTGTGAGCCCTCCCCCGAACATTCTAAAAATCCTAAAAGCTAAAATTGTCTTGGGAGGGGGGTATTATTTTGCAGCCCCTTGCTTTCAGAGGCTCCCGCCACTCCTCATGGCCCTCATAAGTGACTCTGAAAAGGAACTGAGCCCTTGGGCTGAAAGAGCCTCAGCACCTGATTAATTTCTCACCAGGCCCCTTTCAAACCCCTCCCCGCACTGAATTTCCCTGCAGTCCTCAGTCCCACCTGCTCCGCTGCCTGGATTTCCACACCATGTCTGCCTGCAGAAACGGCCTTTCTGGGACTGACCTGAGTTCACCTCTCCACCACCTCAGCGAGATGCTTCCCCAGCTTGGGAAAGGGCTGGGCCTGCCAAGGTCCAGGTTGTTCCTCTCCCTCCGCGAAACCCTTGCCCCAAGGCAGGGGGGGTCAGCCTCCCTCGGGCATGTGACAGAAGCATGAGCGGTGCATTGAGTGTGGTTGTGTTAAGAGCGGCGATTGCGCGGGCAACACCGTTCCCCTGTAGTCCGGCTGCGTTCCAGTTCTCAGAACATGGCTCGGGAGCAATCGGTGACTTATTAGCACAGAGATGGCTCTGAGGAAAGTTCAGCGGCAAGGAAAAACAAATACATTATTCACTCAAGCCTTCGATCCCAGCACACTGCCCTGATCTGTTTTCCTATTTATACTTCTCCGTGATTCTGCATGCGGGTCTATTTTTGGCCCTTCAGCTACCCAGGCTTTTCAATCCTGACGTCATAATGTCCGAAAACAGGCAGCGTCTGACCTCAGCAGGGTTATGTCTGTTCTGTGATGGAGAGGGAAGAAAACGTCTTGATAAACACAACAGGGTGTTAAATTTGCAAATGGAAATGTGTGATGTTTTGGCAGAGTGATGGGAAGACCCAATGGCTCTCTGGCCACATCCAACGGCACAATTCTATGATTCTACGATTTTATAAGATGTTTATGTTCAAAGACTTTGGATCGTGCAGTGCTGCCTTAACATGAGTCAAAATATCAGTTTGTCTCGCCCTTCGCAGTTTATATTTCCTTCTCATTCTCTCCACCCCTCTTTAAAAATGTGAATTTAAAATAGATTTTGATATCAGGCAGATAATGCATCCTACCATGAATGCAGGGATCAGGTAGGGAAAGCAGTTTCTTTTGGCTGTGACATGATACCTATGCGATGGTTTTTCCAGGAAATCTCCCCAGCAGTGAATTTTCTGCGGTGTCCCCTGTGAAGTCTTCCAGCCTAAGCCACAGGATAACAACCATGTTCAGAGACAGAATGATCCCTGCCCAGACCAAGCCAGCAGGTCAAAAGGATGGGGCCCAAATACTGCCCAGGCGGTCCGACCTGGCCCTCCCTACTTATTGTTTAAAAATTCTCGGACAAAAGGGACTGCCCCAGGGCTCGAACCCCTGCAAATTCTGGCCAAGCTGGGCTCCCCAGTCCTGCAAAAGGAGCATCCTGATAGGGGCATCGGCAGTGCGCGTGCAGACGTGGTGGACAGTGCGAGGAAACCCCCAGCACATTTCCCAGTCTCTCCCCCCTTTTATCTGCTCCGATTTTCCCCCCTGTCAGCTTCATAGGTGCCTCCTCTGGATAGCCTTCAAGTGACTCTGGTCCACTCTCTCACCCTCATAAACCCCCCAGTCAACTGGCATGGGAAGCATTTCCTCTGATGGTTTTTGCTGCGTCCGAAGCAATTTGCGGACACAGCAAAAAATAATAAAACCCAGAGCACCAGCAGCAAAAGCATCTTAGATGGTACTATACTTAGCTTAGCCACGACTGAACTCTGGAGTGCAGTTGTAGTTAATAGACCCCGACTGGTCCGAGACAAGCATAATGAAAGGGCAGAGGAAGGAGACGAGTCTTTGGGGGCTTCCTGAAAGCCTGCAGTGATGGGGGTTGGCAGCCCATGGACAGCAGACCTTCTTTGCACTGCAGAAGAGCGCCCCCCCTTCATCTACTTGCCACCTTACTTCCCCCAAAGGGGGGAAGTGAAGAAGGCCTCCTTGGCTGACCTTCAAGTGCCAGAAGCTGATTACCTCTGTCAGCTTGGGCCATCTCTCTTGGCACCACGCGTAACTTTGTGCATATCAAAGGACATGAGAAAAGCCCTCCCGGATCAGATCAGAGGCCCATCTAGTCCAGCATCCTCATTACGCAGGGACCACGGGATCAGTATTGTCACAGCGCTCTCCTGCCCAGGTGCCCCAGCACCTGCTGCACATGGGCACACCGCCTCTGCCACCGGAGGGACCATGCAGCCATCAGGAGAAGCAGCATGGATAGCCCTCTCCCCCATCAGTGCCCCCAGTCCCATTTAAAGCCACCCAAACGGGTGTCCGTAGTGGCAGCGCTGTGTCTCGTGTCTCTGCAGTTTCTGCTCACCTTGCATAATTCTGTGCATCTTCATCACGTCTCCCCTTACTCAGCTGCTTTTCTGAGCTGGAGAATCTCAGCTCTTGTTACCCATCTTCATGGGGAGTTGCTCCAACCCTTGATGCTTTCGGTTGCTCTTCTGTACAACCGTGCGGTGTTCTTTTTTGGGTATGATAGGCAGAACTGTGCATAATATCCTTATATCCGTGCGGTCTCATGATAAGCGACTCATTCCCTTTATCCTTTCGGTTGCTTACTTTTTTATTATTCCAACTTCCTCCTCCCGTTTTCTTTGGGAAGGATAGAGGCAGCATGGATGGTGAGTTAAGCCATCCAAAGTTAGGGAAATGAAGAATGCAGCCTTTATTTAAGGCAATTCGTGGCAAGCTTTGTTGTGCGTAAAAGCTGGAGGGAGATCCAGCGCTGTTTTCCAGTGGTACCTTTCCACCCTTTATGTATCATGACCTCCTCGCTTCACCCTCTGAGTCACTCATCCCAGTTCCAGGAGTGCAATGCGAGGATCCAGGCTCTCAAAATCGATGCAGGTGGTATAATTTCCCATCCAGATCCTAAGGCAGGGATGATCTCCCTACAGGAGAAATAACACCCAGCGAGCAGCTTGGTACTGTTCTTTCCCCACGAAGGGGTGCGGAAGGGGTGCTTATTGTGCCATATGTCAGACACTCTCTGGCTCAGGAATTCTTTGGATGTCTCAGGGCATCTCGCATTGGCGGTTTTTCCGAAGCCAGAAAATGCTGTGTGTGTTTCAGCTTATACCAGTTATGAAAATTCATTATTAGATGCTTACCGTGTATAGATTATTCTGCATTTCATGGGGGGGGGGGGGCGAGCAGAAAGCAAAAATGTGAGAAATGTCTGGCACTGAAGCCCTGACCCAGTGACTGGAGATGAAGCTCAACTTGTATCTGGTCCCTGCAACGTCACCTGGCTATAGAAGTTTGCATTTGTCATCCTAAAGGAAGGGAGGATGGAAGGACGGATGGATAGACGGGGAAAAGGCTGGAGGGAGGGAGGAAGACAGGTAGGCAGTGCTATGAAAAATATGGGCTCAAACCCTGGTGAGCCTCTGTTATTTCAACGTGCACGCATGAACTGTTTAGTCTCCTCATAAAAATGGGCTGAGCTAAGGTGATGACAGTGCATGCATTTAGCTTGAATTAGAAGCTGTGGCATAAGAAGAGTCCTGCTGGGTCAGAGCAAAAGCTTAGTTCGTCCAGTGTCCTGTTCCCACAGCAGCCAGCCAGAGTGTGGTCTGAAGGTACACCAGCTGTCCACCATGTTGAAGCTAAGCAGGTGAAGGACTGGCTTGAGCTTGGAGGGGAGACCACACCTGGGAATTGCATGGAGCCACCTTGAGTTCCACAATGGGAGAAAGATATAAAATGTTCCACAGGAGCTGGTCTCAAAAGCACATTGCCTTGGTTACCGGAGAGAAAAATAGTCAGCAGGACTAGTAGCTACTTTTAACTTGATCTTCCATATATCTGTGCAGTCTCCTTTCAAAGCCATTCAGATTTGTGGCCTTCGCTGTATCTTGTGGAAGGGAGTTCCATAGTTTAAAAATGTGCTGTGTGAAGCAGTCCTTCCTTTGATCTGTCCTGAATCTCCCACCAATTGCCTTCATAGGGTGATCCTGCTGGGTTCTAATATTATGAGTGAGCAAGGGGAAAGCTCTCCCTGCACACTCTCCCTTTCTTCCCACTATGCATAATTCTGTATACCTCTATCAGGATCCCCCCACCCCCCACTCCTGCCTCACCCCCTTCCTAATCTACAAAGCCTCAAACATTGTAGCTCATCCTTACAGGGGGCTTGCTTCAGCCCTTGCTCGCTTTGGGTGCTCTTCTTTGTGTAAGGGGCACATGTGTGCGAGAGATGTTGGTGCTGCCCTTCAGTCACAGGGAACACGAGCCCCCCTTTATTCCCCAGGCGTTTGTCAGACTTCCTGTTGCTCCTCCTGCATGCAAGCTGCAAGCACCTGATTTCCTATTCCATTCATTTCCTGTCCTTCATTCAAAGAATATTGCACTGTGTTTCTTTATGCTCACAAGTTGCCTTGAATGTCATTTTTCTTGGGAGGAAGGCAGGGAAAAAACCAAATCAATAATAAGCCAATAAATTTAAAACTTGTGAGGCTGGCAAGGCAGAGAGATGATGTCTGACCCAAGATTGTGTGGTGAACTTTGTGACCACCCATGCATTTAAACTGGGGTTTCAGCAGCTTAAGTCAAACCCTCCAGCCCAAGCGTCCTTAACTTGGTACACTCTAGTTGTTTTAGGCTATGCTACCTGCACAGCTGTTGAGGTCTGAGGCTCCTCCTTCATGCATTGAAAGCCACAGACCTTTTTCCTTGCAAAGCGTTCTTTATTGACCCAAAAGCACAAAACAGCCAGGATGGTTCTCTGAGCATGCACAGAGTGATTTGTTGAACCCAGTCTAATATTCACCTCCAGGAACTCTCCTTATGAGCATGCCTGGGCTCCATCTCTCTGAAAGTGAGCACGCCTCCTTTCTGTGCACCAGTCCTCTAATTGGGCCACCCTCCTCTGCTGGCGACACATCATGGGATCAAGAGTCAGGGCTGCCTCATCTGAGTCTGAGAAACTCCCCTGTTTCAAGTCCCCTCCCAATAGCTGTACATCTTGGTTGTTCCTAGGAGCTGCCTGCCCACCTGGGGAGTCTGGCCTTGAGAGAAGCATCTCGGCTTCTCTCACCTCAGAGTCCCGGGATGGCCCACATTTCTTGGCCCTCTCCTGCTGCTGCTGCTGCTGCTGCTGCTGCTGCTGCTGCTGCTGCTCCTCCTCCTCCTCCTCCTCCTCCTCCTCCTCCTGGCTCTGATTCTTTTGGAGACCAGCCAGCAGCCCTGGAGAATGTGCTCCCAAAATTTCTCATTCCCAGCAATCCCTGACCTTTGAGCATGCTTGCTGAGGTGGACGGGAGTTGAACTTCAAAGCCTCTGGAAGTTCCCCCAACTGGCTACACCACACTGGCTGTCAGCCTGCCTTCTATAGCAGGACATTTCAGGGCACGGGTTGTGGCGGGCCAGTTCCACATCTGTGCTGGAGGCAGTTTCCTTCAAGAGTCTGCAGAGCAGGAGTTTCCCAACCTTCGAGACGTTCCACCACCTCACCAGAAGTTCTGCACCAGAGTTTTCTGACTTCTGGGGTCTCAGTGGTTTTGCACATTCAGAAGAATTCCCGACCTCTGGGCGCCTCGGTGCTCCTGCGGAGTTCACTATATGAGTGAATCATGTTTAAAGATGACAAAACCCCTTCCCGTGTGGTCTGGAGCTTCTGCTGGGGCTTCGCATTGAGTCATCAAATGAGTCTGTCATACCCCATTCAGAGGGGTGGGAGAATTACCCCGTGCATCATTCTCAGACCCAGTAGACAGTCTCCGTGGGGTGGAAGCCTGCAACACAGTTTGGGGTTTGCTTCCCCTGCCCAATCATTCAAGTAGGACTGCTGACTGACCTTGTGCTGTGGGTTAGCAATTGCAGCTCATAAAAAGGGACTGCTGTGAGCACATTTTATTGAAGTATTTATTATATTTATGTCCCAACTTTTTCCCTCTTGTAAAGAGCGCAAGGTGGCTTCAGTAATCTTCTTCTCTGTTGAATCCTCACAACAACAACCCTGTGAGGTAGGTTAGACTGAGAGTGATCAACTGGTCCAAAGCACTCGGTGAGTTTCATGGTTGAGCAGGATCTAGGACCTCAGTCTCCCAAGTCCTGGTCCAATACTCTAACCACTACATAACACTGCCTCCCCAAGAGTAGTGAACTGGCTGCTTTGGAGATCAAAACAAGGCAAGTTAGCAATCCAGGGGTGAAGTACAAGGACTTTACATGTGTGCATTTCAGTACTGCAGTGGGCATGATCCCACACAGCTAAAGATCAGGAGAGTCGGGTAGAAGCACTGAACTGAAAGGCTACAAAGCTCTTCCATGACTAAGAATAGGAATGTTTCATCATTGCTTGCAGTGGCCGGTGGAACAGGTCAGCACGCTCAAGCAACCCCGACTGAGATTTGAGACTAGCTTGCACATAATGTGTACACTTCTTTAAAAGTTTGTATTATAACTTGCAGCAAAGCAAAACCGTAAAAGAGGAATCAGGAGAAGAAAAATGTAGGTCATCGCATAGATTTGCAATGATCAGTGGTATGCAAGCTTCAGCAAAGGCAGGCCAAGGATCCACGTATGCATCCGTTTGAGAGTGGCAGCTGCACGTCATCCATTGACGTGATGTCGGCACCAGGAGTTTGGAGTATAGGCGCTGTTTATAGGTCTGATGGTGGAAAATAAGTTTTTGAGTTGTTTAAGGGGCATTGAACAATGGCTGTGCATTAGCAGAAAGGAAGCAGGTAGATAATTTTAAAAAAATGTACATCAGTAAGTATTGGTGACTGTGCCAGTACAGTGTTTATCCATATTATGCGGATGTGTGCACTTTTACTCAGTTTGTTCACCAAATTAACTCGTCATGGATAAATATCCATAGTGGCTTGTTGTGTCATTCTAACCCAGACCTCCTCCTGCAAGTTTCCTTTCCTTTCCTTTCCTTTTTTTTTTTTGTTTGTTTGTTTTTGGGGTGCCAAAAAACCACCCTGAGAATGCACAGGCTGTTCTAGGGTTTGTTTAACCCATGATGAACTGCTATGTTGTCTGAACCTAGACTACCGATTCCACCAAGGTAAAGGGAAGTCGGGGTTGCCACTGACAGCCCTTTGGAGGTGCCCAGGTGGATTTGACAGCTTGAATTTCAATAGCTGTCGCATCAGCGCTGTATGTGAGTTACTGTATTTTGACAGCGGTTCTCTGTTCCCCTGGACTTTGCCCGGATGGGGCTTTCCATTCCAGACCCCCAAAAATGCACACCTATGCAACTGTTCAAGTCCAACAAGGAAAGGAAATTTAGATCACTGTTTGTTTGTTTTTTGGGGTGGTGGTGAACCAAAGATCCCTCCAGTGTGTTGCTTGGGCGCTTTGGAGGGGTTGATGTTCCTTGCTCAAAAGGGCAAGGAAGACAGACAAAGACTATGTGAGACCAAAAGATCTCATGCTCACAGTGGGCAGAAGAGATTAGGTGGCTTCAGCAGCTAACTCCACTGGCGTATCATCTGGAGGACTAAGGAGGAAAACAGCCCACACTGAGACCAGATAGTTTTCAGGCACGCTGTGGGCCGGCTTGTGCAACACCTAAAGCACTATGACTTGTTGTCAGGTCGGATTAGTGCAAACCTGCCCTTTGATTTCTCTGCACTACATTGGAAATGAAGATGATGTTGTAGGATGAGGCTTCCCTTTGCGGCATTCCAGCTCCCCGGTTAACATAAAAATCTTCAGAGATAGAATAAAAATAAGAAGGGAAAAGAAGCTGGGCGGGCGTCCAAAGAATGTCCAGTAGCACAAGGCGTTGATCTTGCAGGCAGTGTGCCATCTTGTTTCCTTGTGGATGATCTTGACCTCCCCTTTTTCCCCCACAGGCACATCCGTGATCTAACAGTGCTTTCCACTGGGAAGAATTCTCAGGGGCGCTGGCGTAGTAGCACCCTTTTCTGGAGATGAAACGAAAGGTGCGTGTGTCTCTGCTGCTTGGCGTTTGTTTTTTGCTGCCTTTCGTTCGGGGATCTCTGATGGAAGTCAATTCTAGGAAGTGCTCTGTTGTTTGGAGAGCATGAAGAGACAGGAGGACAAAACTCTGTTCTGTGCCAAGGAGAGAGTAGAAAAAGGGAAATAAGGAAGGGAAATGAACAAAGGAAAGCACAGGAACTGAGCAGAGGATCTGGAGGTCACTTTCCTATTTAATCCAAAGCAATGTGTGTGTGTGGGGGGGTGTTCTTCATCACTGCTCTTGCAGAGATTTAGATGTATGCCTTTTGCCAGACTTAAGTGCAGTATTTGATTCTTCTTTGAAAATTTGGCCCATCCTCCAAGTTAAGTTAAGGCAGTCTTCACGTTCTTGTCACTGGCTGAGAGGTAGTTTAGTTGGAGAATGTGTGCTTGGCCCAAGGAAGGAAGGAAGGATTTGAACCCAGTGTTTCCTGAGTCTCCATTTGACATTATAACCATCACACCCCTGAAGCCTTTATCTGGGCTTGCTTTCTCCTGGGTGGAGGCAGTGGATTGAAGACTCAGGCTTTAGCTTTTGCCCCTGAAGTTGAAGCTCAGTCCCCACATTCCCAGACTTGAACTATATTCTCCGGTCCATGACTGCTGATGCCAATTGTTGGAGCCAAAAAGGTGATGGATGAAAGATGCTGCCCCCCCCCACACACACTTAGACCATAGCTCCCGCTACCCATTTATGGAGGGAGGGTAGTCGTAGATGCTGTACTAGGACCTTGCTAATTCTGATCTGTCCAACATGTCAAGGTTACCAGCGTGGGAATGATAGAAGTGGCATTACAACAGAACAAGAGGGTATCACCTTGGGGAACATATGTGCAGGGACCACAGACGTGTTTCCCAAGTGATACCCTCTTGTTCTGTTGTAATGCCACTTCTATCATTCCCACGCTGGTAACCTTGACATGTTGGAAAGGTGCTAGTTTGGGAATAGCTGGAATAGCCCTTTGCAACCAGGTCTGAAGCGGTTCAGTCTGTCTGAAGATGGCTCACCTGGACTGCAGGTAATGTCCATCAGGGATACTGATCCGCTTTCAGCCTGAGCTTCAGAGAATGTCCGGGGGCCACGTTCCAGAGGTGGGCCGAGCCAAATGCAAAAAAGCCAGCATGCCTTAGCTTAGAGGTCCGACTGCCAGTAGCTAAGCCTTTGAAAAAAGTCATGGAGCCAACTGGGTGACTTTGGGCCAGTCACAGGAGGAGGACAATAATGTAAGCTGCGGTGAGTTCTTTTAAAAGGAAAAAGGCAGTGCATAAGAAGCATTTCAGCCTTACAAGGCACAATCCAATGCAGATTTAGACAGAAACATGTCCTGCAGATTCCAGTGTTCTGCACCAGCCATGCAGGGTGTTCGAGGACTTCTTTCTGTCTGAACCTTCAGAGGATTCCACCCCCTGAGTGGGGAAAAGCCTGCACAAATGCCAGAAAACTACCAAACAGTTCGGGAAAAGAGGATGCATTGATCTGGTGATCCCTGGAGTGCTGGGTTGGAACCCCAAGAGGGCCTTACTCGTCTCTAGAGTCTGGGATTCTCCCTCTGAGGGTGAGTTTTGTCCACCGGACACAGGCAAAACCTCCAATTGCTCGGACAGAGCTTCAGGAGGCCCGTGTGGCTTTCTGAAAAGCTGCCGTGGCTGTTTACACATGGCCCCGTTCCCAGTTGTCTTAATGCCAGGACACCAGTGTAACTGCCGCTTCGCATAGTCTCTGCTCGTGGGTTAAGATAGAGCTGCTGGTCATCCAAAAGCATTTTGCAACGAGAAGACGTCCCTGCAATGTTTTGGAGTGCAGTTATTTAGCTCAAAGGTTAATCGGTTCGCTTGTTGTCTGTCAAGCAACCCATTGCAGCTGATCATAGCAAATTGTTCCGTACTGAAGCCGTCGAGCAGTTAATAGCTTTTTGTTGATGAATGAAGAATGTACTCGAGGTAAGTGAGGCCACTGGGCAAAACGATCATAGGGAAACAACCGAGGGTTCTCGGCTGGTTTGGTAAGATGGGGGCAAAAAATGCCCATTTCGTTGGCGACTGCATGGCCTTTTCATTGCATGTTCACTGCAAATGTGTGAGAAATATTTATTTCTGGGTAACCGGCCCATATCCTTACAGCACCGCTGTGTCTGTGTGTATGCACGTTTTGTTTTGTGGGCGTCATTAATCTGTGACTTGAGGCTGAATCTGTTTGCGTCTTGCATCCTGGTCCCTGTTGGAATCTGACCATTTCTGCATCGCATTCAGGGGCGACACCTGTTGTTGTGTGTTGGAGCGACTGTAGTGTGATTTCTGCACTCCGACAGTGCTGTAGAATGTGCCAGGTCATGCCAGGGAAACGCTCTGTCACGCCAGTAAAAGTTCCCCCTTGCAGGAGGGTGTCACTCGAGTAGCGGGTAGGAGAAGAGGAGACTGTTCTCTCAGTCTCAGCCCATCACTTGCCGTGCAAGAATTTGAGCAGCTACCCTACCCTACAGGGTTGTTGTAACAATTGGGGGGGGGAGAGCACTGGCAGGGGGCATGCAAAGAAGGTCCTGGGTTTGCCTTCTAGCACTTACTTTCCAGTGAAAGGAACCCAGAAGCAGGGGTCTCTGAAAAATCTCCAGAAGGATTTTTGTCTCTGAAAAGCGATTTCATAGGCTACATTCGGGCTCCCCAGGGTGGTGTAATGTGGGACACTCTTACACGACAGGAGTAAAGTAGACCTGGCTGTCCTACTTAATAGGTAAATAATTAAGTTGTGGAAGTAAAGCCTTAACTATTTTCTGTACCCCAAATATGGCATCAGCGGACGTAGATGGGTTGGGATGCAGTTCGATCACTGATGATCTTCTTTGCTTTTGTCCAGAGGGAGATGCTTGAGACTTGGTCACTCAGGCACTTTGTTCTTAAAATGCATTTATTATACTGTGCCGCTTGACTGGCAAATGCCCTTGTTTGGGGTGACAGGGTGGCAGCTTGCAATCCCCAAACCAAACAGCAACAATATTGCCAAAGGAATGAATGAACGAAAAGAATAATGCAACCGTGCAAGAGTCAAGATAATACAATGTGTAACATTAAAACAGGAAAATTTGAATGAATTTATATTTGACTGACTTGAGTGTATGATTCTCTTGTTTCTCATTTGTCCAGAGAGCTTTGTCTACAGGTAGTATAGAAATATATATTGTATTCATATATAACATTATATTTATAATGTTCTATACTGCTTCTAGCCGAGGCTCTCTGGGCATTTTCAGCAATAATCATAGACTCTCACATTCAAGTCACCCATCCAGATTCTAACCAGGCCTGACTCTGCTTAGCTTCCAAGGCAGGCTCACCCACTTCAGGCTATATTCCACACTCACATAAACGTGACAGAGGTGGCTTAGGCGAGTGAACGGTTTCCCCTGTGGAATTGCAATTTGTGACTTCTGGGCTGATTCTCTTTGCTGCATCCCCTCCGTGCCTGGGAATGAGCAACTGCTGTGCAGAACGCTATTTTGCTCGTTCTGCAGGTGGGACTTGCAACAAATTTATTTATTTATTTATCGATTTATATCCTGCCTTTTTCCTTCAAAGGCCTCAAGGCAGCTTACATCATTCTCCTCCTCCATCTCATCCCCACAACAACAACCCTGTGAGGTAGGTTGGCCTGAGAGTCTGTGACTGGCCCAAAGTCACCCAGCTGGCTCCATGGCTGAGCGGGGACTCGAACCCAGTTCGCCGGAGTCCCAGTCCCATGCTCTTCACCACTGCACCACCCTGGCTTAACCACTACACCACACAAATTGTTGCAGTATGGAATGTTGCCGTTCAGGTTCCCAGCTCCATATTCCATTCCCCTGCCCCCAACATTCTGTGCCCCCTGCACATGACCCGTGGTAGCCTCCTCTTGCATAGGGATAGAGCTTTGTTGGGACTGGCCATTGAAGAACTGAGACTCCTCTTAGTAAAAGCAATCTTGCTGTTTCTTGATCTTGAGACATATTTGGGTATCCCCCCATTTGATTAGAAGAAGTTGTAGTTATCACAAGGAGGTTTGCAGCCTGACCCTTTCCAGGTGTTTTAGAGTACAGCTGTTATCAGCTGCCACCAGTGAGACCAGTGGAACCTTAGAGTTTTGGTCCAAGAGCATCAGGAGAGTACCAGGTTTCCTGTCTCTGGTGTTCATACATGAGTCAGAAAGTAGGGGTGCTTTTTTGTGAGGAACTGCTATTTTCCTTAAATAAAATTGACTTGGTTACTTGAGAATGAGCTGGCAGTGCCTTTTCTGAATGGGTAGGGTTAAAAATATCCACAATTAATTGACTATCAGAAGAGAACAAATGAGCATTTCAAGCTAACTGAGGAGAAGCCCCCAGCAGAACCTTCCAGTGCTTTTTATTTATTTATTAAACTTGTATTCCGCATTCATGGTCCCATAAGACTAATTATAATACAGAGCAAAGATGTTTTGGGGCACTGAAGGGAAACAGATAAAATGCCTCATCGTTGCTTGTAAAGGAAAGACTGTAAATGCAACCCCCAATATCATGGAAAAATAAACATCTCTAAAGTGTATTTATTTGACTCAAAGCTGTATGGAGAAGCAGAAGGCAAGGAGTTGACCGTTTATGGTAATCTTAGACCAAGCAGTGCATGACTGGTTAAGTGTGTCGTTTGCATTTGGTTATATGAGGTTGAGCTCCCAGACAATTGAATACTTTAAATGTTGTGTTTTGCTTAATGTAATCTAGAGCATGTCAAATTACCCTTGTGAAGGGGAATCATTGAATAAAGGGAAATAGCTACTAAAATAAAATGGAAATTTTCATGAAAACTTTGTGGGTTTTCTCCTCCAGCACTGAGTTTGGTATCTGACATAAAACTTGAAGTGCTGTGGAAACTTAAAATCCTTGATTTAAAAAGCAAGTTTCTAGCCCTCTGGTTGCAAAGGAATGATCAGAGACATATGTAGGCAGTGTTTTGAAAAAGGTGCAAAAGCGGTGGAGGTCAGGCATAGCAGGCTTTCCAGGGGTCGGTGGCTAAGGCTGTATTGACACTCCCTTAGTTTCGAAGGTATCACTTTCTCCATAATGTTTATTGATTATTATTTTATGTATGTGTTTTTATTCCTATACTCACTGTTAAAGTTCTCTGAGTGGCATACAGTACATTAAAAGCATATAGTACATACATTAAAACAGCTACTAAGAAAAGGAGTTTCTTTGCTGTGGCACCATGGTTGTGAAAGCTACACTGGAGAGGTTCACCTGGCACATACACCATTTTAAAAAATTATTTTTGGTGCCAGGTGAAGGTGACCTTTCTGTCTTCCCAGGCATTTTAGTTTTTCTCTTTTTGTTTTAAATCTGGTGTTCATTTTCAGTCTTTGCATTACAGCTCTTTGGTTATTGTTTTTCTGCTAACTATTTTTATACTACCATATTATTTTATCCTCTTGTCTTTTATGATTGTAATGGTTGTCAACACCCAGAGAACTTCAGACATTGGGCAGTTTAGAAATATAATGGAAGCATGGGATAAAACCAAGTTAAAACCACCAGCAAATAATAAAACTGTTGTTGTGTGCCATCAAGTCGTCTCCCAAGTTATGGAGACCCTGTGAAAGAATGCTGGCCAAAATGTCCTGACCTTGACAGCCCCGCTCAGCTCTTGAAAACTCAGCGATGAGGCTTCCTTTATGGATTGATCCATGTCCTAGTTGGTCTTCCTCTTCTTTTGTCTCCGACTTTCTCAAGCATGACTGTCTTCTCCCGGGAGCCTTGTCTTCCCATGATCTGTCCAAAGTATGACAGCCCCAGTTTTGCCATTTGTGCTTCTAGGGAAGGCTCTGTCTTGATTTGTTCGAAAGCCCGCTTGTTTGTCAGTCCAGGGCGTTTACGAAGTTCTCCTCCAGCATCATCTTTTGTACACATCAATTTTCGTCCTGGCAGCATTCTTCACTGCCCAGTTTTCACAGCATACAGAGTGATTGAAAGCTCAATAGTGTGAGACATCCTTACTCTTGAAGATCATTTCTGGTTCTTCCATGGCTTACCTTCCGAGTCTCGGTTTTCTAATTTCTTGGCTGCAGTTCTCCCTTTGAATTGATGGTTGAGCCAAAGCCTGCAAAACCGTTTACAATTTCAATAAAACCATTACAACATCATTAAACCAAATTAAAAGCAGACGCAGACTAGAGTATTAAAAAGCACTAAAACAGTTCTTAAGATGCCTGGTTGAATAAACACCTCTTCGGCCAGCACGAGAAAGAGTGTGGTGGGGAGAACGTGGGCAAGGAAGGAAACCTTTTTCTCATCACACTGCAGTTCGGGGTTATCCCATGAGACTTGATTGGAGGGAGATCCAGGAAAGAGGAAAGAAAAGATGGCACCTAGTTAAACTATGGAATTCACTTCCACAGAACGCCACTGATCTGGCCACCAGTTAAAAGGGAGTTAGACAAATTCGTGGTGGAGAAGGCCATCCCTGGGTCCCGGTCCAGAGGACTTCGTGCCACCGCCAAACTCAGAGGCAGTGTGTGAATGCACACCAGTCGCTGAGGAACCTGGGAGGAAGGGGGCATTTGTGTTCACATCCCGCTCGTTGGACCCTGGGCCTGATCCAGCAGGGCTGAGCCTCTTTGGGCAGCCTGTTCCACAGAAGGGCATCCCCTGCTGAAAAAGCCCTCCCTCCCTGGATGCCACCTTCCTCACCTCATTTGGGAAGAACACCCACCGATAGGTTTATACTAATAAATGCATTTATTGATGTATTGATATTAAATAATTAAATGTATCAATAATACCTGCCTACTGCTCGAAAGAACAAAACCGCAGAAGGGTGTTCTCACTGAATCTGGGTTGCTTGTGTGCCGTGTGTTTTCAGGCACGCAGATGCTATTTCTGCCTATGGTTCCCTTTTGGAGAAGGTCTTGGGGACACATTCCAATGGTAGGCAAATGGGCAGCCCCTCATATCAGAATATCTTAAAGGTCTTACTGCCTGGACCCCGCCCACTCTGCCAGGAGACATTTTCCAGCCTTTAAGAATGGGGAAGAAAGTCTGGAAACCAGTAAAGTATTGGTGGTTGGGGAAAGGGGGCGGGGCTTATGGAGGAAGGCGTGGCTTTCCAAGACCCTGGGCTTGCGGTTCTGCACCTCCAATTTAATTTGCTTTAAGAAATCAACATGAGGGGAAGATACTAATACGTTGCAGAATGAAAGAGAACAAAAATCTCAGGTGCCTGGAAGAAGAATAAAAAAAAGAATGTTGATTTTCCCCAAATATGTATTTATTCAGATAAAATAAATGCGTTTTTTTTCCTTCCAGCAGCTGAGAATTTGATTTGATTTGAAGCCTTCCTAGTCAGAGGCTAATCAGAGTCCTGCATTACTAGAGGAGGTTTGGGCCAATGCTTCATTCTTTGTGTGCTTTCCAGAGTGACAGGTGGCGTCCAGGACCGGTGTGTAATTTGGCATCCAGGATTACATCAGAGCAGCGCTCCTCCCCCGCCACAGTCTTCCCTGCCCCCTTCCTCAGTTACTCTTGGCAGGAGTCAATGAAATCACCTGGCCCATTTGCTTCGGGCTCATTGCAAGCTGCTGTGCAATTGAGCCTGATAAAGATTCTTATCTGCTGGGGCTAAAATTACTCAGAGAAGGCAGACTCTTAAAAAAAAAATAATCAGGGGCTTTACTTGAATCTGAAAGGGGTAGATGAGAGGGGGGCTGGGGGCCATCTCTAGAGAATTTTGATGCTCAGGGAATGTTGGGGTGGTGAAGCTTGTTCTTCAGGGGCTTGTTGGGAATCCTCACCTGGGAAGATCTTGTGGGAAAGGAAAGAGAGTGGGTAGAAAGTCAGAATTGCAGGTTTAGTGTTATCGGGGCTTGGGCTTAAAGCAGGGAGGGTGGCTGGCAGGATCTGCAATGCAGCTGCCTTGGATAGTTGAAAGAAGACACTGGTGTTTTCCGTCTCGGAGCTTCATGTGACTTTGCTCAAAATGAGGCTGTTTGCTCACATCCCAGAAGACTGTGCGTTGGAGTCTTGATCCACCTGATAGAAAGATAGCGTGATTAAAAGCATCTATAAATGAACAGTGCAAGCCTGTACAGATCTACTCTGATGTAAGTTCCATTCTGAAGAAGAGGCTATACACTTGCAGCTAAAGGGTTAATTAAGGCTGCCCTCCTCAGCACCTAAGCTGGGAGTAAACCCTGCGGGACACAGCAAAGGTGCCGAAAGACTGTGCCGGTCGCAGGGAGTGGAGACACTATCAAATTCGATTCTGTCTGGTTTCTTACAGTTCCTACAGAAAGTTGATTCCTTCCCCTTTCTGCAATTTTAAAAGCCTGCTTGAAAATTAGTTTATATTTTAATGTGTATTTATCTGAAGATCATATTTTTCTATGCACTTTTCTGAATAAATGCATTTGGATGTACACATAGATACATTAAATTTTGTGTGCATTTCTTAAATAATAGATGCACTTTTGACAAGCAAACTCCTCTAATAATATGTGGGTTTGTGCTTGCTTTTACTTCCCCCCTTTATGCATAATACTGGTGCATTTGTAAAATTTACAAAGTTGCACAAGGAGACAAACATCAGGACAGTTCAAATATTATACAATTCCTGCATTTCCACTTGTAACTGCAGCTCCCAATTCAGGAAGATCGAATTTCATAGGTTCATACAAAAATGTGAAACTAAGACATTTCTCACCCATCCCTTGCAGATGGAGGGTAGGCGGGCTTGGATTTCCCAAAGGTGGGGCTCCACAGCAGGAAGGAAGTGGGCTTGGACGCCATTCCTTTACTTTCTTCTCTAATAATAAATGATTGACATCCATGCCAGAGGAGAAAAGAAAATGTTGCATTCAAGTGTGGGCAGCCTTCGGAACTGCAATGGATTTAATTGACCTTGTTACCACTTGATGCACACAAGATAATCAACACCGTAATAAGAAATCAGTACTGGAATCCACATCGTAATATGAACGCTACGTAAAACAAAACAACTCCAGCTGGCACATGGGCATTGCATAAGTATTCACCCTCTTAGCTGTGATGTGCCTGCAGATGCTCTGCTACGGCCCCTGGTTTCCAGACGTCAGGCAGGCACTTGCATGGAATCCACCCATGTGCGTGTCTAGTTCTGCTTCACTTCAGATTACAGGTTAATGATTCTGCAAGGCCCCAGAGTTAGCTGAGTACGTATCTAAACCAACAGTATGATGAAGACCAAGGAACCATTGAAGCAACTCTGGGAAAAGGTCAACATGAAGAAAATACCTTTCCATTCCAGGTTCTGAGGCAGCAAATGGTGGAAGAGTCAAAGTGGGTGACAGCATCTGCAAGGCACTGCACAACTTGCAGAGCAGGGCTTCTAAGAAACTTAATTTGGGAGAGGAGGGGACCTTTGCCTGTTGTACATCATCCAGTGTTCTACCAGTAGATCCAGGTCTACCTCCTTTGCAGCTATTCCTGTATTAGATAGCCCGCTAGGGATCCCTCGGAGGCCATGTGGAGGCTGTGCTGTAGTGCTCAGAGACCCAGTGTGTCGGGCCCCCACTGGAGGAATCCTCCTTTGAGGATGGACAGGAGCTCCCAGGAGCAGAAACTGCTGTGCAGTGGCCCCTGCCAGGAGGTCTGTGTGGAGCCGGACCCTCAAGAGAGCTCCTCACTCATCCATCCCCGCAGTAGGAGACTTCTGCCCCGATGCTCAGGACCAGGTGCTGTCGCTTGAGGAGGCAGGCCAAGAAGGTCCGTTGGGAAGAAGTGCCCTGTTGCAGAGGAGGTGCCACTGGGAGCAAGATCCAGGTCCTGAGGAGGACTTGGTCCAGAGAGCCTGTCGCTCTGCAGCTGGGTGCGACTGAGGAACTGCATCACCCTTCAGAGTTAATCTCGCCAGTGTAAGAGCAACAGTGTTCTTTTGGCTCCAGTGTCCTACGCTCTGTTTTCCTGAACCCACTTGGCGATTGATCCCTTCGTCTCTGGCTTGGCTTCTGGATCAGGCGTTGCCTCTGGCTGCTTCACCATGCTTTGATCTGTGCGTTGCCTGCCCCTGCCTTAGCCTGATCCATGCTGGATGCGACCTTTTGTGCTTGACCATTTCCCAGTCTTGTTAACTTGCCTTTTGGGTTGTCCTGTGCTTAGGGTAGGGCATGATGTGCCCCTCTTCTCTTTCCTGGTAGAGGAGAGCTTGCTCCTTGCAAATGCTTTTGATGTGCACTGCGTATGTCGTAAAACCCAGTGCTGGGCTAGTGGTCCTGAATTCATCCCTTCACCTGGCATCAGGTGCTCACTTTGCGGGGCACTGGAAGAATCTGGGTGCAGCAGATTGGCAAAGCTAGGAAAGCGGAGCCGAGTGTTGCATCCCCTCATTCTAGACTGGGTGGGGGATTCCCTCTCCTTGTGTGGTATCGCCAGCGCATGGGTGTGGAACCTCCGAGCTGCAGTCCACTTAGCCCCATGCCGTTCCTCTGGCCCCAGCCTCTGACTGTTTGGGGCTTTCCCAGCTTTTGCATAGCTCCCCCCTTCTGAAAGATTTCAATGTCTCTCCCAAGGTAGCGACCAGCACTAGGATCTTTAAGTGAGAATATGCCGCTCTTTCGACCTTGCTCTTGTGCACTCCTGGAATGCAGCCAGCTGCCCTGAAAGCTCCTTTGAAATGGAAGTCAGTACAGTGCCTGCCACTCGCAACGGGGGGATGATTAGGATTTTGAGACCTTTCTCTTCAGTGCAAACCACTGTGTACATTTCTCTTCCCCCAGTTAGAGGACGGACCAGACAGAGATCAGCAGAAATTTTCGATGACTTCACCTCGCCTTTCCCATTTCTCTGCACTGGCAGAGCTGTTAATCTGTTGCCTCTTGTTCTCTAATATCTGCCTGCCTCGTACTATTTGTTATCCTTAACAGCTTGCGAGTGTCCCTGAGCTCACGGGAAACCCAGCCCTGGAAGATCCAGAGCACTGCAGACACACCTGACAGATGAGAGCTGCGCTGAGGAGCAATTACGAACATAGCAAAGTGCCCGTCTTCCTTGTGCTGCTCCTTGGAGGATAGCATGCTGTTCGTTTAGAGCACATTTAGAATGACAAATCTTTTGCATAAGTTCTCTTCAATGGAGGAAGATGACCTCCCAGTGGGATAATCTCTCGCCATATGAGCTTTCCCCTCCGTTAAGATCTGTTGAGAAGGGCCTGCTCCAAGGCCCTTCATAGCCCACTGTAGAATCCCAGTGATCTTGCGACAGGGCTCCTTCCATCGTGGCCCCTTGTGGGTTTCTACTTGGCTGCCAATCAGGCTGTACCTGCTGGACTAGATGGACCCTTGGGAAGAGGTCAGCCTGCGTAGCAGTGGGGTTTATCAGCATACCTTCTCCTGTTGCATGGAACTTGTTCCCACAATGTAACAAAAGTCTATGGCGAAGGACCCCATGGTAAGTTGTAGGGGATATATGGAGATACATGGGGCAGATTCTCATACTGTAGCAAGCCATGGCGATTTCTTCTGTAGGATCATGTTGTGTTGCAGAATGCTGTCATGGTATTTCAACATGGCACACTTGGATTTTAGAAACCACAGTAAAGAACAGTGCTCTTTTCTATGGTTGCCATATCTCACCATGGTTCCTTCAGTCATCCAAACCAGGCATTGTGGTTTCCATGGTCCTGGTATGCCACTATCACAGAGTCCCCTGGAAAGAGTGGCAGTTACAGGAGCTGCTCTAGCCATCCAGGATGGGAATGTATTTCAGGCATGGTGGCTGATAGGATATATCCCAGCTGTGGGAGGCCTGAGCAGGGTAGTTGGTACCACTTGATTGTCTGTCTGGCAAAGAAGTGTGTGTTGTAGAAGCCAGGCAGAGTTGTTTGTCATTGTAGAACCCAGCCATTGTGCTCTCAGTCTGTGGAATATTCATCCATTTCCCAGAAGAACAGGCCATTCTGTTAATATTTGTGGCAGGTTTTTTTTTTGCTTTTACCAAACTAAATAAAACAGGGACTATTTTCTCTATCTGATGTAAGCCTTCCTTTACTTATGAGTACGGAGCCATTGTTCTATGCTTGTGTAATATAGAGATCTCTGAAGTGACTTTGGTAGTTACAGAAATACTAAACTTTTGTTAATGGAATGGTCGAGAAGACTATAAATGTATGTATGTAGTATGTATGTATGTAAAGAAAAATGCTATGGGGAAGGCAGAGAACCAAAACAAGTTCCATAAGTTAAGAGTTGTAGCTGACAGCCAGAAGGGAGGGGGAATGCAATGGAGTGACTGGAAAGAGAGGAAGAGGGAGAGGCCCATAGATGTACAAAGAATACAGTGAACCATCCCATTGTCAGAAGAAGTATCATCCTGGTTCATACTGAAAAGCTCTTTCAAATTGTTCCCACATTTGCAACTGAGAGCTTTCCATGGAAATTAATTGAGAAATAAAAAGGTTGTGATCCAGCCAGGATTAGAACAAACCCCATCAAATGTATTAAAAATAAATAAAATTGGTGGGGGGGTAGTCATCTGCCCACCTGCCCCAGTATATGCCAGTGATGATGAATGTGTTATGGAGCAATTACTGACCATGGTGACAGGTGAAAGAAAAACTCAGTGGGGTGGTGGAATGGAGGGGAGTGGCTGGAACCCTAAACAGAAAGGTACAACTTCACAACCACTCTTTCCCCTTATAAGGTCTCTGGTCTCAGTTTCTGAAAGCTGGTGAAGGTGCAAGGGGTTTCTTGTAACCATACTTAGAAAAAAAAAAGGTTTTATGGTTCCGAATAAGATAAACATCACAAGGTGTGTGAGTGTTTTAATAGAAACGATAAAGTGTCAAAGGAGTATATGAATCAGCTTCCTTTTTCTGTGTCTTTCCCCTCACACTATTTAAAAGACTGTGTCGTGAGCAGCGTAGGTGTTGACTGGGGGGTCAGGGTTTCCCAAGAGCATGTGCCCCAGTTGGGCCTGGAGGGGGCAGAGAGAACCCACTGGGGGGGGAGTATGCAAAGCGTGGGCAGGCTGGGGAAATCGCAGCAGCCTACCTTTCCTGCAAACCTAAGAGAAACGTCAAAGTGGCAGCGAGGCAGAACTCAAGCAGTACCGCACGCTCGATTAGGGAGCCATGACTTTTCAGGGCAAAGCGAGGGTTGCACGTGTGGCCGCCCAGCATTGCGCAAGCCCTTCCAAGGGGAGGAGAGGTGGGGGAAGACCTGTCCAGCATCCCCTCGGATGTTTACCCCTGTGCCAGATGGTGCCCCCTGCAGGCTGGTGGGGTGGAAGGCAGCTCAAGTAGTAGATGCAGCCAGAGCTTTGCGAAGACCCAAAGGACACTTAAATTCTCCTGAGTCAGACCCCCCCACCCCTTTCCTCCAGGCTCTAAAACCCAAGACAAAGGGTTTCACAAAGCAGATCTTTATTGAAACTTCACAGCTAGCAAGCCTGTAACTCTAAATAGCCTTCTGAGGCTGACAAGATGTAATCTACTCATGCGAACTGGAAACCTCATCCCAATTCCTCAGTGCCACTGTACCTTCCAGGTGGCTCTCGTTAGTGGATCTAGGCAAGCCCAATGCCTCGTCAGGGGATCAAGGACTGGGTCAGACACCTGCTCCTCCTCCTCCGCTTGAACTCCATCTCTTCCAAACCAGACCTGAAACTGCAGGAATCTACCTTGAAGAAACGTCAGAGGCTTCTGCCCCCACTTGCTCATGTACGCATCACCCTCTCTTCCAGTTCAGAATCTGATGGCGTGTCTCCCATAACAATTAACGAGTGATTGCTGGCCCGCTCACTACATAAACAAAGTGTTGCCATTGCATGCTGTAAAATTAAACTGAGGCATAGCATCATAAATCGATTCAGAAGGGTTGGGGCTGGCACACCTGGTTCTGCCCTGGAAGAAAAGGTGCATGACCTTTACCTGTCCTTACAGCCACCCCAGGCCTGCAACAGGCCTACCAAGCAATGAAGGAAGAGTTTGACCTGAGAGCTTTCAGAAGCATCACTTATTAGCAAAATCTGGGCTTGAGCAAAGTCTTTGATGCAAAACAAAGAAGCAGAAAAGCGGCACACGAAGTAGACTTTTCGATTTGCAGCAGCAACGCCATTGCACAGAAAATGCAAACCATGACAAGCTTAGCTCAACGTCTCGAGTTCCAAATGTTATAGATGCGGGGTGTGGGAAGAGTCTGCTCTGGACCCACATGGAAAGTGAGGGAAGTAACTTTCAGAGCAGGAGTCTTGAGCAGGAGGTGCACGTAGGATGCAGAAGCACCCGGTAAGCTGGCAACGGTCCATATGGCATAGGAAGGAAAACTGAGGCATGCTCACGAGTGCAGAAGCAGACAGGGCTGACTCTAAATGGCAGCACAAGGCAAGGCCTGTGTACCCCTTTTTGTCGTTGTTCCAGCACCAGCACCCCCACTGCACGGAAAAAGGAAACCCAAGAGGACGGTTGGGGAAGGACAGGTGCATACCATTCACACATGCAAACACTTGTGCTTTCACTTTCACTTCTTTGAGATTTCCGCTCTGCGTGCTGCAGGAAGGGGTGGTTTTTGCAAAAAGAGCAAAGGTGTGGGGTTTCCCAGTGAATGTCCGATTGGGTTGTGCAGAGAAGTCCAAGTCATGCCGTGTTTGGAAGGCCGGCAGACCAGTCCTCACAGATGCCCGCCTCCTCCTTCCTTGGACAAATACTGCTTGGGGAACAGTCTGGGAAGGTACACCTATTTTACATGCTTGGTTGCATAGTAGCCAGCAATGGGAGACCAGACCAGTGGAGCAAATACGCCTGCAGGCACGTCATGCTAAATTATCCAGCAAGTAACTCAGGGTTGGTGACTCCTTTTTAAGCAACTGGGGAGGTGAATATCCACTCTGCACATAGCTGAGGGTTTCCTCTGGCTTATCTTTTATATTTATGTTACGCCGTTTTGGCACAAAACAGGACTCAGGACAGTCAACAATAAAATAACCTGAATGAAACTCTTAATTCAAATAGGACATAAAAGACGAATCAATTAAACGAAAACAAGATCCTTGAGATACACCTTTAAAAAGATGATTTGAGCTATGTTTCTGTCTTACAGGAAGTTTTCCATTACCACCTGAATTGGGAGTATTTGTCCTCATGGACAAATGCTCGAATCATCTTTGTCCCTTCTGAGAACATCCTGTATCTCTCTGCATGAGTCTGTGTTAGGCATCTCTTGCACTGGCAAAGGGACCAGCCCAAATCACTGACTCATACACAGTTGCAGCAGGCAGCCTCCTTCAGAGCCTATTGATTCTTCTACAGAAGAACTCCTCAAGTACATGAAATGTGGAGACCTTGCAGAATAACTTGCCTCAGACAGGGACTGGAAGAAATCTGGTCAGACAGTAAAGTCCTGCAGAGATATAGCATACCTCCTCCTTGCAAAGGGTGTTTCGGGGCTCATAGGATCTTTTGATCATTTAGTTTATTTTAATTCATAGGAGTTTCCATCATTTAGCTCACTGATGACATTGAGCCAGTCATTAACTCTTAGCCTGACCTACCTTGCAGGGCTGTTGTGAAGACAAAAATGGTAGGAGGGGAAGAGAACCATATAGGCTTCTTTGAAGTTTTTGGAAGAAGGTTTGGCCTTGTTTGCTTTATACACTCTCTCGTGGGATGTCATTCATGCATTCATTTACCTCTTTGAGCATCCCTTTCTTTATTCTAGCTATTGTATCTTGTTTAAAAAATTAAACAACTAAAGACCTCATTGGCAGAAACTCAAAAACCAAAAGAGATGTGGCTGTTATTTCCCATGAATAGGTCCTCTGTGCATCTCATCCTCTGTGTTATGGCTGTGTACCTGCCTTCCCTCAATCCCTCATCCTTAGCCTGTTTCCAGATTACAGGTATGTCTCTGGTGTGAGATTGTGAGGTTGCCACCTGTCTTTCTTTCTCCTCAACACACACACACACACTCACACACGTGCATGCGGAGAGGGGCTTGGCCTCTGTGCATCACACTCATGGGCTTTGCTGTGCAGCTCAAGGGCTGGATTGGAGGAAATCTTCTGTAGCTCAGTGTCACGGAGTGGACGGGACCCTCCCTGCCCCGTCCGGGTCTCTGGATAAAAGGGTGGGGCTCCCACCCAGCTTCTCAGTTCCTTCTTGACCGCGCATGTAGTTGCACCGCCGATCAGAAACTGTGCTGCCTTGTCACGCTCTCCATCTGTTCTCGCTTCTGAAAAAAAAATGATTATTTTTGTCTTGATTCAATAAACTTCTAAAACAACTTTATTCCCAAGCCTCCTGCTATACGTTCCCATACTTCCTTGCTCTGAGGCCTCTCCTTGCTGCTGCGCTCTCCTACTTTTGGGGAAGGGGAACAACGACCACCTTTCTTTCAATCCGCTCGCTCTCTTCTCCCTCTGTCCCTGCCCTGTAGGTGCGTTTCATGCGCGGTGCAGCTGATGGCCATTCCCGCTGCCCCCCTGCCTGGGCAAGGGGCACGTTGTGGAGACTCGTCCGCATTGCTAGACATCCAAAAGGCTGGCGGCAGGCAGATCCCCTGAAGTTTGCTTTGCAGTCTACCAGCACACACAACCTCCTGTCTGGGCCAGGGCTTCAGGGCTTCACCCCGACACCAGGGCCTTGCGCCTGGCCACCCGAAGGATCACCAGGCGACAGATTCCTCTCTGTCCCCTCCTGCCAGCAGTTGCCTCCGTTCTCCAGGCCACCCTAAAACCACCCACCCGCCAGGCCTACCTGGCAAGATGGAGGTCATCATGCTTTCCGCCAGGTCGGAAGAACTCAGCCCCTCGCACGCCTGCATCGAACGCATCCTCACCTACCCCCAGACCCCCTTCAGCAGAGGCCTTGCCCTGTCTTCCCCATGGGTCCACCTTGTGGCCGTCTCCCACCCACCCAGGGGGTTGTCTGCTTTCATGCACCCCCTGCCGCGCCAGTCCCTCCAGAGCCTCCAGAGCCTCACCTTATCAGTGCACCTCCTTGTGGATCCTCTCAGCGGTCCTGCAGCCCCTCACAAAGAGGCCCTTCAAGCCCATGGCAGCACCAGACCTTCGCCTCCTTCCATGGAGGAGAGCATTCCTGGTGGCCATCCCGTCTGTCTGCTGTGCCAGTGAGTGGTCCGCACTGCGGATTGAGCCCCCTTCCTCACCTTTCACAGAGACCAGTCCATCCTCCGCCCAGATCTATGCTTTATGCCTAAGGCCACCTCCTCTTTCCATGTCAACCAGGACACTGTTCTCCGGGCTTTCTTCTCTAAGCCCTCCACCCTGGTGGAAGCCACAGTGCACCTCCTTAATGTCCATAGAGCCCTCGCTTTCTACAAGGCTTGGACTGATCAGCTACGGAGTTCCAACCATCTATTGCCCTGCTGTTGCGGGCCAGAGTAAGGGGGAACCCATCTTGGCCCAGCGGCTCTCCACGAAGGTGGTCAGCACCATCTCCCTGGCCTGCAACATGGCTAGGCTCAACCTCCCTGCACGCCCCCATGTGCACTCCATGCGCTCACAGGCTATGCCCACTGCCAGGCTGGCCGGCATCCCGCTGCAGCACATCTGTAGAGCCCCCACATGGTCGACACCATCGACCGTCATTTGGCAGGTCTGGCAAGTCCCCGGCGCCAGGCAGGACCAATCCTCGGTGGTGACAGTCCCTCCGTCTATGAAGGGAAAGCTTGCTGATTGCCCATGTGTGCGATGCAGAGAGACCGTGACAAGGAAAAGCAGCTTGCTTACCTGTGGCTATCGTTCCTCGAGGGGTCATCCATGCATTCACACAACCCGCTCTCCGCCCCACTGGCTGTCGTCAGCCTACTGTGCCCTGCAGGAGGGACTGGGAACCAGACGTGGGCGCCAGTGCCCTCTCCTGCACACACACTGCACGCTCGCACGCCTGGGACAGTGCGGTCTTCTAGGCAACTTGAGGGGCTGCACGGGAGCCCCATCTTTATCCCAGTTCGTGACACTGAGCTATCAAAGCTTTTTCTCCGTCCAGGCCTTGCAAAGCCCATATGTGTGAATGCACAGATGACCACGGGAAGAAGTTACAGGTAAGCAACCTGCCTTTCTTGGAAACTCAGTCGAATAAGTAAACCAACTTGCTGTTTGTGTGTTGATATCTCTGTCACTGAATTTGCATTTCCGTCTTAGCACCGTTTGTGTTTCCTTGATGCAGCATGGCTGGGTTTTGCTTCTTTCAGTTCACAGCTTGGTTTGTGTTCCCTTAGGTGCATTTGGCAAGGCGGTCATACGTACTTGTGGTGGGTTTCCATTCCCCATAAGAAAGTGGTCTCAAGTGGGGGCAGGGAGAGGGTTAACTAAAGCAGCCTTGCATAACCTAGTGATCTCTAGATGTGTTCAGCAGACCCAGTGTCTCTGCCAGCAAGCTGATGCTGGTAGGGGATAATGGGAGTTGGATAGAGCCCTTTGGGAACCCAGGCCCTTCCTCCAAGCATCTTTTCTGCAAGGTCTGCATTCTTCAGAGAACTCTGCAGCACTTTGATCAGGGTGTTTCATCACCTTTCTAGGCATGTTGTCCACTGAGTTTGCTGCCAGAGAGAGTTTTCTTTTGGGGGAGCACCTGATTTTTCACAGCAATGCCCCTTTCAGGAGTTGGGGTGCTCCACTGTTGAATATTGCAGGCAGAGTCTCACAGGGTTCCCCGTGTGCTCAGTGAGTGCAGACTGAGCACCAAGAGCACTGCTACCGCTCTCACCGCTGGCAAAACTTCCCCCAGGTTCACATGTTGCACAGACGGCACCTTGCCCACAAACAGGGTTCTTCCATTGAGGTCAGGCTCAGGGCAGATAAAGGGCACAGCCTGTAGGCGCATGGGTCCTGATGCCAGCGAGGTCGAGGCCGGTCGAGTGGGCCACCTGCTTTTGACACACCTTCCGCCCCAAGCCTTGGGGTGGAGCCAAAGTTGGGAAGCTGCAGTCCTCTAGGCCATGTCTGATCCAGACTGTTCTCCATCTCTGCTATGAAGGCTTCAGCTTTATCCTTGCTCCTGTTGAGAACCACAAAGCTTCGTTGCCCTTGGCATGCAGACCGAGAGGCAGTACGATCGGCATTTTAAGTGGTCAGTTCGGTCCAGCCCAGTCAGGCAGAGGTAGGCACTTGGCCCTGCGCAGAGTGCAGCTTAGCTGACAAGAATCCTGCAAAGATCTGCCTGGAGTCCAGCTCTCTCCCGCTTGCCCCAGGCCAGGAAGTGAGCCAAGCTGCGATCAAGCCCGTGGGTGCCAGCAGGCCCTTTCTGTGCACTGAATCACATTCCCACCAGGTATGCAGAGACTGCAAGTCCCCCACGTGGGAGCAGAACCAAGGAGGAGCACATGAGTCATTGTTTAGCTATTCCTGAACATCTGTAATGTAATCTGCAGCATTTGGACTGCTCGTCCCCCATGTGAACGTTCGGTGCAAGATGGACTTAGGTTGAATTTTTTTTTTTTTAGGTTGAAATTTTTTATTTAAATAAGATGGACTTAGGGCAGAGAGAAAGCATGTTGTGTCCGGTAGCCGAGCCAGGAAAATCCAGTGGACTCCCACCCCCAAATGAGACTCCCCCTACTCCATCTGAAGAGATTAGACCATTTGTGTTGCTTTCCTTTCCTTTCCTAAATAAATAGCACCCTTATCTGAAAGTATTAGTCCTGCCTTGTGGAGGCAGGATAGATAATTGGGTTGCCATACAGGAAAAATGGAAATATGTTCATTGCTCATTTTTTTTGCTCTCCCTTGACTCCCCTGAATAACGGGGTTGGTTCTGCTAGTGTTGACAGTCCGGGAGTACATTTCAATGTTTTCATTGGAAATGCATGGCAGCCTTGCCGCCACCCCCCCCCCCCCACACACACCTCTTCAACACCCTTTATCTGATCAGTTCTAATGAAAGGGTGAACCTTCAGCGGTTTCTATTTATTAACTCTGTGTGTGGTATCAGGCCAGGGAAGCTGACTTACAGATTCCCTCCGAGATTAGACCTGCCACCAAGGCGCTGTAGCAGCTTCGTGGCTCACTGGTCCAGCTAGTCCAGGGCTGGGGAACCATATTTTCCTTGCTTTGGAGGGCTTCTTCCACCCTGGGGCAATCCATCAGGGAGCACCACAGCAGTGGGTCTGAAGCAGAGGTAGGTTTCATACCTCTTCTTTCTTCCTGCCCAGCAAGAGGGAATAACGCTCCCTTGCCGAGTCTGAGCTGGTCGCTTGCATAGGTCTTCCCTTTGAGATGTAGGGCATTAAACCTTGCCCTTTCCTCTAGCAAAGAATGTAGTCTTGCCCCTGGCCTGTGCCCCATATGCTCCTGCTTTCTGTGAGAAATGCTTTCTGTCCCTGAGACTCTTCATGAAGTGGCAGTGTAATACGTCAGTGCATTGGTTACCCAAATGACGTGCTTGATCATATAGGTTTTGGGTTAGGGAAGCTGCTTCACCAGCTTTCGAAGAAATTGAATGAGAGACATTCTGGCTGTCATTTGCAAGATAGCATCTCTTATTAACCACAGGCAGAAATTAATAAATGGCTGCAAACTGTAGGGTGAGAGCTATATTTATGCTCCGGCGTGTAAACACGACAGGATTAGAAGCCACTTGATGGTGCTGCGCGGAGGAAGCTTGCAGAGGACTTTTGGCTGAGATTCCGTGGCCGGACCCTGATAGAGGATGGGATTGCAGGGAGAGATGCAAGCCCGGCTAGGACCTATGCCATTCTCAAAGAGCCCAGATGCTGCAGTTGCCCTTTCAGGACACCTAAAGCAAGGACTCCCAAAAGCTCTTGGTTTGCGTGATCGTTTCTCAGAAGAGCAGCTGGAGTTCGGCAGAACTGGACGCATTGACTCGCTGGCTTGGTTTGCATGACACAGACTCACATCATGGGTTGCTACCACAACTTGGCTGGGACTCTGAGAACCTAGCCTGACTTCTGCAGAAGAGCGCATTGAAGGGATTCAAGCCCCTCGGTGGCAACTCCTGGCTTCTTCTAGGGCTGTTGCACCCACAGAGGGCTGTCATGCCATCTGAACCATGCGGGGTACAACAATCCCCCAAACAAGGCTAGTAATTTTGGAAAGAGCAGGGAAAAAACCCCTTGCTGCTGCGGCCAGCTGACAGTAGCAGGCACCCTAGAGTGGCACCCAGGGGCAGCTAGCACTGCCTTCCCCCTCCCCACCATGGCTGTGAGTCACTTCAGGCTTGCTGTGGCATTTTTCTTCCCTTGGAGATAATGAAAACAGCGTCAAGCCAGCACCTTAGAGAGCCTTCCCACAGTTGCAAAACTTCTTTATTCACCCTCCACCCCCGTTTTTCAAAAAAGTATGTATTTATATATTTGCATAGTTTCCTGGCAAAATAATTCATCATCATCCTTTCTCAAACTCATCTTTAACATGGAGTTTTGTTTTTAATATAGTGGTTTTTCCTTTAAATGGGGTGGCTTGCACTTTTGCATGTTTCTGAGCTTATTAAAAGAATCTGGGGAACCAGGGCAAAAGTGAGAGCACCTTTAGGGCATGAGTCCAGGCAGGCAGGCAGGCAGGCGAAAGACATGGACTGGAGTTCTCCAGTAGGCGCTCTCTTCCATATTGCCTGCTCATGGCTCCTCATTCCCACATTTACTGTTTGGGACCTCTGCAATAGCACAAGTGCAGGTTTGTTTGTTTTTTTAAATGGCAAATATTTGTGAACTGGGGGGGGTGGATTTCCCCCCTAGAATAACCCCACCAAGGTGCTGCTGGGGTGTTCTGGAGGGACTGTCTTTTAGCCTGCCATCAGCTTTTTCAATCTCCAGGACAAAAATGGGTAGAAGGTGTGGAGGATAGTTGGAGCAAGTCTGTGATCCCAGCACAGAGGGGGACAGCCGTCCAGTTCCTGCGGTGTTGGCTGGGATGCCTGCGGGAGGACCAAGGGGCGGGGAGGAAGGGGGCCAGCCTCTCATGGAGGGCCGATCATCTGCCCGGTGTGCTGTGGCCTGACGGGGCAAGAACCAGCCCCCTGAGGCTTCGTGCCACGGTGCGTGAACGTGTCCACTGCAGGCAACACTTGTGTGGGCGTGTGCCCGTAGATAGCCGTTGCTCCTCTCTCCTTTTTGTTACCAACCTAAGGTATATACTGACTTTCAGCATGAATATTCCCGTGTTTTTTTCCCTTCAGTAAAATATTAAAAAACCAAAATGATGGACCAGTTCGATGCAATGATGCATAAAGCAATAGTAAGCTTGCTTCTGGTTCAGTCTGAAATGTTTTCATGTGACGGTGAGGAAGACCGTTTCCTTCAGCTCCAGAGTCACAACCAAGAAGACTCTGCTCCCTGCAGGCTCTGATCTCAGCTTCTGGAACTCTGACATGTTTATTTATTTATTTTCGATTTATATCCTGCCTTTTTCCTACAAAGGGCTCAAGGCAGCTTACATCTCCTCCTTCATCTTATCCCCACAACAACAACCCTGTGAGGTAGGTTGGGCTGAGAGTCTGTGACTGGCCCAAAGTCACCCAGTTGGCTCCATGGCCGAGCGGGGACTAGGACCCAGATCATCTAAGTCCCAGTCCCATGCTCTTAACCACTACACCACACTGGCACGTGTTGATGGAAAGGGGCCAGAAGTGCTCCTTGAAATGGTCAGGGTGCTGAGACATGTGGTGTCAACAGACCTGCACTTGACACCTGCAAAGACGTACAAGCAATGGAGAAATTCCGGAGGAAGCCGCTCGTACCAGTTAGCGAGGGGGGACCTGCTTCTGGCCCATCTGAAGGTTCTGGACAGCTTTCTCAGGGAGCCCCGTGAGTGCCAGCCCCTCGCTGAACACCCTGTAGTTGAACATGGACATGCCCCAGTTCGTGCCAAGGCAGCCACGTGAAGGCCGCTTTGATCTGCCATTTCCTGATCTGGTTGTGGTTCCACAGCTGAGAGTTGCTTTGCAGTTTGCTTTTAATTTTACAACATCTTGTGCATCCTCCGTCAGTCAGCATCCCCCACCCACCCACCCCTTAGCGGCTAAGAGACAGAGCTGCAAATTTGCAAGTCCTGCATGTCAGCTCAAGCCTCTGATGCGGACTTAACCAGTCAGCCTTGCTCAGCCCGACCCTAACAACCACTGCCTCCCTTTTTTGCAATCCGGGGGAAAGTATTGCCGTGCTTCCATTTAGCAGGTTGCAACAGCTGGTTGCCTGCTGGGGTTGGCACTCCCTCCGCCCCCCCCCCCCCCCCCCGACTTGCACCCATGTTTTTCCCTGCTTTACAACATACGCTTGTTCTGAACACCCCTCCAGAAGGAATTTTGATCCCTCAGGAGAGATTTTATTCCTACACTTAGATCCTAATGAGATATATTTTATTTTATTTATTACATACATTTATACCCCATCCTATCACTTCAAACACTCAGAACAGCTTACAAGATATAAAAATACAATAAAGATAAAACTACTGTATAAAACATTAATTATTAAAACAGTATAAAACACATCACTATAGAAAATGCTGCTGTGAAAAGGGGGGGGAATAAAATAAAATCCTAAAATGTCTAAAAACATTAATTGTTAAAATAATGATCAAATAAAAAGGTCTTTACCTGGTGCCGGAAAGAACATAACATCAGCACCAGGTGGACCTCTCTGGGGAGCAGATTCCATAGTCTAAATGGAATCTAAATATTTAAATATAAATTAAATATCCATATAATACATATTTATATGTACATATAAATATATTTATAAAAGATATAGGTATTTATATGCATATCTTTTTTCCTTCCTTGCAAGGAACTTAAGGCAGCTTATGTAGTCTTCCCCCTCTGTTTTGTCCTTACTACAACAACCCTGTGAGGTAGGCTGAGACGGAGTGATTGCCTCACAGTAGCCCAGTGGACTTCCAGGCTAAGTAGCGACTGGAACCCAATTCTCCCAAGTCCCAATCCAGCGCTGCAGCCGCTATGCCACATGGACTCCGCCGAACAAAAAAAACTGGGGAGGGTCACTGTGACTTCATTAGCCACACAGGAAGTGCTTGTGGGTAGCGGGTTTTGCACCCCTGCCGAAAAGCTTTGCCTTTTTTTTGTTACGGTTTCTATGGCCCCATAGCTGAAGCTCTCTGGATGGTTCACAAGTTAAAACAAAGTGAAACATGCAATCCAACATAACATACAAAATGAAAATAACATACTTAAGACTAGTATAAAATAAAAGTAAGAACTAGCCACCAACGTGGCAGTAATATAAATATTTAAAATTGAATCCAGTAAGTTAACATATATGGATGCTTGCACGCATTTGGCCGATGTTAATCCTCACTGCATACGTTGATTAGGGTGTATTTCTTATTTTTACTGATTTTTTACTTTAGTTTGATTGTATCTCAAAACAATAGAAACACATTATCTCAACATTTCATGTAACAGCCCTGTAAGGGAGACCTTACCACATTTTATTACAGCAATTTTATCATCTGCTGCTGGCTTTTATGTTGTAGATTTTAGGTATTTGGTTCTCTTTTATCTGAAGGCTGACAATAGTGGGCAGCATAAAAGTGACATTTGAGCAATAGTCCCTTCCTGTCCTTTCCTTTCCTTTCCTTTCCTTTCCTTTCCTTTCCTTTCCTTTCCTTTCCTTGAACATAATAAGTAAATAAGAATAGAAATTCTTGTCCCCACACCACAGGTGGGATGACTGGAGGCACCGCTAGGGAAAATGGTCCCAATCCGTATGCTGTGCAGAGTTGCTGCAGAAGTGCCTCACCTTTCCTGAGAAGAGAGATTTGCATGCATTCTACATCTTGATTGGTCACTGTTTATAGATTTTCCTGATTCCTGTGTAGAACCTGATACTAACAATCTGTGTGCTCAATCATAGTTTCATCTCCGGCGGTTTCCTTACACCGTGTTTCTTAGACATTCTGTTTTCACTGAGTTGTCTTTTAACAGACAAGCTGAGCATCTTCCTTTTGCAGGCAATCCTGTGCGCCTGTTTGCTGCGCATGAAAACCGGGTGATAAAAGTTTTAAAGCAAGATAATGAAAAGAAGCATTTAAAGCAGCCGTGCATGACCTTTCCAGCCCAGAGGGCTGCACCTGGCTTCAGTGAGGGCCGTGTGCAGGCACACACACCAGGGCAGGAGAGACTTTAGCCCTGCCTCATCCCAACAATCCCCCCAAGAGATCCAAGCAGTGTGTGGGGAGGCCACTTTGGGGTCGCTGACGGAGGGAGAAGGAAAACCTCCCTCTCCATCTGCTTGCCCCCCAGCAGCCCGACTGGCCACGTTGCTTCTGTTCCCGGTAGCAAGCACTACCGCCTCAGGGCTGCTAATGCTGGCGTCGGGGCCAGGAGCCTGGCCGCTCTGGGGAACTGTTGGGGGCGCGGTGGCTGTAGGCCCCCGTGAGCTGCCGCCTGAAGGCCACGGCTGCCTCTGCATCTTTTGTGGTCGGCTGTGCAAGCAACAGGAGCATCTGTGGAAGGCGTGCAGCAGAGGAAGCAAGGGCATGCATTTTAATTGCTGTAATTGTCTTAAAACAATTAAAGTTCTCCCAGTATTTTAATTGTTAGCTTGTTTCAGTGGTGGGTTTGTATTTTAACATTGGACGCTGGGCAACTATTTTTTGTTTTTTATTTTCAAGACTAATTTGCTGCAAACCATCCCGAGACCTTGAAGCATGGGGCAGCATAGAAGAGTCTTACATACTGTACATACGTGCGTACATACGTGCTGCCTTAGTGTTGGGAGCCATTCTTTTTGAAGCAGCCAGTGCTGGGCTGGTGCCCATTCTTTCGCTGCTGCCTCTCCCCAGCTTCCACTTGTGAGGCCTGGCGAGCGTATTATCCCAGAGGCAGTTCACACATGAAGCTGTGCCAAAAGAGTCTGCCCGCCCGCCCGCCTGCCTGCAGTCCATGCTGGCAGGGGTGTAGCTCCCGCAGCAAAACAGAAGCCCTTTCCATGCCGCTGCTGCTTGTGCACGTGGCGAGAGGATCAGGTGCTCCCGCCTGCCTGCCCCGTCCTTCATATCATTTATGACATTTCTGTGCCCCCCAGCAGCTGAAGCTCCCTGCGCAGCAAAGAAGAAAGCAGCCCATGTATCAATTGCGGTAAGTACATCGTAGCAATAAGAAACATCCCAAGCAGTTCATTTCAGGAATGCTTGCACCACAATGTTTCAATTTAGTTACAGAAAAGTCAAAATCGATATAATAATAATGTCAGTAATTATTTGTCAGTAATGTGCAAACCAGGGCCATATCCACCAAATAAATATTGGATTCTGTGCATTGGAATCTATGCACTGAGGCGTTGATGAACAACGGGCACTACAAACAGCTACCCCAAGAGTGAAAAAGCACAACCGGATTATGTGAAACATTTTTCTAACCTTAAGAAAGACAGAGGTTTATGCCTGAATTTCATTCTCTGAACCCTTGCTTAGGCAGCTTTCCACTCCCCCGGCCCCAGTTGCACACGCTTCATTTCATGCTCATGTTCCATTTATTTTCATTCCCTTGAGGACCAGAAACTTGTTTTTAAAAGAGAAAGGGGCATTCTTAGGATGCTGAATTCTGAATCCCAATATTAATTTCAGTGAGTGGGTGGCTATGCACAATCCCCAAGGATTATGAACAATGTAAAAAAAAAAGAATAGAAATTACTTGGCCTCTTTCTATTTTAGATGCTTCGATTTCTCAGCATGCATGGCTTGGTCTGGGAAAAATTAATTGATATAGCAGGCTTTCAGGGAGAGTGTGCAGCAGCCCACAGAGAAATCCACCTCTCATGCCTTTAGTCAGTAGCTGGGAAGAGAGCAGTTGTGCATTTTGCATTAGCTGTCAAGAAATGGTTCTGTAATTGTCAGTGAAAGCTTTTAGGGCCCAGGTAAGCAGTGAGGAAACTCCAGCACAATTGAAAAAAAGTACAGTGATCTTAGATCTCTTGCTTGCTTTTGAGCTGGGGCTAAGATTGGGGTGGAAATTCGAGCATAAGGGGAACTCCCCGGGGTAGCCCGGTGACATCTAAGGTGAGATTTTGCAGAGGTCATGCTTAACGAACACACGCATCACAATCTACATGTGGTTTCACGGAAGCTGCCAAAGAGCAGTGAACTGAGCCTGTTCCTAACGGGGGCGTGGGATTTTTTTAAACAATACTTAATTATTCACAGCGCCTACCTTGTATTTTTAAGTGGAACGTAAAGTCTGAAGGCCCGCTTTTCTTTGCCACGAAATAGAATTGGGCTGGCCTGTGTTTGTGTGAAGGGAAGAGAGTATTGGGACGCTAGTCAGGATTCAGGGGTCCCCAGCCTTGATGTGGTGGTGAGCACGCTGGGCACTGTGAGGCTGTATTACGGGTGCTTGAACATGCTCACAGAAAGGCCTAAACAAGATGGTTCTTAAAGGGATGCTCTGCTCTTCCAGAGCCTCACATTGAAGCCTGAGGAGGAGGAGGAGACAGATGTCAAGAGAGGCAAGGCACCTGGTGGGCACCAAGCAGGTCCTTGGCAGGTACAGGTTGGCCCTGAGCACCACCGTGGATACTCCCAGGCCAGACCATGTCCTCTGACCCTGTGATGTGGCTACCACACCCTCTTCCAAGGGTGGCTGTGATTCCATGAAGACTGCATGTGGGTGCCTGAACTGGGGACTGCTGAGACACAAGGCAAGGATGGAGGGACATTGTGGAGATGTGCAGAAGTATTCATGGGGTGGAGCACGGGGAGAGGGAGCTGTTCTGCACTCTCTCCTCCATAATCCTAGAACCAGGGCCATCCCACTAAGAGAACTGGTGGAAGATTCAGGACAGATGAGAAAGAAAGTACATCTTCACGCAACACGCAGTGGAACTGTGGAGTTACCTGCCACAGGAAGGGGTGATGGCCGCCAATTTGGATGCCTTTACAAGAGGATAGGGCAAATGCAGGGAGGAGGAGCTACCAGTGGCTACTAGGCTTGCAGGCTAAGGGCTGCCTCCTTGCTCAGAGGTGGCCTGCCTGCAAACACCAGCTGCTGGGGAGCTTGGGCAGGAGGAGGTCTTGCACCCATCCTGCTGAAGGGATGCTGTGGGCAGTTGGTTTGCCACCGTGTGCATGGAGTGCTGGACAGGATGGATCACTGGGCTGATCCACCAGGGCTTTTCTTACAGTGTTTGGGTCTTGGGTCTGGCTGCTGGAGTCTCTGAGCCCTGAAAGATCACAGGTTGCTTTCACCTGCAGATGCATCTGTTCGGAATGCGAATTTTCATTGCAGTGCCTCTCTGTTCAAACTATTTTATAGACTCCGGATAGTTGGGCCTGCAGCTCCCATAACCGCTTGAAGGCCATAGCCCGAGGCTTCTGGGGGACAGTGGGTTGCCTTTCTTCCACTGAGCATCGCACATCGTACAGTCCTGGCTGCACCTTTGCGGCATACGTGCCATGGCACCGTTTCAGACTGTGTACCTCGGTTGCCTGTACGTGCCAAGCAGTTACCTGAATGGCGGTTGCACCAGGCATCCTCAGAACAATAGCTTGTTATAAAGAAACTGGACCAAGCACTTTCCCTGCCAGGAAGGGAGGTTATTTCGCTACAGGTGCTGCTTCAGTCAGCGGAATAACAGGCAGCTTGTCAGTCGGCACAATGCTGTGTTTGTGGGTGACAGATCTTTGCTGGCAGAGGCCTCTGCAAAGATTTGCATCAGCGTGTGTGTCGTTCGGTTTCCCTCCTCGCCCTTTTCATGAACCCCTTCCCACTGATAGGACCTTGCCTTGAGGGTCTGCGCGGTGCAAGGGCGAGCCACCGATCCAAACCCACGGCTGGCCGGCCGGCCTTTTTTGGCAGGCGTGACCCATATCCTGGTCTTGCTACCTCCCTGCAGCTGCAAAAAAAAAAAAAAAAAAAAGAAAAAAAAAAGGAGGAGCAGCGCTCAGTGCTGGCAAACATCTGGTGCTCTGCAGTGCCTGGCATTCACGCCATCAGTTACAGTTTTGCCAGCCTCCCTTTGGCCCAGAGCAAGCTTCTTTCTTATCAGCCTCCAGCTTCATTTCTCCCACATCCTGGCCTGTGAATACCGAAAGGAGCACAGCCCCTTGGGAGAAGGGGCACAGCAGCCAGCCTTGGAGCTTTCTTGGAATCATCTTCCTCGTCATCCGAATGGAGATAGTGAAGCACTTGATTTATATTGCCCTTTATTGCACTTGCGCCCTGATTTTCCCCCCTCTCCCAAGGAGCTTGCATGATTGTCCTCCTCCTCGCCATTTCACCCTCAGAAGAAATTTGTGAGGTAGGTTAGGCAACCCTGAGTCAGTGGCTAGATCTCAGATCGCATGGCACGGCCCAGGATCTTAACCGCTGTGCCCACTGGCTTTCAGTGGGTCCCACGCCTTTTAGCCATGAGGACACATGTCATCCTGGTGTTCATAGAAATCTTTTCCTGAGATTGCAGGGCCAGCAAAGAAAAGCCCAGGAAGTCTAGTTTTGGAAAAGAAAGGAGAACCCTCCAGTGAGCTCAATCTGCCTATTGATGATACTTCTTTTCTTAAAGGAAGAAAGGAAGCAAACGATTGCTGAATGAAGGAGAAAAAGAAGAGTGATTGCATTAGATAAGTATTACAAATGCCTTTTGTTGGGGTTATTAGGTCTGCATTTCCAGATTTATGGAAACTGATTGGTTTATTTTTCCTGTTTACACTTGCCAATAATTTTGGGGGCTGTCCAGTGCATGTTTAGACATAAGAAAGGCCTACCGTGTTTTGCTTCATCCTTTTCATATTTGCCCCTTTTCTCTAGATATATTTTCCCAGTTCCACAGAATATATTGAAAGTCTGTAATTTTTTCTAGATGCCAAATGTGTTCAATCCATCCCTGTTTCTGGAGCGTGTGGTTTGGACAAATGTTCCCCACTCTCAAATTCGGATGGAGCAGATTTGTTACGTGATGCTTAGTGAAACAGAGCTGGAGAGTTTCTCATCTTGGAGGGGCACCACCACCACCAAGCCGAAGTTCCATTAGGCCACCACGATTTCTGTTTCCCACCCACCTGTGAGGACACACCAAGCTCCTCTTCCCCCGTTCAGGTTAAAGAGCCCCAAGGAGAAACCTCCCATGGGCTTTCCCTCCCGACATCCTCAGCAGTGTCCCCATATTTCTTCCCAGGTGCTAAGCTCATCTTGGGTGCTGGTTCTCCAGATGCTGCAGCCCACGGTGGTGGAATGAGCAAGGAAAAAGTCATCCATGTGCTGACTCCCCATCTTTATTTAGTCATTTAAAACATTTCTATGCCATTTGATCAGCATAATGCTCTCGAAGCGGTTTACAAAACGTAATTAAAATATACAGAATACAACAATTTCAAAAGGGCTTATCTGCCATAAAGCAATGGCATAAGTCTATACAATAACATTTAGCATGCATATAGAACAATAATAAACAAACAATACAGTACAGTACAAGCAATCTTTGGAGTGTATCTTCTAGGGAAATAATGTCTTGTGTTACCACTGTAGATATTTAGATGTCAGGTTAAGAATTCCATCTTCTGATGGTCATTCAATCTTTAATCTGCTGCCTGGATGATTAACTTTACTCCTGGCACTTTAATATTTTTAAGGCACATGGAAATTCATGTTTAGACAGCAAAAAGGCCTACAATTCCCAGAATGCCCCAGCAAGGGAGTTGCGGACCATTTTTCTGTCTAAACATGCAGAGCGCTGCATCTTTTGTTATCATCTGTGCCTTGGTGGCAGAGTTGCAGATACCGCTTGCAGGAAGGATTAAATTCACACTCTTCCTGCATGAATCTGGTATCAGGGCATGAAAAACTCTTCTTTCTGAAGGCCCGGAGAGCTGCTTCTGGCCAGAATGAACAATATAAGTCCAGGTGGACCCAAACAGAACTGGCATAAGGCAGCCTATTTTAAAACACAGAAGAGTGTTTCCCATTTCATGCCGGCTTCTTCTCATTTCCAGCGCATGGATGGGAATCTTAAATCCAGCCCTTTCCACTTGCACATCGCTTAGAAGCAAGGCCGTTGGATGCAATAGCCTTACTCTTTAATTACAGTGGGTGGGACCGTCGCTTGGTGAGAGAGCACCTGCTTTCCAAGGCCCAGGGGTCAGTCCTTCGAAGAGGCAAGCAAGCAGCAGATACTTTGTGTGGCTGTTTAGAAGGATGCGTGCCCTCCACTACGGATTTGTCTTTTATGTCCCAGCAAATGTGTGCATCTACACATGTGAAACTCACAACCTCACTGGAGTCCATGGCCCTCTGGCATGTGGCAGCCCCCTGGCTGAAGCTAGGTGGGGCTGGGACACCTCTGCCCTGGGGGGGTCCGCATGTGGCCACCTGAAGTTCCATGTTGAAAGGCAGGTGGGATATAAAGAAATCACTATGTAAAATAGGCTAATTGTTTTGTTAAGCCTTTTAGGTCCAGTGATGGCCCCGTAGACCTAAATTCTTCTTCCTGAGTTAGGACCTTTCCACTGGGGAGAGTTTTGGATCAGGGGGTTTGTTCTGGATCACAGGCCTTCTTCTTACCTCTCTGTGCCATTGTTGCCACTTACCTGCACAGTTACTGGCTTTCCGCTCCTTTCTTTGTTTTCCAGTGCCTGGTTTCCCTCTCTTCACCAAAGCTCGACTTAAGCAATCCCCAAGTAAGAAAATAAGATGTGTTAAAGATACAGAGATGGTTGGTGGCTGCCAGCAGTAGAAGAAACAGGTCTGGAGTGCTGGAGAAAAAGCGGAAGAAAGCAGGGCACGGAAGGAGATCAAAAGAACAGGTAATAGAGGATGAGTTCCGATTCCTCTATTTCTTGGTTACATTTTATTTTGCATTTCCCACAAGGTTCCTGCAAAGTTCTTCCCCCTCCTCCATTTTATGTTCACAACAACGCTGTGAGGTCGTATTGGCTCCAGGATGGTGATGAGCCCCATGCCTCAGAATGGATTTGAACTCCAGCCTCCCCACTCCCAGTCTAACAGGCTGACTGGCTCTCTTTGCAAAATGAAGTCTTGTGCACTATTGTACTTTTCAGCCCATCACTTCTGGAGGGGAAATAATTCCATCCATTCATTTTTGTTTGTCTCGAGGTAATGGTAGCAAGGGATTTGGGAAAGGAGTTTGCTCTGATTTGGTTGCCACAACAAGACACCCCTGCTAGCTGCCTGCTTCTGTTCATCAAAGAAATCCCAAATTCTGCATTCTTGAAAAGGCAGATTCTGCAAGATATTGGTAGTCACCACACTTGTGCCCATTTCCACTCCTGACATTCTGCATAAGGACAGAGGCAAGGAGCTGTGCTGCTCTCCCCAGGCTGGTGCCTTCCAGGGAAGAATCACATAAGAGTAGAGTTGGAAGGGGCCATGAAGGCCATCGAGTCCAACCTGCTGCTGCTGTTGCAGGACACCACGTGACACCATCCCACTTGGATGGCTGTCCAGTATCTTTCTGAATGTCTCCAGTGTGGGATGGCCCACCACCTTGCCAGGCAGCTGGTTCCACTGTCGTATTGCTCTGACAGTGAGGAAACGTTTCCTGATGTCCAGCCTGCATCTGGGTTGTCGCAACTTGAATTGATTATTCTGTGTCCTACACAGCTGAATATGCTTCCCATCATCCCCAGCCAGCACAATGGAAATAGTAGTCTAGCAGATCCAGTGAATCATATTACAAGCTATCCTGGTGCCTTTCCCCTCTCTCAGAAATGATCCAGCAAGTCTGGCAAGAAAGTCTGTCTTGCAAGAATGTGGGTGGGGAATCAGAGAGGCAGTGATTACTGTGCTAGAGAGCCCGTAAACCTCCACCTTTGGGGATACACAGCATCACATGCATATATTTCTCGATTACATTTTTATCCTGCCTTTTCTTTTTGAAAGAACTCAAAGCAGCTTACATCATTCTCAAAGCAGCTTACATTCAGTCTTATCCCCACAGAACAACAACCCTGTGAGGGAGGTTGGACTGAGAGTCAGTGACTGGTTGTCTGAGTCCCATTTCTGTGCTCTTAACCGCTGTACACACCAGCTCTCTTACTTAATGGTGCTGTGAATTCTTATTGTGCACAAATGCATTTTTTGCTGTGCCCTTTTTACTGATGTTCCTTGTTCCCCTGCCGTACATGCATGCACAAACATGCCTATCTGTTTTGTTATAATTCCAAATATATTAAACACACCACTTTAAAATGATCTAAATCATCTGAATATGGACAGACTCCATGCATGGGGGCACCGGTGGATGATCAAGATTGCACCTTCTGGCCCTGCCCTATATTAATTGGTTCTGTGTTCAGGGTGTACATAAATGCAGGTGCTTGACATGTAGTTGCTGGGGCACAGCTTGCCACTGTGGCCCCAGTCCCTCCTGCATGACCTGCATAGGGGGAGCCTCAGCAAAGATGTCCCACCTTTCGATTTTCCCATCTGTGCTATTTGCTTGCACATCTTCAAGCCTTTCTCTTCATCCATAAGGACTAGAAACCTGCTCTGCCTTGAAACAAAGTGGGGCATTTGGCAGTGCCAAATTATTTACTGGGCACCCTAATCCATGCCTACACAGCTGAAGAAGCATGTAGCACATGTGGGGTCCAGTTGCAGGCTTGATCTTTAAAAGTATTTATTTTGGGGAGACTCTTTTCAAAGTTCTCTGAGCACTGGGCCAGATTGGCATTCTAGCAGTGGGCCTTGCCCAGGTGTTGGGGCCCTGGAGCCAACTTCACATGCCTCCAGGCCCTGTCTCTGCACTCCCCTCTTCCAGCCTCCCGCAACCTGGAGGCCAGAAAACTTACTGGACCACAACTCACAGTATCCCCCAGCTACTCTGGGGAAGGTCAGGGCAGGCATCAGACAGTTACAGAAGCCGTAGGAAAGGAGGTGCGTATAAGGCCTGAGAAGGATGAATCACCACTGAGCCCAAAGCAAAAGAGCTTTCAGTATGAGTCGTGGAAATCCCAGCCCTGCTTTTCCCACCTCCCAAAGCATCCTTGCTTGAACTGGACACGCAGCAAACCATGACACAGCCTCCCCATGAGGCGCTTCCCCTTCCACATTCTCAGGAGGCTCGGTATTCAAATGTGCCGCTCAGGTCCATCGCACTCTTGCAAATTTGGAAGGGGCTTTCCAAGCAAATGTTTTGTTCTTAGTAAACTTTTCAAGACATATCTTGTAGGTTAAAACTGTGAACTGCAAGTAGTGATGTATACCACGTAATGAAAAGAGAAAAGGAAAAAACAACCAAGTGCGATTCTCTTGTCAGGTTGCTTTCCGAGAAGAGTCACAAATGGCAGTCTTTCTTTAAAAAATAAAAAAAGCTTCAGGTGATCAGTCGTTCAGCCTCCTAGATCCATGCAACAGCATGCCTTGTGCTCATACACCCCATCTCCTGCATTTAAAGGATTATAGAGAACTGGGGCAGCGAAGCAGCTCTCGCTCATCAAAGAGTGCTCTGCGGTTTGTGGTTTCGGCAGTTGGATGGAACGCCTGGATCAACAGGGAGGTGGCGAGTCGGTTCAGGGCAACAGAACTAATGCGATCCGATGAGAGTTTGCTCAGATGCTCATCCCTTCAGGTTCTGCTTGGGGGTGCAGTCCAAGACGGTTGTGCACAGGACTGCCCGTGTTGCTTTACCGTTGTGCCTTTAATTCTGCAGACAGCAAGGGACACATTCTGTGACCTGCATAAATTGCACAACTGGAACATATTTGTAAATGCTCGCCTACATTGCGCCATTCAGTTAAACTACCAGATGAAGGAAGGAAATGGCTTGGCACTGAGGCCATGCTCTGTGCCCTCTGGAAATCCTGCTCAGTTTGGTTTTGGCTTCAAAGATTTCACCAGAAATTTCCCCACCCATTTCAAACTTTTTGTAGTACTTAAGGACTAGAAACTTGCTTTTTAAAGGAGGTTGAGGTAGAATGAACATGAGAGGGTTGCAATTTTTGAATTCTTCATTTGCCTCCAATTTCTGTACTTTCTCAACTGTAGAAAACTATGTTGCCTTGAGGATGATTCAATTGATCAGTAAGTCCGTTCAACAGACAGATATTGTGCTAAGGATTTGTCTTATTTGTCGTGCAAATGACTTGGGATCATGCAGTTGGAAGGAGCCTAGCAGGCCTTCAGGTCCAACTGCCTGCTCAACACAGGACTCAGGTCACCCATCCAGATGTCAACCCTGCTTAGCTTCCAAGATTAGTCAGAATCAGGCTATGCAGACTCTTACTGTGCTCAAAGAAAAATTCTGCTTTCCTCATAATTATATTGGTGCAATGGGGAGCGCTACAGATTCTGAAACAGTTCCTTGAAAAGAGTAGAACCTGTACCAGTGGAGAAACTCCTCTGCCTTTCTGTTTTGTTGTCCAGGTCGGGATGGACAGCACGGGCTAGGCCTCAAAGAGCTGCACACACAGAGAGAGCAGAGAGAAACCAGTTGCAATCGCTCTTCACAGATAGGGCTGATGCCCTCCCTTCCTTGCTCAAGGACAGCACCGTCCAGCAGTAGTGTGGTAAATGTGCATTGGGATTGTCCCTGATTGACCCACGTGCTGACCCCGAAACAGTCTACCCAGCGCGTCTTGTCCACACACCCAGCTTGGTACTGCCTTTCCCCTGTCCCTCTGTTATCAGCTCTGCTTGTTAAATTTTGACGGGAACCCTCCAAGAGCTGCCACTGGCTGGCCAAGTGTCTTCCCCACTACCTGATTGGTATTCATGGTGTAGGGTGAGCCTGACAGACCACCGTGCAAAAGTAACACCCCAGAGGACAGCTTTTAACATTCAGCTGCTCTACACTGGTATTTTCCTTCCTTCAAATATGACGCGTGTTTCTTTGTGTATGGCAGTCCTTTGATTTGTTTTCTAGGCATGTTTCTCCTCCTTCTCCTGGACCTCCCTTCAGCGTTCTTCTGGCATGCTGTCTCTTTTGCCCTTTTCGGCTCGGATCTGCCTTGGTTCCATGACAGGGATGGAAGAGGGGCCTCGACTTAAAGTGCTTTCTCCTGAGTTGATCCTAACAGCAGCAAGACCTCTGGTGCGCTCTGCTGCATGCGCTCCGGCCCCTCTCTGACACGTCAGCCTTCAGGTCAACACTCCCCTAGCAGGGCTGTCAGATGTGCGATCCTGCAAGGGCACGGTGGGTTGGGTCAGTGCCCAATAGCAAAAGCTCTGAGTACTGCTGTGTTGCAAAAGAGCGAGGATCTATTATTATTATTATTATTATTATTATTATTATTACATTTTATACTGCCTATAACCAAAGCTTTCTAGGCAGTTGACAGCAATAGACTCATACACTCAAGTCACCCATCCCACTTCTGCCCAGGCCTGACCCTGCTTAGCTTCCAAGATTAGGCAGGATCAGGCACTTCAGGCTACATGGAATCTACAATATTGCCGGTCAGGCTTTGCCAGCCCAGTGCCCCCGGCTGCTTCCCACTATAGCTCCCAGCAGTCCTGATCATGAAGCAGCTTGGCCATGGCTGGTAGGGGCTGAGGTCCAAGACATCAGGAAGATTAAGGAGAACAGTTGCCAAAGGGGGGGGGGGGATTTAGTTGTAGCAACAGGACAGCAAGGGCTAAGAGAGGAAGGGCTTCCCTGATTTTGTTTTTGGAAAAATAAATTGCTCTCTCCTCCACCCCTGGTTCGTAGCTGAAATTTTCTGCGTTCTTCTATTTTCTGAGGGGTTTTTCCCGCAAAGACTCCACTGTGAACACGGCCCTGACTGCAGCACACCCACACCTTGCTCATGCCTCAGTTTAGCCCAGGTATTTTGAGGCACAGCGTCCAGTTTGGTTGCACAGGATGTGGCAGGGCTCAGTGTGTGGGTGAGGTGATGGGGCAGGGAAGGAAGGGTTCCGATTTGAATAGGCACTGGGAAACATTTTGGGACAAGCCGGACCTGTCCAGGATGGAGAGGCCCCACTTGAACTGGAATGGAACCAGACTGCTGGTGCATAACATTAAAAAGGCGGCAGAACAGCGTTTAGATGGAGCCCTGGAGGAAAGCCAACAGGAGCAAGGAAGCATCCGGTTTGGGCTAAATCGTCCCTGCGTGAAGAAGATGGAAGCATTTCTGATTGCCCAAACATCAGAGGGGAGGGAATAGGCTGTGAGAATAGGGTGACACAAAGAGGGTTGCATGCCAAAAGAAATGTTGCACATGCCGGAGACTTCTGGAGAGAGACCCTGTGTGGAGTTGTTTCTGTGTAAACCCAACAGCCTCCATGCCAAAATAGGAAAGCTGGAACGACAGCGCAGCCAGATGTAGCAGGTGTTATGGAATCTTGGTGGGATGGAGAGAACCACTGGCATGTGGTTGCCTTCGGAGATCAACTTTTTAGGAAGAACAAGGAGGGACATGCTGTGGCTCCGTATGTCAAAGAGGGCACAGAGCACAGCAGACTTGAAAGGCCAGAAGGTTCAGACTTCTCCACAGAAACACTGTGGGTGCCAATAATTTATTTGGTCCCTGGAATATGGTGTCCTCTCTCCAGACTAAAACACTCAGGGTAATCCTGAGATGGAAAATGAAATCAGGGAGCCTAAAGAGAAAAGGTTGCTAGAGGAGAGCTTTGTGATTGCCCTGGACCAACAGAAAGAGAATCACGTGTGCCCTAGATCAAACCAAGCCAGAGCTTTCCCTAGAAGCAAAAATGGCAAAACTGAGGCTGTCATATTTCTGACACATCATGGGAAGGCAAGACTAACTGGAGAAGACAGCCATATAAGGGATAGCTGAAGGCCGAAGATGGAAGGGAAGACCAAATATGAGATGGGTGACTCCATTAGTGAAGCCACAGACCTGAATTTGGAAGGACCGAGCAAGGCTGTTGTGGACAGGACCTGCTGGGGGGCTTTCAGACATGAGGGTGCCGTAAGCTGGAGATGATGGGATGGCACATAGCAGCAGCAGCAGCAGCAATGAAAGGCAGTATTCTGGTATTGGGTGTCTGTGCTGCCTCTGATGTTAGAGACAGTGTGTCTGCATACACCACTTGGTGGGGAATTGGGCAGGAGGGGTTTGCAGGATTGGGCACCTGTAAGCAGCTGGGTGACCACTATGTGAACAAAACACTGGACTGGATGAACCTTTGCTCTGACCCAGAATGGATCTTTTTATGTCCTTAGGGTACACCCTAATAATTTTTTCGGTGGTGCATTTTGGTGGCGGTCAGGCACTTTGTGTTTGGTTGATGGTAAGTGATATAAAATGCTTCTGTTTGCATGGAGGAATTGGCCCTTGGCTCATTATGGAAAGCAGCTGCTTGATTCTGTCAAAATTGCACCAACCATGAATTGTGGGTTGCCAGATCAAAGTCCTTGTGGTCAAACAGTGGCTTTGAGAGAGCAACAGTTAGCTAATGAAGATGGTACAACTTAATAAATGAATCTCAGGTTCTGGATTTAAACAAGAAGGAGAGACAGACTAAATGTTGCCCTTCCCCATAACTAAGATGGGACAAGACCACAGGTTGTCCACAGTGCACTCATGTTCCATCCTTGTCAGGAGGAACCACTGGAATCTTGTATGAATAAGACCATGGCAGTGTAGTTCTCGGTGTCCTGAAGTCTCAGATAGTTTGGACCAGATTGCTACTGCCCTTTACTGGCTTTATTGAGAAAGCTCCAGACTTTCAGGAAAAAAGAAACTAGAACATAGGGAAGTCCCAGATGTCAACTGTGCCCCCACGTTTATTCTGGGATCGCTGTTGTTGTTGCACGCCATCAAGTCACCTCAACTTACGGCGACCCTGTGAATGTCCTTTTCCTTGACAACCCTACTCAGCTCTTGGAAACTCAAGTCTGGCTCCCTTTATGGAACTGATGCATCTCATGACTGGTCTCTCTCTTCTGCCTTCACCTTTCTCTAGTGGGATGGTCTTCTGCAGTGTGCCTTCCCTTCTCATGATGTGCCCAAAGTACAACACCTTCAACGACATCATTTCGCTTCCGGGGAAAGTTCTGGCTTTGTTTGATCTTGGACCCATTTGCTAGGGTGAGCTGATGGATAAGAAATGACACCTCCTGATTAATGGAGAAACTTCCCATGTTTTTGAATGGGATGAGCTTAGGGAAGGAGCTGATGAGTGTCTGATGAGAGAGGGATTGAGAGAAAGGCCAGGACAATCTTAGCTGAGATTCCCTAGCTGGAACAGGAGATGCAGTCTTGGGTGGACTACCCAACTCACTTGCCAAGAGACCTCCTGCCATGCGGGAGAGCCAGTTTTGTTTCCTTCGACACTGTATATATGTGTGTGTAAATAAGCCCTTGAGGTGCCAAATACAATGGCACCTTAAATGTCTAGTTCTTGAAAATCCAAAGGAAATCCAAGCCAGCAGTAATACCCTGGAACTGTGTGTAGTCCCGGCCAACATTCATAGTTTTAGCCTAGTCCAAATCAGTTCCAGAATCAGTGTCCATACCCCATTGGACTCCTTGCTACAGGCAGGCAGGGATCTACGGATAGACCTCTGGTGATTTGCCTTACCTGAACAAGAGGTGGTGACGCCCAGTTGTTGTGAGCCGCCCCGAGGCTTCGGCAAATGGGGCGGCATAGAAATGTTTTACTTACTCACTCACTCAATAAATAAATAAATATCAACAATAGCAATGGTTGAAAAATGTCTTCCTCAGCTCCCTAAATTTGGTTGCTGAAAAGGAATGCGGAGGGTAGGGTGGGAGAGCAGACTTTTCTATGAAGGGCTTGTATGTGTGTCTCTGGTGCTGATCACAACCTCTGGCCTGAGCACATGCCCAGAGGTTTCTAGGGAAATGCCAAGAAGATCCTGGAAGCCTGAGATCAGCCCACACCAGCGCCATATGCAGCCCAACACCACCCCCTTTTCATGGCTCTCCGTGGCTCTTTTCATTTTCTTATCCCCCTTATTGTCCCAAGGTGGCCAAGCAATATAGAGTTTCCCAGCAATTTATCCTCCTCAGAACTCCACAAACAAGGTGAGACTGAGAACATGGAAAGGTTGTGTCTTGACGGCGGGTCAGACTATTTGATTCTCTGTCGTAGCTGCCTTTCCCAGCTCCCATCACTTACCCTTAACTAGAGGAATCGGGGACTGAACCTGCCACACATAGAAAGCATGTTGCCCACCTTGCAAAGCCTGAGCAATGGGCCCTCCCTGAGATGGTGACGGGCTCCAAGGTCACCGCGTGGATTTCACCCTGCGTCTCTCCAGGGCAGGTCCAGCACTCTTGCCGCTGAACCGCACGTGTGATGCCCACCGCACTGAGCCGAGACACAGGTAAGTGTGTAGCACCATGCTGGATGCAGCCAGGAGCACACCCAAAACCTTAACGTACCTGCAGGACGAGCATCCAGCCGTGCCCCAGACTCGAACTGCCTGTGGCACCCGCCCCTGCCACGGACTGGCCATCCAGGATGCCACGTGGGCAATTGCCCTAGCCAGAGAGAATTGTGTTGGGATGCGATGCGAAGGGAAGGGAGGACACCACTGTGAAAGAGGGAGGGGAGATGCTCACACTCGGAGCCTTCTCTGCCATTCCGCCCTTTGTATGGCAAGTGTCAACATAAAATTCAAAAGAACATGAACTGGCGGTTAACTCTGTTTACCAAGTCCTTGGAGGGCAAAAAAGGTCATTTTTTCTGAAGGCAGTGTGAGAGCAGAGGCCAGGCACATAAACAAGGAGACCACATGGGCCTGTCACATTCCTTCATGAAAGGAGAGAGTGTCCACCGCGATGAAAATTTGACAGAGGAAGGCGAGATGAAAGCTTGGGGCGGGGGGAAGCAGCCCGTGCCGTTTTTGTCTTGCCGTCTCTCTTGGCAACCTCCTGCCAGGACTTCCTCATGCAGTTGGGTGGGAGCAGTGAATGAGGAGGGAGGGAAAGAAGCGCAGCATCTTTTGAATGGCTGCCAAGGTTGATTTAATTAGCTGCATTGAATTCATTAACTTTTTTTTTCAATGACGTGTCTGCCATGAAACGCAAATTAGAAGCTGTGAGCCTTGGCGGAACACAACACTGACCTGCCAAAAGACCCAGCAAAGCAGAAAGATTGCCCTAGTTTTATCAAATCTGAAGGGATCTCCTTTTAATGCTCTCCTTGGATAGACACTAAACTGTGCAGCTTCTCCCTCCCTCCCTCTCTCCCTCCCTGTCTTTCGCTTTCACTCTCAGAAATGAGGCTTTCTCTGCTTTTAATCTCCACCGCTGCCTGAGGCTAAACCAGACAATCCGCACCTCTGATCATCAAATGCAGCTCGGGTCCCCCATGTGGAGCTTTCTGCACGCGTCTGCGCATTCAACACCTTTGCAAGTCAGCAGGGCCCTCTGTGAGAGGAGACGCTCTTTGCATAATCGGGCTGTGGCAAATATGAAATCAGGCCTACCCCGAGACATTTCCGAATCTTGAACAAAACGGCCGTGTTAAGAAGAGGAAAAGAACCCATCTGGCTTAAGGGCCATCTCTGTAACATCCTGATTTCCACTGCCTGATTGATCGAGTCCATCTAAGCCAGTATGGATGGCTCTGACTGGCAGTGCATGCTTGAAACTCTCTCAATGTTTCAGGCAGGAGCATTTCCAGCTCTACTTCTGGCTGCCTTACCTAATCAGGTAAGGGATAGTACAGGTTGGAAAAAGTACAAAGAAGGGTCACAAAAATGATCAGAACCCTGGAAAAGCTCTCCTATGAGGGACAGCTGCAACAAATTATTATTATTATTAATTATATTTCTGTACCACCCATAGCCAAAGCTCTCTGGGTGGTTCACAACATTGAAGTCTCCCATCCAGATTCCAACCAGGCCTGACCCTGCTTAGCTTCCAAGATGAGGTGTGATCAGGCCCTTCAGGCTACATGGAAGCAAATGGGACTATTTCTCTTAGAAAAAGGTGAGTAAGGGGCGACATGATAGAGGTGTTTAAAATAATATATAGTGTGGAGAAACTAGAGAGGGACACATTTTTCTCCCTCTGGTGTATTCAGGTATATATCAGGTATGCTGCCTCTGGTGAAGGAGGTAGCATATAGCCAGCAGGACTTGGCCTCTCCATGTGTCTGGTCCTCTTTCAAAGCCATTGGTGACCATTACCACTTCCTGTGACAGTGAGTTCCATGGTTTAACTATACATCGTGTGAAGAAGTAATTCCTATTTATCTGCCCTGACTTTTCTGTCAGTCAACTTCATGGGATGGTGCCATCAGGTTCTGGTATTACGAGAGAGGGAGAAAAACATCTTTACTTCCTCCACAGCATGCAAAACACCTCTGACACAGCTTTATTCTAAGCTGAACATTCTCTGTTGTCATAGCTGTTCCGCTTGGGAGAACTGCTCCAGCCCCTGATCATTTTTGTTGCCCTTCTCTGCACTTTTTCCAACTCAATAGTGTTCTTTTTTCCCACTTGGGTGACCAAAACCAAACACAATATTCCAAGTGTTGTTGCACCAAAAATTTGTACAACTGGAGAAAGATCCTGGCAGTTTTATTTCCTATTCCATTCCTAAATATGCCTAGCGTGGTGCTTGCCTTCTTCACAGTAGTTGTGCACCAGGCCAACATTTTCATCAAGCTGTCCTCCCCAGTCCTTTTCTAGTTCGAATCCCATCAGTGTATTGGAGTTGTGATTTTTTTTGCCCCGGTATCATTACTTAATATGGGGATTCTCACTGGGAAATGGCTCTTTGCAGGGGTATATCTGAAAAAAATCACCCAGATTCTGGATATGTGTTGGACTATAACTCCCATTGTCAACAAGAAGTCCAGGTTTCAGTTACCTGACATTTCAATTACTGGGTTAGGAGAAAATTGTTTCCATTAGGAGAAAATGGGTGGAGAAAGCTTACATATCCATCACTGTATGTTCCCAGAGAGATGTAAACATAACGGATATTAATAGGGATTTCCAGCTGACCAGTCCATGGAAACTAGTTTGATGGAGGACAAAGGAGATGGGTTCTGCATTGTCAAATAGACATGGAGTCATTCAGAAGCTATCTTTGTAGCCCTTTCTCTAGGGAGAAACAGGCAGGGGTCTTTTTCACACTGAGGCTTGGTGGTTTGATAAACTTTCTGGGCAGGTCTAGCCTGCTGGTGGTGCTCTTTCAGAGAAGCCATGACTGTTTCCTTTTTGGTCAAGTGGGTAGTACAAATGCTTATGGCTTTGTTTAGAATCGCTTATTTTAAAGCATTTTAGTGCTGTTTTTCATTTTGGTCTTCAGCAGCCAACTGCCTATTCAAACAGCATTGTTGTTTTCCTCCTAATCGCATATGACTAATTTGTAATGGGGTGGTGGCTGAGGGTGATAAATTTCTCATGTGCTGCCTGGTTTTGTTACAATCAGCCCGATGAAGTGGCCCCATTCCTGCCAGGGTTTTGCTGATAAATTTGTGGAATGTGGGCAGTGCTAAAAAGAAATGACATTTACAGTTGAGGAAAAGCAAAGGCCAGAGTGTGTGTTGCAGGCCCTCCTCCTCGCATTGTGCTGGCTTTTGAGGCAGTCAGCCAAGGAATAGATTTTTGCATTTCAGGCTCCACGTTCCAAAAAAATACCTGGTTGGGGGATGGCTAGATGGGCCTGGGTAAATCCTGCAGTGAAGCCGGTTTTCCTATCTGCTTATTTTTCAGCGTGCAGCTTCCACACCCCGGCAGGGCTCCACCTGCCAGAGCACCCTGGAACGGCTCCTCCTCGGTGCAGTGGGCTGGTCCACCTGCCTTTCACTCCGGCCCAGATGGAGGAGGCGCGGGAGATGCGCTCTCCCATGGCCCAAGCCAGGTAGCAAGCTGACCCCTGAGGAGGGGGCCCATGAGGGCAGCCTTGTCCAAGGGCTCTCTGGAACGGGGATCCAGCCATGCTCTGACATTACACTGTATGTGGTGTTGCAGCAGGTGTGTTGGACTGCGGACTGGTGAGTTCTCAGTTCTTGTCCCCTCTAGGATATGCAGTTCTCTGCGTAGTCAGTCTGGAGCCAGTCTCCTGCCTCTCAGCCCAACCTACCTCACAGGGCTGCTGTTGCTGGGCTAAAATGGAGCTTCCTTGAGATTCTCACCAGAAGGAAAAGGGCAAATGATTGCAATATGTGAGCTATGCAGGGCACTGAAGCAAGTCTGGTAGAAAATCAATTTAGGCACCTTCCCTCACATTGGCATCAGGGATTCCCTACATGGCTTAGGGACTAGGAACTTGCTTTTAAAAAATAGGACATTGGGATTGCCAGGAGACCTCCTGGTGATACATATATGACATGCTCAAGACAAGCACTGAGGTCCTGGATATGTGTCTTCTCATGCCCTTTTTGTATGAGTATCAGTATATGCAATCTATATATGTGTACAGGGCAGCAATGAAGCAACTAGAAAAGAACATTAAGTGTAAGGATGTTTTAGCGAAGACCAAGGTCAAGATCACCTGCACTGCTATGTTCCCAGTCCCAAAGTATGGGTGTCAAAGCTAGACCGTGAAGACAGCTGACAGCGAGCAAACTGATGCTGGTGTTGGAGAAGAACTTTGCACGTACCCTGGACTGACAGAAAGAGGAACAAGTGCGTCCTAGAACCAACCAAGGCAGAGCTTTCCGCAGGACCAAAAATGTCGGAACTGAGGCTGGTAAGACTCCCTGGAAAAGACCATCAGGCTAGGGAATGTCGAAAGCAGAAGAAGGGGGAAGACCAAAGAGGAGAGGGGTGGGCTCGGTAAAGGAAGCCACCTCCCAGCTATGCAAGGATGTCATGGAGAGGACAATTTGGAGAGCTTTCATTCATGAGGTCACCATAAGTCAGAGGCAACTTGACGGCACACAACAGCAACACATGCACGTGCACGCACGCATCACCAGCATCATCCTCTGGCAATTTCCACAGTCCCTGGAGAAGCTACAATTTTTTAAAGCAACCTTTTGGCTTCCATCTTTTTGACAATGCCTCTAAACCGAAATCAGCCTCCTTCAAATTGTGCAGAGGAAAAGAGGGTTGCCGGCAACAGCATCCGAGGTGGCCCTCCCACTACAACTGCGGGGGGGGGGGGCAGTCCAATTTTCTAGAAGTGAGTGGGGCCACCCCAGTTAGCACCTTGCAAAGAGCCACCTCCAACCTCCTGGAGCTGGTTCTTTATGTATGTCTTCTCTATAGTCACTTCAGTGCATCATGTTGGGGCTTACCTGCACAGTCATTTCTGAATTATTCTAAAACTTGGCCTAACAAGCAGCAGGCAGCAGGGCGAGTGTTACTGAAAATCCTCTACTTGCTGAGAATTTTTTTCTTAACAAGCACCTTCTCACCTACCCTAACCCACCCTACAAACAATCAATGGTCCGTTGGTCATGGAGCAACCCCCAGTGTGCTCAACAGACGATTGGACTCGCTACAGATTGTCCCTCCCGCAACTCATTTCCCTTATGACCTGCAGCAGCTGTCACAGGACACTTGGGGGACTAAGGCTGCCTTGTCTCCACTCTCATGACTGTGTGCCATTTTTATGCTCATCCCAGCTCCTGTTCCCCCTTCACCCTGCTTTCCATGTTGGGAGATGTCTGTCTGCCTGTGTCCTTTTCCCCCTTTGAAGGAACTCAGTCTTCCAGTGAGAGCCCTTCCCAGGCTCCCAGGTGGTACAGTGCAGGGACTGTCACTGGTTTGCCCTCCCTTTGTAAGCATACTTGTTAAACACAAGACATTTGTACATTGTTCCTTGATTGATTTTGTTAGTTGGATTGGTGCAAGTGTGTTTGGGCACTTCAGAGGGGCAGCCAGTGGCTGCTAACTTGAAGATCATGAAAGATGATTTTCCGAAAAATGGGGAGAATGGGGGAAGCCCCAGCAAACAAAATGGGGCTCGTGATCGCCGCTGGGTCAGCGGCAGTTGCTCCACTGTGCCGCTTGGACACCAGTGAGGACAACTGGCAGTGGCCCGGGCAAACTGGACAAGTGTGGCCATCGGTTTTTTCCTGCTCTTGGCTTGCTCACTGCTTCCTGCAGCCCATGATGGGGTTGGTCTCACAGGACAAGCCACTGTGGGTTCAGCAACCCTGCAGTCAAGCCACTTTCTGGAAAGAAGTCAAATTCACATGGTATCACACGCTGCTGCTAGGTTTATTTATTTGAAACCGCTGGTGTTGGTTTGTTGTTTCATTGTTTTATGCTGTTTTTTGCTTTTTAATCATTAGTGGTTTTATTTTGACTGTTAGCTGTGTCGTCTTTCTCATTTCTGGAAGAGCTAGATTATAGTAAGAATGATAAACCGACTGATCTTTTGGTTGTTGGAAGCAGCGTTTGATTTTTAAGTGGGGAAAGAGATACTAAATCGGGGACAAAATTTACAGTAAGCATTCAAGGGCGATACAATTCAGGGTGCACTCCTAGGAATATTTAGACAGAAAAATGGTCCTGCAGTTCCCATAGCTGACTGGACAACATTAGCAATATTATATTTTAGGAATACTGGGTAGTATTTATTTCTTTAATTATCTACTTTATTTCATTCCTCTACCACCCAATAGCTGTAGCTTTCTGGCAGTTCGCAACAATTTGAAATAAACACGAACCGCAAATACAAGAGCACAGCATAAAAATTCCAATAAACAAAGCTTAAACGGTTTGATCAGACAAATATAAGACACCCTCCCCATGCCATTAAATAACACCGAATGTCTCAGAAAAGAGGGCACTTTTAGCCAGGGGCCTAAGAAGGATAACACCGTTGGCACCAAGCAGACCCAAGTGGGGAGACCATTCCATAATTGAGGAGGTCACCACTGAAAAGTCCCTTCCCTTTCTTGCTACCCTTAAAGTTATCCTCAGAGGTGGTACATGGAGGAAGGCCTCCGATGCCGATTTTACCTTCAGGGTGGATTTAGGTCAGGAAATGTATTACTGTATACTTCATGATGAGCCAACAAGTAATAAGTATATAAGTTGATGGTTCACAACAAATACGCCTGCATGAAAATCCTGCATTGTGGAGTGCCCTGTTTCAGCCAGCCAGCTAGCCAAGCCCTCTTCCAGGACATAATCCACATTTCAGCCACAACTCACAACGCACAGCCCAGACTCAACCCATGCTTAACCCTTATATTGTCTGAACCCCCCCCCATTCTATGCTAATACACTGTTTCATTCTGTTTCTCCTTGCATTTTTTACTGCTCTGAAATCTGTTTGGATGTTGATCGGTATATCAGTGTTGTAATCAGTACAAACGGTAGATTCTGACCTGCGGTGCCACTATTGCTCCGGTACTCCTGCAAACCTTTAGGCTCCTCCAGGGTGGCTGATGCTCCTCTTGTGGGTGGATCGGGCCATTTTAGCTACCCATGGCTCCACAGTTAGGTAAGGGGTGTGGATGCCACCACCATCGCATTGATATTCTACCCTTTTCCTCCTGTGAGGAACCCAAGGCGGCTTGCCAAGGTCCCTTTTATCCAGTGAGGGTCGGATGGACTGAGCGTCTGTGACTGGCCCAAAGTCCCCCAGGGGTGCCCAGACTGTAGGTGCTTTCCAGGAGTCCGCCTATGGCTGGTCGGGGCACACGGGGGGTTGTAGGACTTATTTTCTGCCTGAACATCCATCGGATTGCTCTCACGTTACAGGAGGTGAGAGGGTTGGCCTTTCCCTTTTGCCTTTGGCCATGCCCAGTGCTGGAAGGGGGCTCCCTAAAGCTTACCTGAAGTGGAATTCGGCCTGGGCTGCGAGGTCCTCTCAGGCTAGTCCATCCCGAGGAGGTCATTCCCAGCCTTCTGGCATCATTCTGCTTGATTAAATACTGGAGAGAGGCAAGGGCAGAGGGTGGGCATGTGCAGTGCCCCTCTTGGAGCATGGTTTACTTTGTCACCCAGACCCTGTGAGCTACCTGGTGGGGAGGGGCTTGGAAGCCACCCCAAAACCATTCAACACACTCTGAGTTCTGACGCTGGTTTCAGCAACACGGGGAGCTGCTCGCTGTCCCCCATGATTCTGAGAACCTACCCAACATTTTACTTCTGCATCTTCCAGTAGGAGGGTTGCATTGCAGAAGTCCGTCCATTACATCCTGTTTGCCCCATTGTTCCAATGCGTCCTTCCTTCCAAACTGACAGCCATTCTGCAGTTACTGAACACAGTCAGTGCTGGCTGGTTTGTTTAGGACGCTTGCTTCCCCCATGGCAAAGATGTCAGCACTTTCGCAAACTACGATGTTTCCCTGAACTTCCTAATAGTTTGCTTTTCTCTCTGGGAAATCAGGGTTGGTGTTTACCATAAAGCCTCAGTGTTAAAGGGAATCAACCGTGGTTTTGCAGGAAGATAGACAAAGTTACATTAGTTTGATACAGGGTGTGCATGCATGGATATGACTCAACAGTTCTTAAAAGGAGGAATAGGAAGGGGTCTATCGTAGCGTCTTTTTGTTATTCCCTTTTGCTGCTAGGGTTACAGTGGCACTTGCCCCATCCATAACTGAAGCTTGGCACAGGACGTCCTGTCTGTGCACTTCCATGGACAGCCGCCCTGGTATCTAACACAAGGAATTCCCTGGTATACTGAAAAGAAGGGACTTTAAGAGAGCTTGGTGTTAATTATATTCCAGAGCTGAGGATGGCCTAGCAAATGGCCCTTCCTGTCCTTATTTTGGCTCCAAGGAGCTGCCCTGGAAAAGACTTTCACAGATCCCCCCTAACACAGCTTGCTTTTACACTTTCGTCTTATTGGGTTTTCTTTAAGCAAAAAGAACTTCACATGGGTTTGCCCGATGCTTCGTGTCTGATGGGTCCAGTGAATTAACATATTGTAACTCGTTGTGGCTCAGGTAATTACATACTCAGGTTGCCTCCTGCCCAGACACAAAGCTTCCTTCAGCCTTTTGCAGACCAGGCTATAAAATATCGTTGAGTAGCCCTCGGCTCAGGGGAAAGGGTGGGGAAGAGAAATGCCATTCACAAAGGTAGGACTGTCTGTGGCTTGTCTAGGAAACTGGGCTGTACTTGGGGAGATCGGATTAGCCCTGGAGCCGTCTACATGAAGGAATGGCGGAACATCCATGCTGGAAGGCTGGCATAACATTCACTGTGGTTGAGGCCGTGCCCCCAGCCAGGGGTGCTGCTCCACTGCAGGAGAGGGGATGCCCACGGCTTCCTTCTCTGAACGTGGATCAGGGGAGCTCTCTGTTGGCGTTTTTACGGAGGCCACTTCATCCTGCCCAATTTCTGTGCAGGCTTTAATCATCATTTCAGTGGAGCAACCAGGACTGACCTTGGAACCAAAATCCAGGGTCATTCAGCAAGGGTTCCTCCCCAGTGACCACCCAAAGAGGGGAAGCTAAAAAAGGTTCTGGGGCAGCATTCCTGGAGTGGTGATGTTGCTCTTATTGAAGTGAGTTCAAAATGAAAAACGGCACACATCAAGAGCCTTTGTTTGATTGGGGCTGGCACGCAGTTTTGTTATTGTTTCGAAAATGTGAGGAATGTACAAGCAGCTTTAAAGTACAGAATGGCATTCCAGGGTGGCATGGGGAGGGCGAGGGGATTGTTGGTTGTGTGCTTCACAAATGATGCACCTGGCTGTTGAAAAGACCCACAGCCCCAAGTCAGTCCAGGGCCTGAAATCGCCTGGCTGCACCGGCGCATTGCTTTGATATTGTTTTCCCTCTAATTGTAAATTGTCTTAACGAAGGATCCACGGTGGCTGCCCAAAACCTTCCGAGCTTGGAGGATGATGCTCATCCAGTGGAAGTCTCAGGAAGTGCAGAGGCAAATACTGTCCCATATTTGTGTCACCCTCCAAAATACTTAGATGAATTAGTTGAATTAAAATGTTTTCTTTTCTTTTTTATAAAGATTAAGGCCATGTTGCCCAGGGTGGATTATCGACCAGCCTTTACAAAGGCTTACTTTCAGCTGAAGTCAACCCCAAGAACTGGATGCATGAACCTAGTCAGGACTGAAATCTGTGAACTGCCTTCTGGTGTCTTCACCAAGGCACTCGAGTGCTTGTTGGAGTTTGTTCACAGCAAAGTAAGGGCAGTAAAATTATTCCCCGTTGGAGTTCTGGATCCTGCAAATGGAGTGCCCAGGGCTTGTGACCTGAGCAGAGAATGTTCTGGTGTCATTTGCGACAATGTACCTGCGCAAGAAGAGACGTGCTGAAGCCGAGTTGAGGCTGAAGCTCACAAGCGCTGCAACAAGCTTCTTGCAGAACTTTGCTCAGAAAAGCAGACATGTCCATCTCGCTAGAAGGCCCAGCTGTGGTGTCATGAGTCTGCGCTGAGCTGTGGAAAATGATGATGATGATGTTTGTTTTAAGTTGATCATGGGACCCTCCAGTAGTTTTCAGGTAGAGCTCGGGAGGAAGACGAACTGAGGTTGAGAAGTGCTGCATCAGACCATTTAATTCATTTCCTTGTGCTTTCGACTAAAAAACTCCCATTATCCTGGACAATTAGTCGTGTTTGTTGGGGCTGATGCAAGTTGTGATCCAAAACTTCTGGAGGGTACTAGGTTGAGGGAGGCTCTTTCACCCTCTAGGGAACCTGGCAAGGAGACACGAAGCAAGACATTGACTGCTGCGACACATCAGGATCTAGGGTGGGCTGCCATTGAAGCACCGGTTATCGTGTTTTCTGAGTCCAGCCGAGACACCAAACCATGGCGAATGGCCCCTAAATTATGGGTTCACTTTGTGAATAACAAGCCAGGCTTTTGAGTGCGCCTACATTCAGACAACATGGCGGGGTTCAGCCCTTGAGTGTGGGTTCTCGTGTTGTCTGAGCCCAGCAAGGACGGGGCGAGCAGCTTTTGTTCTTTTCTGCTTTGGTGTAAATGCAGGGCCTCCAGTCTGTGTTGGGATCTTAACGCAGCGGATGTAAAGCCTCTCCCCCATGCTGTGGGGCTGATCTGGGCCAGCCAACCCCCAGGGTGCCTGCAGTTTCTCTTCTAAAGCAGTTGCAGGCATGCTTACCTGAATCAGGCTTGGGCCCATAGTGTTGGGAAGGCTTAAAACCTGCTCCTCCATCCCACCTGCACAGTTGAGCCTGGAACCTGGAATGCATGACCTCGGGGGAAGCAGGAGTTTTCATATCTGTTTTGGCTCTGAGCTTCAGCTCTTGAGTGCCCACGGAGCTGCTGCTGTGTGTGCAGAAGGTCCATGAGGCCCCTGTGCCAGGGACAGGAGATTTGGTACCCTCCAGGGGTTTTGCAAAAGGAAAATCCAAGTCTCCAAGGAAAGGCAGATTCCGTGGCCCGTTGCATCAAGCAGCATGGGAGAGGAAGCTTGCTTAGGCTGTGTCAGAATGGCCACCCAGCCCAGGGTGGTGTACACTGAGGGGCAGCCTCTTGCCAAGGCCCTGCCGGGCACTGCCTGGAGATGCTGGGATTAAACCGTGCCCTCCTGCAAGCGAAGCAGCTGCTCCACCACCGAGCTGCCCCTCTGCCCTGCGTGAGTTCTTATTCTAAATAAGCTGTTCTCTTTAATTCAGTCATGGGGACTCGGAAGCAGCCATGCCCTGCACTGCTATGTCAACCCTGAAAAACTGAAACAAAAATCAGCACCTCCTGTAGCATCTGAGAATTTGCAAGGCATAGTTCACAAGAGTTTGCCCCTCGAGGACTAGAAACTTAGCTTTCTTGCTATGTGTTAAAAGCTGAGATTCTCAGGGAGCTGCATTCTGCACCGTAAGACCACATCCGTCCTGTGGCTTTTTCTGAGCAGTTGCGGAATTACAGCCTACACCCAAGTTCACGGCAGCAAATGATAATTCAGAGATAAAAAATTAAGTTTCTGGGAAAACCTGATAATCCAGATATTTTTTCTTGATTCTTTTGGAAAGACATCTAACATCAGAGATACTGGCAATGGGTTAAAATAGGTTTGGATTTCTATGACTCTGGCCTCAGTGGACTGACTTTTGCCAAGTTGAGCAGATTCCATTGACTTGCAGTGCATTTCCCCCTAACTTTTGGGGTGATTGGAGCAAATTCACACTCATGCTAATGTGCACTTGGAGGAATGTGCATTAGCATAAATGCAGACTAGGACAAGTGCAAATTAATGCTAATCACTCCTGTAAGTGGAACAAAATTCCTATACATCTCTAAAAGTAACAAACAAAAAAATCCAGTTCCATCCATTAGCAGATGACATCGTCAACAAAGATGCTTGAGAATCCTGAACACGGAGAGAATAGATTTAACGACGTCTGTGCACCAGTGTGACAGTAAAGTTCAAGGTGGGTAGGAAAAGCAAAAGAGCCCCCCACCCATCATATACCTGCAGCCCCCCCCCCCCCCAGCATTTTATCTCTTCAGAAGTTCGGTATATAATGTACTTTAACCAGCAGAGACCAGCCAGCTAAGCTGTGAGTCCAGGAATTCAAAGTACAAGGATCCAAGGATTGCAGAAGGAAACATGTCTGAGGTTCAGCTGATAAGGTGTGTTTCAAAGTCGGAGGAGGGTTTGAAAGGAAATGGTGTGGTCTAAAAGAAATATTTTAAGGGAAAAGTTTTGATGCGCACAAACACCCCCATCCCGTCGTGTAGCTTCCTCTGAGAGCTTGGTGATAAAAGCATTCCAGGCCTGCTCGTGTCAAGGATGAGATTTCTATTTATAGCAAAAATGCTGCCAGCCGCCACTTTCTCCTCCAAGCTGTTTCCTGTATCCACAGAAGCAACTCCCCCCAGTTCACCCTGTTATTGCCTGCACAGTTCCCAGTCTTGTGCATGTGTCTTGGTGGGTGAGCCGGCTGGTTTCCCAAGGCCCTGGTTAGGAATGCACAAGGAGGAAGGCCCGAACAAGGTTTTTTAAATCTTACCGCCTCCCCCAACCTGGTGCCCTGCAGAGGGGTTGGGATACCACTCACAGCTGGCTTTGCAGGGCACTAGGTTAAGGAAGACTGCCCTACAGCCAAGAAGCATAAAGATCCAAACCCTTCGCAGCCGTGGCAAGAACAAACATAAGCGTAAAGACTATTTTATGGAGGGGTGCGCCAGTTTGGCAAGTCTGGAATAAGGTAAGGCAGTGCTCGGCGTTGCATTGATAGAAACTAAAGGCAGAGGCCTGCGGAGTTGTGTCACACACTTGTACACTCCTCATGCCCCAAAAGGATCCGGATTTCTTTTCTGATTGATGTTAAGGCCTGGGGCTTGTCTAGCTGCTTTCACTGCTACTGTCTCCGTGATGCCTGGGGATGCTAGGAACTGCATCTGTCACCTCTACAGAGCCCCAGGTTGGAGAAGGCTGAGTTACTCCCTTCATCACTCCATTCTGCTACCAGAACAAGGGATGTGAACTTCCACATTGCACAAACTAGGAAAAGCGTTCCTTTTTTTTCTAAGCAGTTAAAAGTTATCAACTGGCACATTGGTAATGCAATATGCACCACAGAATAACCACTGATCGTGCGTGCACTTCATAATTTTTATATTTCATCTTTTTAATAGTTTAGCGCTTAAAATTGCATAAACATTTCAAAAATTGTGCATGTGTGTAAATGCAGTTTTTAAAATATGAAACGTTTCAGTGTAATAACGCCTGCTTTAGTCACAAATGGGAGTATGTTACAGTACTACTTAAAGGGTATGTTGATAGGATTATATAATACCATTTCCTGTGTTACTGATGCTTCCTCCCCTACTTTTACAGATGTGTGTAGCTAAACAAGTAGCCACACAGAGTACTAGCAGACCTGGGAGAAACCTACAGTCTACAAAAATTCAGACATTTCAGAGAAAAAAAGTAGGGGAAGCCAACTAAAGACTAGCTGAATGACTTCTGATCATGCTCTGTAGCCATGAAATATTAAGAGTCTATTGGGGACTGGGGATGAAACAAACAAGAAGCCAGGATGAGGGATGGAATGGCATACCCTGAAAGAGGTCGTGGCTGGCTGAAACCAAGAGCGGAGCAGTCGACACGGCAGCGTTTTGTTGTTGCTTCATCGTGTATCAAGCAACAAGCACCTATTCACAGCACAAGGGAGTGTGCGGCATGGACATCTGAAGGATGCTTGTGAGAGACGATTAACTGGTTTCACAAGCAGAATTCCCAGGCAGAGGAATATGCAAATACTTGTTGTCCAAGGAGAAGGTGTGCACCTTCTTTGATAGAGTTTTGGAAGTCTCTCACCTTGGGGCAGGGGGTGGGGGTCCTCTGGCAGTCTGGACCCATGCAAAAACCTGATTAAGGTGGAGAATGAGTGGCTTCCACTGTCAACTTCCCTTTTCCTGCCCTCCCCACACCTTCCTTTTAACCTCCACCTGACCTATTTTTGCAGCCAGAGGAAAATGAATGGCTTGCAATGAGTAAGAGATGAAGATAGGACATTCAGTAAGATATGTAAGAATGCACATTCTTAGTGTGTGGGGCTTTTTGTTCTTTGTTTTACTGGAACGAACAGGGCCCATCTTTTGTAATTGTCTATGAATTGCAAAACCGGCACTTGCATCTAGTTCCTACGGCCACTTTGTCAATGGGTGGCAGAGGTGCAATTTGTACCACGGCTCAGTAGCAGTCCAGCGCCCTGCGTCTCTGGCATTCAAGGTTTCTGTGCATCCCACATGTGGAAGGAGGTGTGGCATCGGTCCCCACTGCTGCAGTGCCCTGTAGCAGGCCTTTATCTGGGGACAGATGTTTGCAGCTGTCTAGGTAAAGCACTGCAGAAGCCAGCTGGGATCCTTTGCCCCAGCTTTCTCCCTTCCTCACCCCCCAGGCCCAAGTGTGACCTCAGATGAGGGACAGCCCATGTTCTTCTTTTGCTACATTAGCTTGGGGGGCGGGGCGGGGTTGGAGTCCCAGATCATCACCACAATTGCAGGATCTTGGAGCTGAATTCTGTGTAATCCTATAGTCCCCCAGATGATGCTGGGAGGCCATAGCTTTGTTCCCTAAATTACCTAAAAATTGATTTATACAAAATGTGGGTCATGCTTCAACTCCTTGTCATGCAAGCATTTCTTCTCTGTGTCCAGCCCAGTGGAACTACTGTTGGCTGGTGTGCTGATAAAAATTGTTGGTAGCTCCATCAGTTCATAGCCAGGTTAGAGTCAGTGCGGCGCACGGCCACAAGGTTGGTGGCCGGTTTGCAGGGGATGCCGTATGAGGCGAGACTGAGGGAACTGGGTCTCTTCAGCCTGGAGAAGAGGAGACTCGGTGGGGATCTGTTGGCGACATACAGGTATGTGAGGGGGTGTCACATGGAGGTGGGTAGAGACCTGTCCTCCCCTGCAGAGGAAGGCAGGACGCGCTCCAACGGAGCAAAGCTCAGGGAGCCAAGGTTCCATTTGGATGCCAGGAAGCACTTCCTGACAGTCAGGACCCCGAGGGTGTGGAATGGGCTTCCACGGGAGGTGGTTGAGGCCCCATTGGTGAGGGTGTTCAAGGATAGGCTGGACGTCCACATGGTGGGCATGTCGTGAGCAGAGCCGGCTGGTGCTGGAGGTCAGACTAGATGGCCCGGGAGACCCCTTCTGACTCGCTCTGTTTCTATGTTCTATGTTATTAAGGGGGCAAATGGAACCAAACTGGACAGTGTACTGATACCTAGGTCCAACCAAAATGTCACAGAGTGGAGGGACAGGGAAAGAAGGAAGGGAGGGAAGTAAGCAAGCAAGCTGGGTGTTACATTATTTCAAGGCAGCTTGCATGGTCCTTCTCTCCATTTTATGCTCACAACAACCCTATTAGGTAGACTGGTCAGAAAGCCCAAGGAGCTTCACAGCCAACCAGGGACTTGAACCCGGATCACCCTCATAGTTCAATGTGGCTTCCCTAGCAGAAATGCCTTGCAGCATCGAGCATGGTAACATCACATCCTCATGGTAAGTATCTCTGAACTTGGCATGGCACGAAGAGGTTTGTTCTCACGGCCCAAGTGACCAGCCATGTCAATCCATCTGGTAAGTGTGAATGCACTAATATTCTGTAAACCAGCCTTGCAGAACTAAGGCTAGAAATATTTATCATTCATAAACTATGTTGTACCTTTAAGGTCTGCTTATAACAACATTCATATTTTCCTTTGGGGAGAATTTTGTTGTTTCTAACCAAGATGATCTTTCCTGAATTTTTATCTAAAGTGGCACAAACATGTAAGTCCTTGAATTGGATTAGAATGCTGAATCTCAATGGCAAGAATAGCACAAAACATTACTTAGGAAAGAGACGATGCACTTATCTGCCTCCAAGATGTGGCCTTGTCTTGTTTTTCTGCTCAAAAAAATACCTCCCTGTTTTTACGCTTGTGTGAGACGAGTCAGAAATAACACAATGCTTATGTCTCCAAGTGGATGCAGGAAATAAAGGAAAAGGTAAAGACAGAAAACCTTCCAAGTAAGGTGATCCTATAGCGAAGCAGTCTGACCCATCTGGAGGGTGTGGGTTGTAAGTTGTGGCTGCTGGGTGCCATCAAGTCATCTCCAACTTGGGACAACGCCATGAATGAAGGCTCTCCATAATGTCCTATCCGTGACAGCCCTGCCCAGTTCTTGTAAATTCCGGGTAGCTGCTTCCTTTCTGTGGTCCATCCATCTCACATTTGTTCTTCCTTTTCTCCTTCTGCCTTCTGCTTTTCTTAGCTCGATGGTCTTCTGCAGGGAGTTGTGACCGAAGTAGGACAGCCTCCGTTTTGTCATTTTAGCTTCTAAGAAAAGCTCTGGCTTGACTTGATCTGGGACCCACTTTCTGTCTGTCCAGGAAATTCCCCAAACTCTCCTCCAGCACCATCTTTCGAATGCATCAACGTTCTTCATCGTTCTTCACTGTCCATCTTCCACACCCATACATGGGTTGCGAGAGGCTGGTATGAAGGCTCTCTGGAGAGGGCAAAGCCTCTGACCAGGACCTTGAAGCCCTGCTGAAAATGGGGTCTATTCATCTGTCCAGAGGGGCTTCTAGGGTCCCAGTATGGGTGCCGCCTACACTGGGAAGTCCGCTCACCTGGCTCAGTGTAGGAAGCATGGCCTACTTCTGCCACTGGCTGGCTTGCTTACCTTCAGGAAGGGGCGTGCAAAGCAGAGTTCCCAAGGCACTCGCTTTTGCAGCAACAGCCGGTAGGACTTTGCAAGCTGCCCTGCCTGGCAAGTGCCGCCTAGCGGGCTTTTATGCACCTAAAGTGCACTGAGCTTTCAGGGCAAGCACCAAGGGAGGACGCACCAATTCAAAGGAGTAGCTAGCCAGCAAGATGTGTAATAGCTTCAATGGATCAAGCAGAGACCAACCCTGTTGCGGGATGCCTGTGAACCACCTGCCTTGGCCCCTTGGCGATGGAGCACTCCCGCCCACCGTGGGCCCGGGGAGCAGAGCACGGATAGATCTACTGAGCTTCAGTGAAACATCTGTAGAATCTGAAAAGAGGACCACGATTGTCCTTTGCTCCCACCAACAGCAGCCCGATCACTACTTGGCTTTTGGGCTATTTTTGAACTGCCTCCTTCTGCATATTTTCGGCCAACAGTCAGCATAACTTAGTCACCTCAAGTTCCTGTTTTGCACCACAAAAATGAAGCAGATTTTCATGAATGGAGCCTGAAAATGATGGCAAAGTCACATGAATACTGTATTTGTTCCAACAAGGACACCAAACTCGCTTATTTATTTTGCTCAGCTGCAGCCTTTTGAATGTTGTGTGCCTTGGTGACTTAATTTGCTTCTAGACCTCAGGTTTTGTTTTTGTTAATTTAAGCTTGGCCTTTGATCTGTCTGCCATAGCATTTTTCTTCCCTCACTCCTCTGCTCTGCTTGGGGTGCATTCATAGTCTGGAGATGGGCTACTAAGTTAGGGGGCTTCAGGAAGAGTTGATCCTGCCAATGACCAGACTAGATGGATTTCAGGACAATACGTATCTCTACTCTTTTTGAAAAGTGTGAATTATATTCCATTCAGCTTTTGCTTTTCTTGCTAGAGACAAAGCCATGCAAATACCACTGATTGCAGAAATAAGCAGTAAGACTGCTATTGTAGTTTGCCGGGGCAGGTTTTGGAGGAAGAACTCCGAGTGAAGGGCTGCCATTCTCTCAGTTTCAGATGCTGATGCGAAAGAAAGCTGTGGGCTCTTCAGAGCAGTCATGCTTTCGATCAAGAAATGTGACACGTGGGAACAGAGGCAGCTGTTAGACCATTGCTCCAGTCCAGTACCATTGGAGAAGCTTTCCCAGGTTTAAGGAAACCGTTTTTCCAACTCTTCCTGGGAATGCCAGGAATTAAATCTTGGCAAGCCTTCTACTTCAAAAACAGGGTCTTGCCACTAAGATATGATGTCCTTGTCTAAGTCACACTGTGTGCAAATCATAACTATTTTTCCCTTCAAGATGCAGAGAAATGAAGGAGGAATAGATTCTCAACAGTTTCTAACTGGAAGCAATTGCTTTCTTCTCCAGTGGCCATCTGCATAAGCTATTTTGGCTCCTGGTGGTGTTCTTCACAGCAGGATCAGAAGGCTACTGCTGTTTCTGATTCCATCATCTCTGCCTCTTCTTTTCCCATCATGCACACCTTCCCTCTGTTGACAGCAGCATCTCCCTTTAAGCAGGGGCTCTCTAGTTTTGCTTCAAGGTCTGTTTCTGTGGAGGGATGCCTGCTCATCAGCAGCAGGGTGGGATTGGAGGAAAGAGGAGAATGCAGGAGCAATCAGCCAATTGTCTGTGGGGGGGGGGCGGTGCTGTGATTGGCTGGCTGTGCAGGTGCTGATGGCAAAGGGAAGATGAAATGCGATGCAGGAGAGAAAGACTCCTGGGCTAGTGGCAGAGAGATGTCGCAGCACAGAGTGGAGCAGAACACCCTCTCAGTAAGGCTCTCTCTAAATCCAAGGGTCAGAACTGGCCTGCCCATTGAGTGACTGATGAGCAGCAAGGAGGGGATGGCCATGAAAGGTGGAGTTCTGGCTAAGTCTGAAGCTGCTTAGCCCCAGAGGTGGAGAGGAGGGACGGAAAGTGGGCTTAGTGGCCGTTCCTGGAAAGAAATGTGGCTCCTGTTTGGATAAAAGAGAAAGTCAGCTAGCACGGGACTGGGAGACCTAAGTTTCTAGTCCCCACTTGGCCACGAAGCTCCTCTGGAGCCAGTCCCTGCATCTCGGCATCGCCTACCTCACAGGGATGTTGTGAGGATGAGGAGGAGGAGCGTGTGATCCACCCTGGGTTCCTTGCAGGACAAAAAGCCAGGATATGCTGTTACTTGGCTCTCCTTGGGCATTCCTGAATCAAGCGACATCTCTCTTGTTCCTTTGCTGCATGAGTGCCTTTCCCTGTGCGTCTCAGTGACTCTTCAACACGCAACCAGGCCGCAAGCAAGGGTGTGTGGAGCCCTGGGCCACAGGGAGGGGAGCAGCCACGGTGCCCGAAGCGCGGAGGATGCTGCTGCCCGCCACGTGCTGTGCTGCTTGCTTGCTTGCTTTCCTTTCTTTTCAATACATGCACCATGAATAATTTTCTACACTTCAAAGCTGGGGCAACTTGCCCGGGAACACACCGACCTTTGGCACAATGATTTCTCTTTCCCAAAGTTAAAAGCACTTGACTGAAAAGGGAGACGAACCTGACATTTTCTTTCTTTAACCTTCTGCTCGGTTTCTGTACATCACTTAGGAGGGCTGTTCTCTCCTGGCAAAGAGGGTTGCTTCTCAGAGGTGATTGAATTCCTGGGCAAAGTGGCATGTGAAGCCGCCTTATGCCAGGGCTGGACATCCAGCCTCTCCAACCTGCAGTGTCTCTGTCTGGGGTCTTTCTCAGCTCTGCCTGGGAGCTTTCCCTGACTGCTCTGCTGCCACGATGCTCACGGTTTTCAGAGCGGGCCAACCTTGTGGCCCAATGGGTGGATCAGAAATGCAGTTATCTTTCAGATGTCACATGTATCTGCACTCTGTTATGCGATTGTTGGCTGGCAACCAGAACAAAATGCACTGAAAAAAACCACTGTTTTAGGCTAAAACACGCTTAAGGTGCAACCCAGTTGGATGCCTGTAACCCTCTGAACTTGGACAGGTGCCCAGTGGGGGCAGAGTAGAAAGGTCACCTTGACACTCCACCTACCCTGCAAGGCCACTAGAGCTGGTTTGGGCATCAGGCTGCAGTCCTTTGGACTGGGAGGGAAGGAAGCTGGAGAGCTGTCCAGATGCATTGCATCTGGGGCCCCTGCCAGCCTCCTAGAATGCCGCATATACTCCTCCTCTGAGGTCACTCCTACAACCTTGGAGAAGCAGCCGGCACAGTTCTTAGCAAGCTGGCTGTGAGGTGTAAAAGATGATCCAAGCAGGGATGCCCAGCTCTGCGTTCAGAGCTCTTTCCTGATCGCAAATCGGTCAGTATGAAAAGTCGTACCACTATCTCAAAGTTGCCTAGTGGCTCTAGAATAGCACTGCCAGAAACTCTGAGCTTAAATGCATTCAGAAACGTGCACTTTGTAGAAGAACGCATTGCAATGTGTATTTAATACGTGGTTAAACATGACTTTTGTGCCTTCAGAACACCATCACTGATTCTTGTGGAAACAGGCTGGGAGAGTTTTATGAATGAACACACTGGAAACAGACAGGAACCAGAAATTGACCGGACTGTCCATCTCTTTCTTCCACTGAGCTTTGCTGATGCAAGCTGTGTATAGTGATGCTGTTTTTTTCTGGAGGTGAGCACTGAGTTGCAAGTAGTACATTAAACCATCCTATTACAGTGCCGGTCTCTGCTCCAGTGCTCTTGGTGCATCCTGAATCCTGGAATTCACATACCAATTTAGAGGAGGTCATTGATAAACAGTATGTCTCATCTTCCCCGAGGACTCAAGAAAGGACTCCAAGTATCCCGCTTTGGAAGTTGTCAACTTTGCAGTGATACAAATGTGATGCCTGCGTACACAAAATTTCCTTTGCTTTCTTCTGCGTGAAACTGAAATGCTGTCGCCATTTTCTTGTCCGCATCCGGAACTTAACAAAACAAAATGAAAATGACCTGCTCAGAATGGAATAGAACACTTGATATCACCTTTAGACCTATATTCACGTTTTTGGATTTTTGGAGACCTCTATGCAATGGCAAATGCGAATTTCTGCATGCAAATTTGAATGAAATCCCCCACCCCTCCCAGCTTACATTCTCTTTTTCTCTTTTTGTTCTAGTACTAGCACCACATCTGGGGATGAAACAGGAGTGAAATTCCAATCATGCCTTGCCTCTGAACCTCACAGATACAGTGCCAGGCCATTGTTGGTAAGCAGGTTGCTAATCTAAAAAATGTTTTTTCTGATGATCCAGTCTCATGTACACCAAAAAAGGGAGTAGCTGGCTTTGGCACCACTAGGACTTTCCCACCTCTATAATGTATCAGCGACAGGCATTTCTATTACTTTCCATTTCTCTCATTTTCTGCTTTGTCCAGTCTTCATTCAGGTTCTTCCTGAACTTCGAGTATTTTTAAAACATGTTCACATGAACATTCAGGTGCCTTTTTGTATGTATTTTTCCATGGGTGTTTTTGCCCATTGTACACACTTCTGCAAACTGTTCACCAAAGGTAATGCTTTTAAAAAACATGTTCTTGTTTGCATTTTTTATAGAAAATTAGTTTTGCAAAATTCTGAGAAGTGCAAATTTGGAAGACTATATGTGAGTTCATGTACCAGTCAGCTGGTGCAAAATTGGCAAGTTTGCTTTAAAATATATACTGAATAAATTTCTCACATCCTCTTAATTTAGCCCTTGTTAGCAACCTGGACCATCCAGCCACTGAGTGAAACAGTACCAGAGGCCCTGCTGGACGCCCCCCCCCCCCCCCGTTGTGACTAATTATTGCCCCTTTCTAAGTGGACCTTACTCCTCTTGCCCGTTCTTGTCCCATCTCCCCCAAACTCCCCCCCCCTTTCTCCTCCTTACTACCAACCTGCTTGCCTGCATTATGGGATTCGGACCTTCACTTTTCTCTTAGGGCCAATCCAGATGCTCTTCAAATCAGTTTGGCTCTGCACAATTAATTTACCTCTGTGTAAAAACGAGCGACCCATATTTAGATGAGGTCTGTAGTGATCTGGAAGCTGGGACTGAAACTTTCCCCTTCTTATTTTTATCTCTAAATTCTGTTTTTTTCTTTTTTCTTTGACCTACCCCCAGTGTGCGCATGCTCCCCCCCCCCCCCCGTGTGTGTGTGTGCGCACACACACATGCAATTTTGGCATGAACACAAGAAGGGGATGCATTAATCCTCTTCCCAAGTTACCACAGTCCCGGTCTGAATTTTGCAGACTTATACAGAAGTAACTGAACCATGCATAGCGCTGCTGTTTGTGAGCAGAACAGCATCTAGACTGTCACCATCATTATCATCTCATTTATGCCCTGCCGTTCTTCCTTTTGCAAGGAACTCAAAGCAGCTCACACGAGTCTTCTCCCCTCTACTTTATCCTCACAATAACAGCCCTGCAAGGCAGGTGGGTCTGAGTGTCTGTGACTGACCCAAAGCCGCTTGCGTTGTCAGGCAGGAAGCACTGCAGCTCAGTGCTGCCGCAGGAGCTTTCCATGGGGAAGGTGCAGTTCTGGCATCTCCAAGTTGGGGAATCATGTGGCAGAGCCTTCTCTGAAAGAATAATTGGCTGGAAGGACAAACCGTCTAATCTGGTACAGCACAGCTTCCTACTTGCTAACCTAAACATTACCAAGCCTGCACGACAGTGCCAGGGTCTTGGAGGTACGTTGTCAAGGAACTGCTGGCTCCTTTATGAATGAAGGCCACGTTACACCAGCTAACCTTGGGGAGCGATGCAAAGGAGGGACTTGCCCGTAGTTTGCCTGGAAAGGATTGGGGGCTTTTGCTGGGGGTTATTGTGTGCTGCCACTGAGAACAAGCCCTGATGATGCATTCACACACACACACACACACCACTCAGGAAAGGAAAAGGTATTCAGCAGAAAATAAAGAGCAGCCACAAGCTTTTAGCCCAGCGTTGTCTAGACAGCAAATATCCTTACTGCATCCTAATCTTACTCTCTGTATCTAAAAGAGCTTCCGGCCTAACAGAGAGAGAGAGCGAGAGCGAGAGAGATGGTTGTTTGGGAGTCCTGCGGGGTGCGGGGGGGGGGGGAGGATTCCAGACAGCTGTCCCCCGTTTGGGCAGGAAAAGCTCAAGGTGTCCACAGGCTGGGTGGAGGCAGCCCTGGGTTCAAAGCTGGCCCTTGCTTCAGGTTAGTGCCTGCCTCCCCTTCCCGTTGAGTCCTCGAACGAATGCTATTTGTGCTTGCCACTAAGGGAAGGACGAGTTTCCCAGACTGCGACTGATTGTTGGATGGGTGCTTGATTGCTTCTTGATGAGCTTACCTATTGTTCCTGGGGGGGACAGTGGGAGTTGTTTGTGGGCTGCTACTGATAGGTTAACTGCCAGGTGCCTCAGGACAATGCATCACCCTCCCTGCAGGGCTGTTTTGCCTAATCTCATTGCAGAGGAAAGGTCTGACTTGCAAGAATTCCAGCATTCATTCTTATCTCACACTGTCTGGCCCAGGATAGTCCATCCTTCTTCCCCGAATTCAGCAGTGGCCCTGGCCTGAAAGCCAGTTCTGGCCTGGGAGCTTATGGTTCTGCACCAGTATTGGTAGAAGCACTTGCTACAGGCAGAACCTGCGTCTTTGAATGAAATCCACCATGCAACCATCACAAAGATAAAGCAATAAAATCCTTTGCACCAGCACATGTGGTGCATCATGAAGCAGGTTGGGAAAAAGGGTTTGAGCAAAGCTCTCACTGGCTGGTCTTGGAGCAGGGAAAGATCCTGCCAGCAAGCTTTTCCAGAAGGATATGATCCACTGATCTCTGGGTGTGCTGAGTAACACATCTCCAGACATGGTGGGTGATGCTTCTCCACAGCTGTGATTCATAAGGGCCAGACTCTTGGATGGCCAGTTGCACAATGTGACCACAATAAGAGCCTGCAACATTCATCTTTGGATTTCTTTGCTGCTGGACTTTCAACCAAGCAGCCTTTTCAGAAAGATTTATTTAGGTGCTTATTTGTTTATTCATATCCCACCTTTTTCCCTTTCAAGGAACTCTAGGTGGCTTACCTCATTCTCCTCCTCCCGCTTTCAATCTTATCCCCACAACAAGAACCCGGTGAGGTCGGCTGGGCTGAGAGTCTGTGCCTGGCCCAAAGTCGCCCAGTGAGCTCCATGGCTGAGTGGAGACTCGAACCCGGATCGCCTGAGTCCCAGTCCCACGCTCTTCGCCACTATGCCGCACTGGGTCTGGCTTTGCTGCTGTGAGGTTCGCCACTTGGAGCAGCCTGAAATATTCAGCCTCTTGGCCACTCGTATTTTCTTGCCCTCTTAGCGTGGTAAGGTGGCCGTGCTTTGGTGACAGTAAATGGGGTCACCCTCTCAGAGCGGAGACCTTGCATTCGGAGGTGTGTCCCATGGCTGGATTCCGTTTCCCAGAAGCTTCTGGGGCTCACATTCCACGGATGTGTGGGACAAGGGTCAGCGCTGTGGCCACCAGCCCTGGGAGACAGGCCCCTAAGTACTGTGTGTTTTGACTTAACTCTCCTGCTGCCAGTGACGTCACCTTTGGAGAGGCAGTTTCACCTTTTAGAATGGACGGGGACATGAGTAAAAGCCAGCAAGCTCAACGCTGGCCAGTGTGGCATTGTAGTGAGAATGCTGGATAGGAGATCTGAGTTGCCGTCCCCACCCAGCCACTGAAGCTCACTGGGTGACTCTGGGCAAGCGACTGACTCTCAGCTTAACCTGCCTACCTCACAGGGTTGTTGTTCTGAGGGTAAAATGGAGATGAGGGGAATCAAGCACCCCACTTTGGGTTCCTTGGAAAATGTGGTAGGACTGGTAGTGGTATACTAGTCATAATGATGATGAGGAGGAGGAAGAGAAATGATCAGGGACCTGGGAAAATCACTTGAAGATGTGAGCATGGCTATCCAAGGACCAACTGACTCTTTGCCAAAGGAACCCCCCCCCCCCCCACACACACACACAAACCTGGCCCAGCCATGACCAGTCTAGACAGATCAGTTGCCGGACCTGGTATAAAAACTTCCTAAGTTCAAGGTATGCATTTAAATCCTATGCAAGCGCAACATGGAGAACAAGCGAACCAGAAATGCAAATGAAAAGCTACAGCGCCCAAATCTCTGGCTGCTGACAGCAGAGGATACACAGGATGGGTTCGCAGAGATCAGTGGCGGTCGGCGTTCTTTGGCAAGCGCGTCACAAGCCAAGCTTAAAATATGAGACAGTGCTGCTTGGTGTGCAGTCCTGGGACACAGGGGGCCTTCTGTACATAGCGTGAAATAGAAGTCGCACCGGCTCGTGTGTGTGTGTGTGTGGGAATACATGCGCATGCTTTTGCATGAAGACTTTCCTCTCCGTCTGGGCCCCAAAGGAGGCTCCACTGGGCTTTGGGGTGGGCTTCCCTTGAGTAGGGCAAGCCAGGGAGAAACAGGCATGTGAAAGCCAGGACATGGGCCAAAGCTGAAGACCTGTGGCTGTGCACCGGGGCGGGGTCAGCATGGTGAGCCGCTTGCCAGGGGCCGTGGCACAGCTGCCGCAGGTCCGGATCCCGTCCCGCTTCTTCTCATCCTTTGCTCTGGTCTCTCCCAGCAGGAGGAGTAGCAAGGGCAGCCGTCCCCCTCTAAGCTGCGCCTCCTTATGGCACTGGCAGAGAGACAGCGGCCTCCGCTTCGGCTGGGAACAGCAGGCCAGCTCAGCAGGCAGCCACCGCCATCCCGCGGTGCCTCGCTGCTGTTCACTGGCCTGCCATGGCAGCTGCTCATGGCCACTGGGGGGGCGGGGGGGGGGGCTGCAGCAAAGCACAGGGCGTGCTCTGCCTGCCGAGGAGGACGCTCTAAGGGCTCCCCCTTTTGCCCTGCCGGCTCTCCCGACCAGGGCCTTTCCCGGGGCCACTGGCCGGGATGTGCTTGGAGGAAAGGACCTGGCAAGCCCTGGCCAGCATCAGGCAAGCCCTGTTGCCACTGCAAAGCCAGCCCAAGTGGATGAGAACAGGCAGGGGAGGGGCAGATGCTGCTGTGCCACAGGATCTTCCCCCTAGCGGCTGTCTCACTCTGCCTCAGGGTAGGACCGGCCCTTTTCTCACCGTTTGTTCTTGCACGCAGACAGGAAGAGCAGGGCGCTGAATGCATCTTACCTAAGCCCTCCCCACCCAAAACCTGGTGCATCTCCTACACTACAAGTCCGTCACCCCGTCCCACAGATGTTCCTGACACATCTGGATCTGGCTTTAGTCAGAAGCAACACTAGCCTACATCGTGTGGCCCAGATGGAGAAGAAAGTGTTAACCTAAAGACACACACCACCAGCAGCAAATATGACTTTTATTTCATGCCTCCTTGCTATGACACATTTGAATGTTTAGTTTGGGGGGGGGAATATACCTATAATTTCTGTTTTGGCTGAGTGAAGAGTGACGGCCGCTCAATGGCGCATTTTTCCCCCCTGCTCCGAAGGGCTGCCTGTTGCGGGTGCATGCCTCGGACTGTTTGGTGTGCTGTCTCCGTGAGACACTTTATCACCACTTTCCCCACAAGCCTTCCCTCCATCTGGCAGGGCAAATGGCTCGAAATGAAAGGCCCTGTTCACATTTAGGGTGGCTTGAATTTATATCTCTAAATAAGCCAGTTGTATGTGGAGGCTAATTTGTAAACACTTCCCCGATGATAAATTGCAGGCCGTACCAGCCCTTAATTGGCGCCTCTCGGGGAAATGTCTCCATCAGAGTTCTCCTGGCATGATGAAAACACACTGTGGAGAAAGGCAGAGGAAGAAGGGCTTGAAAAGGGAACCGTCTCAGAGGCCCAGCAGAGGTGGGTTTGTCTGCCCGATGCAAAGAAATTCCAGAGCACTGATGGAAGGCCCAGGGAGGGGGCATTGCTGCGGAAAAGCCAAAAGACCTCAATGCGAGGCCCAAAGATTCACCCTATAGCAGCAGAGGGTGTGTCCTTGGGAAAGGATTCTGGGTAAGCAGCACACCCAGGAGAAAAGTTCACACAAGGCAAGCTGAAGTAGCAGCCTGAAAGTCTCCGAAATAGTGTGGGCAGCTCTAAGCTTTGGCAGTCCTGGTCCTGGGCAGTGGTATGGGATAGACCCAAGGATGGGTCAGAGGCAGAGCTGAGCAGACTCCAGCAGGCAGGGAGCCAAGCTTGTCCTTGCCAGCTGGGGCTGGTAAAGATGGTGGAGGGAGGCATGCTTCCATCCCTGTGTTGACGCACGCAGAAAAGCCAGCCTGGGAATCGTCCCCTCAGCTGTCATGGCTCTGGCCTGCTTCTGCTCAAAGAGTCCATGGGGGGACCATGATGAAGACACGCACAGATGCCCTGCTGTTTTCATGCTGCAGTGTGCAGAAAGGAGCCCTGGGTGAGGTGGTAAGCCTTGCTACTTCAGACCCCGGGGAAGATTCCCACAATTAGGGTTCCTCCCTAGGAAATGCAGGTGGAAGGCCAGCATGTCAGGCAGACCAGAATCCTTCCAGCATTCTTTGTTATGAAGATGATTCATTGCCTTGTCTTCTCTGCATGGCCTGAAGGCCATTCCTAGCTCCTAGCCACTTCAAATGCAGTTCTCCACCTCTTGTTCTCCTCCCGCCTCTCATTCTCTCTTTTAGCAGTAGCTGCTCCCTTCCAGCAGGAATGGCTATCTTTGTGTGTTACTGGCTTTAGTGGAGTGCCAACTGCTTTGATCTGGGCCACCAGGAGAGGCTTCTGGGCTGGGCAGCCAGGAGACCTACCACCATCAGTTGTTGAAACCCAACAGGCCAAGACCAAGGCGATTGGCTTGGCAGCCCTGCACTCCACAGGTGCTGAAGTGGAGGGGAAATGGAATGCGTGGGCAACGGAAAGCAGCAGGGTCCTGCGCAAAGCACCCAACTTCCATGAGCACATGACCCACCCTGAGTGTGCTTGTTGAAATTTACCTGTCTGAGGAAGCCATGCATGGACAACATGGAGGAGAAAGGCCAGAAAAGGTCTCCAGATGAGTCCATCACTGCTTAACTAGCAAGAGGGGAAGGAAATACCCCCCAGTGGCTTCAGTGGTGGTACCTACAGCCCAAATGAGTCTTGCTCCAAAAACAGTGAAGACTACAAATGCATGTATTTTATTGTGGAATAGTAGATCAAGCAGCGCACATGTGAACACTGACTTCTGGAGTGATGGAGTACCAACGTGGGTTTACCCCATTGTCAGCAGGCCATTCCTAGCATGAAAGGTCCAGAGGCTGCACAAAGAAAGATGGTGCAGCCTTTGGTATACTGGGTAGCTCTTGTCATCCAAGCAAAATCCACCCCACTCCCTTAAATGTATATGAATTGTGGCTTGCTGTGCCTCTTCCTTTGGGAAGTGGCATGAGCTCTTGATGGAGAGGCAAGATGGGGGTGATGAGGAAATCCTGTCTTGGTCGAGGTGGTAAAAGGAAAGTGGACTGGAAGCATAGAGTCCTTCCTCCTACACAGCCCCATGTGCCAACATGGCCCAAACCACACTTCACCTTTAGCCCTTTTGGAAAACTACAGCTCCCAGGGCTCCCTGGGGACTTTGAGTAGCGAGCACAATTGAAAGCTATAAGATAATGCTGTAGGAAAAGGCTGCATTCTGAAGGTTTGGGGGAAGAAGATGGAAAGTACAGAAAATCCTGCTTTTCTAGGAGTCAGGTCCATGTGGTACCTGTGGTTCTTTCCATCTGCCTCATTCTGACATTTTATGAACATTTGTTTGTTGCAAAGCCAAAGGATATTTTTGAGTGCCTTTAAATAGATTAGCCTGTCTGCCTGTAAAAAGAAGAAGAAGAGGAAATGAAAATGGAAAAGGATTGAGATGCATGTGACAAAATATCGGGGATATCGAGAAGAGGGTTTTAGTAAATGACCCATCATGTGTGAATCATTTTTGGGGTAGTGGATGCATCACAGGAAAATGTTATTCTGAGGAGTAAAAACAGAAGTCTCATCTTGCAGGATGAACTGTACATTTCTGCTGTCCTTAGCATGAGCAGAATGGGGGAAACTACAAAAAGAACATGACACACATTTCTTGTGGAATTTGGAAAGGGTGCAGATATGCATGGAGTGGCTACAGATCTAACTATCCCAGGGCATGGATGAACTCTCCAGCATCCCATGGAATTGCATCACTTGGCTGTGCCCGAAACATTGAAGCCCAGTCACCGGAATGCAGGGAACGGTCTTGGGATGGGATACCCTGGGATTGTTAACTCAGATTGCCAGCACCTTTCTGTTGTTGTTGTTAGTCGCGAAGTCGTGCCCGACCCATCGCGACCCCATGGACAACATTCCTCCAGGCCTTCCTGTCCTCCACCATCCCCCGGAGTCACACCAACTGCTTCAGTGACTCCATCTAGCCACCTCATCCTCTGACGTCCCCTTCTTCTTTTGCCATCAATCATTCCCAGCATTAGACTCTTATCCAGGGAGTCATTCCTTCTCATTAGGTGGCCAAAGTATTTGAGCTTCATCTTCAGGATCTGGCCTTCTAAAGAGCAGTCAGGGTTGATCTCCTCTAGGACTGACCGATTTGATCGCCTTGCTGTCCAAGGGACTTGCAGGAGTCTCCTCCAGCACCACAATTCAAAGGCCTCAATCCTTTTGCGCTCAGCCCTCCTTATGGTTCAACTTTCACAGCCATACAGTGCAACTGGGAAAACTATAGCCTTGACTATAGGCACTTTTGTTGGCAGGGTGATGTCTCTGCTTTTTAGTATGCTGTCTAGATTTGCCATAGCTTTCTTCCCAAGGAGCAAGCATCTTTTAATTTCTTGGCTGCAGTCCCCATCTGCAGTGATCTTGGAGCCCAGGAAAATAAAATCTGTCACTACCTCCATTTCTTCCCCTCTATTTGCCAGGAAGTAAGAGGACCGGATGCCATGATCTTAGTTTTCTTAATGTTGCGTTTCAAGCCAACCTTTGCACTCTCCTCCTTCACCCGCATCAAGAGGCTGTTTAGTTCCTCTTCACTTTCTGCCATTAGAAGCACCTTTCTAGCCAGTCTTTTCCACCTGGAAATTGAACGTGGAATTTTCTGGATGCTGTGCAGGTGTCTTGCCATCGAGTTGCAGTCCTTCCTGCCACTTCTTTGCAAAGGATGGCTCACCTTCCAGCAGCTTTAGTTTTCTCCCATTCACCACAGTCTCCTGTGGTTCCTCCAGCCTGCCGCTCTTCCCCAGGCCTGTATGAGCGATGGGTATTCAGGTGTGGTTTTATTCTTCGAATTCACATCAGAGGATATGTTCAAACTAGAGGGGAGGAGAAATTGGCTTGGTTCTCATTTGTAGGAGAACTAACCTAATGGTGCATTTCTGAATCATGGACTGAAACTCAGCGATTCTTTGAAATCTAACTTTTCCAAATATTACAAGGAGTTCTTCAGCTATGAAATAAGTGATCAGGTTGAGGGAAAATAAAGGAAAATGTGTATATCCTTCCACTTCACACATTTTTCTTTTAGTGAAAATAAGGTTCAAAAAAGCAATGATGCTGGGAAAAATGTTTGGGGAAAAGCGTGTCTAAGGCAATGTTGCATATCGGAATGCAAGTCTTAAGATAAGGGGCAACACTGAGCCATGTGAAGCTGCTTCTTGCTGCTGACCTGCCTGCTAGGTATGAATATGGCAGGTGTGACAAGAGGCCCTACCTGCTCGTATGAGAGTGGATGCTGGGCCAGTCAGGACCTCCAACACCCCCCTACGGACACGTGCAATGGAGTTCTCTGCATTGGCATAGACACACATCTGTCTGCTTCGCACAGGCATGGAACATGTGGCTGACCAGGGGTACATCTAGAGAGTGTGTATCCCAGTGTGGGGCTGATGGGCATGACCGAGGCATGAGGGGCAGTAACCCTCCCTCTCCCAGCTCTTTTGATGGAGCAGTTCCAAGAAAAATCAAAACTGGCTTGCTTTTCCACATCAAGGATGCGCAGGCAGCGGCCTTGTGGGATCCTGTTCAGCTTTTGGGGGTGTATTTATTAATTTGTTCAAACTGAGAGGTGCAGCAACCTGACCGAATCTTAACCAGGGATCAGAATAATGGGGGTGGAAGGGGAGCAAGATACAAAATGCTGGCCCAACGGGTGAAACCAGATCCCACATCGAGGTGACTGAAAAGGGTTCCAAGGACATTCCCCCACTGTGCCATGTATAAGTCAAACCCACAAACAGAACTGCACCCCAGAGACTCTTCCAGCTCCCCCTAAGTAAGTTCCTTCCCAATGTGTTGGACTACATTTTCCATGCTGGTAAGAGATGTTAGGTGTTGTAGTCCAACACAGGAAGGCTGCACTGCTGGGGTGAAAAAGCAGGCACACACAAATAGGCACCTGGATTCCTTCAGGTCAGAGATGTCAAGCACCAGAGATACACCAAGACCTGGCTGACACCCCCCGATGATCAAGACACATGTCCTTTTTCATCGTGCTTCCACCTTTTCCTCTCCACAAACATTCTGACAACACCAGCTGCCATTTTGAGGAGTAATACAGCTCTCAGTTGTGCCCCTACAATTCTCTTCGCATTCAGGTCCCTGGGGCTGAGACACCAACAAGGCCTCCGGCCTGATCCAGCAAGGCAATTCCTTCAGTTTTGCAGCTAATTCTAAACCCCCCTACATGGCCCTTTCACACATACAGTTCCAACCTGGATCAATGCACACTCGGCAGCCAGCAGCTGAATATGGGAACTGGCCCTCTTATTATTTATCTGAAGTGGCGTCAGAACGTGGGGGTGCTTTTCTCTTCAGTGCTTGCCCTGGGCTGGTTCTTTCTCACACATGCATGCACAAACTGTTGATGCTGCTGAAAAAAATCCATTTTCATTCCAATCCCGTTCATCTTCTCACCCCACAATTGCAGGTTCCCAACATTTCCCCAGGTTTTTCAGTCTGTTATCAAACCCACTTGTGCAGCATTAATCTGGCTTTGTTAAACAATGAAATGTCCAGGGACTCCTTCGTGGTCTTCTCTGCCTGCTCCTGTTTTGCTTTCAAGTTCCGACATTTTGTCTGCATCACCCTTTGGCAGGCCTTTCCGTGCACCCTTTGGAGCTGAAAAGGACTGGAAGCAATTTTCAGCACCTTGAACTCTGAGCCCGTAAGGAAATCTGGTGCAGGAGGTGCCTGAAAGAGGCACATGGCCCGGCATGGACTCAATGCAATTGGAAGGGTTAATTTCCCAAAGTCACAGCTTGCCCCCCCCCACACACACACACAAGCTTGGCTTACCCAGCCATTGTTTGGAGGAACTGTTCCTAGATTGACCGCTTTCCTTTTGATGTCTGGCAATGTTTGTTTATCAGCGCCAGTGGCCTGGGTTAACTCTCAGGAAAGCTTTGACTAAATCCCGTCTTTGGCCTCTTTCCTCCACCTTTTCATGGGCCTGTGAGCTGATAAAACCTCAGCACTGCCTTTCAAAGAACCCAGAGAAGTTTCTGCATGAAGCCCTGTCTGCCTCCCTGGCAAAATGGAGCCGTGTTGCTCTGCCATGCAAAAAGATGGGAGAAGAGCAAGCGAGGAGCCAGCTCTTGACATGGCCAGGAAGAACAAACGATTTGGTTTGTGCGGCAGCTTTTGTCTGCTGAACATTTTGTCAGTAGAGCAGGAGGTGGAGGTGTGCATGGGAAGAAAAGACAGGTCCCTGGTCACAGGGGGGACATGGGGAACAAAGGATAAATACAATACCAATAAAAAGTTTTGCATTTCTCCTTCCTGGTAAATTTATGAAATTACTGTCTCATAAATTGCTCTTCTGGAGAGAGGCATGCACACGCAAGAAGCCAGATGTTTCCTTTCCCAGTCTTTATTCATGTGTGCACTCTTGGTACACTGGATTCCTTCAGCGTTCATGGTATACACTCATGCACAAAAGGCTAGGTGGACACACGCACACCAGGGTGTACCAGATTCTCTTTCCTATCTTCATGTGTGCATGTACACTTGGGTGTACTAGATTCTCTTTCCTGGCTTAATGTGCCCACAGGCAAACAGTGGGGTGTTCTAGGGACCCTTCTTGTCATAGTATTTGTGTGTGCGGACTGGGAAGCACTGAATTCCCCTTTTTAAAAACCATATGTATATTCACAGTATTCATTTACTTTTTTAAAAGTAGAAAATTAAGCAGGCATGAAAACTAACTAAAAATTAACTAACTAAACTAACAAGTGAAGCTGCTCCTCTGTGTGTAACATGTCCCCCCTTTTGCTTTTCGTTTGCTTGTGGGGCATTTATAAGGCCCAGTGTGTTATCTTTAATGTGTTCCTTTCCAGCATTCCCAGGGAGGGTACCTTCTTGCAACCCCTGCTGCTTATTTACAGCTGGGGTGCTGAACCCCTTGGCTTGGGCGACAGATTATATTTCAGAGAAGCTCTTGCGAGGGGGAAGGGGGGCACATTCCAGTGGTGGACAGAGCAGATGGCAAAATGCACAGGGCTGAAATGCCAAAGATGCTGGCGTACTGTGGCCAATGCTTTTACGAACAGTAGCTAAGAGCATAGCCTGTGTATGTTTAGCAGAAATAAGTCCTACAACTCCCAGTATACTCGGGCATATTGGGAGCTGTCGGTCCTTTTTTGGTTAAACGTGGTTAGGATTATGCCCTGGGTCTTAGGAGAACCTTTCAGAATAGGGGAAAACTGGCGAAGGGCAGGAATCCAATAAAGGGCTGGTGTTTGGGGGGGGGGATGGGCCAGGGGAAGGCTGCATAGCCAAGTAGGGCACCCTGGAGGTCAAGTAGACCATGGCATCTCCTGTGCCTTCTTGGCATTACCATCATCCAGACCAGAGTGCCAGACTGGTGAACAAGCAGAGAAGAGAAGCAGCATCTCCAAGAGGATCCTGTCAATGGGCCACTGCTGGTGTGCAACGTGGCAGGTACCCGGCCATGCCAGTCCTTTACACCAGCACTGCCCACACCGATTAGACTCATCATGGGGACCAGGTCTACCAGAGTTCCTTGCCTGAGGCTCTAGGGAGCTGCTCCCAGTCAGATGAGGGAGTCGCCAGCCTTACACAAACCGAATTCATCTCTTTTGTCTCCTGTCATTCCTCGTCATTGTCCTTGCTGGATATCCAAGGTAGCTGGAAGGCTCCAAGATATTTGGAGTCCAAGATGTCTGGAAGGCACCAAGTCGGGAAAGGCTGAATTATAAGCCAATGGAAGAGACACTGGGAATGCAATCAAACTGCTAAGCAAAGAGGTGCTGCTATCCAGTTGTCACTTGTTGCCGGATGCTTTTAAACATTGTTCCAAGCAAGGCATTTCAGCAGCTCTGATTGCTTTTGAGTGTGTGCACATTCTCTGTTTACTCATGGGCTGAAACGCGCTGACTATCTCTGAACAGACAGTTGCCCTCGAAGAAGTTTACTAATCAAGCTGGAATAAATGTACAGGAAAAGAGGAATCACTTCCAACAATCCCTCAGCATAAAATATTTGGTTTTGTATGTGGGCATGGCATGGTTCCAGATGCTGAAGAAGCTTCTCTCCTCATCCCTGTAATTATGGCAAGTGGGACTCTGGTCCATACAGCCCTGCAGTTGGTATTCTGTGATTATTTCAACCAGCTTCTGAAAAATTCGAGTCCAAAAAAAAAAAAAATACTGCAAGTATGTTTAGCTTACTGATTTTGATTTGGTTTAAGTTACATTGTTGGGGAGACACAGATGCCTTTTGTTTTGGACTGCAAACGAGTTTCAGTAACAGATTAATCAACTAAGGTTTCTGTTAACTGATCCGCTGCTGAAGGCATATTTGAATAGGTGAGACTGAGAGTGATGGATACACTGGTGCATTTTTAAGCTGGGTCTAGTCATACTTAGAGCAGACCATTAAAACCAAAGGGATTTAGGTTAGGGTACAATCCTATGGACTCCCAATATTGTCTGGGAGGCCATAGCATTTTTCACAGTCCCATCACTGTGGTTCTGTGACCTTCTTGCTGGGACTCTCATGGCCAAGCCCATGCCCCACTTTCCTTGCAGCGAGCATGGGAAGAATGGTACGTCTCTGGAAGCCAATTTGTGCTAGGGTTTGGGGAGGGAAGGAGGTAGGGCTGTCAATGTTGATTCTTATCAGATGTAAGGATTGTGCCCACTTCTCTCAAAATGCAGCAGTCTGAGCTAGAAAGCTCAGACTCTGAAGGTGAGCTAGGAGAAGAACAGGATGGGCTGGAAAGCATTGCCGAAATGCCAAGGTGAATGAGTAATATTACTCAAGCAGCTGGTGAAAAACCTGGCTGCCTCTGGTTCAGGGAAGAGACTGTAGAGCAAGAACGATCAGAAGCAGAGTGGTGTGTGGTCAAACAAGCAGACCAATTAAGTAATGTACAGAATTCCCACCATCTGGCCCACATGCAACATAATGGAACTATGGACTATGTTCCTATGGAATGCACTCCCTAGAGAGGTCTGCCTGGTGCCGTCATTATATGCTTTTTGGCGCCAGGTCAAGACCTTTTTAGTTAACCAATATTTTAAAGTTCATTAATTTTAATTGTGTATTTATTCATTTAATTCATTTTAACCATGTTATTTTATACTTAGTCGTGGTGTAGCCAATTTATTTGTTTAGGACTGGATACTGTATTTGGGTTTTAATGTCTGTAAACCACCCAGAGAGCCCTCTGGGCTACTGGGGTGGTATATAAATGCAACAAACAAACAAAAACCTCCTTGAGGGTGGAGCCAGCCCCTTTTGGAGGATAAGGGAAGAGGGGGATTCAGTTTGGAATCAAGCCCTGAAATGGGCAAGATTTAACTCCAGCAATCAGAGGGATCACTGCTTTAACGGAGGTTATTGATAACAACGTTATTACTACTCTCTGCATTGCAAAGCCAGCCCTGATTGCCCAGCCTAACTCAAGAAAGAGCTGTATTTTATGCACTTTCCACCTTGATCTGCTGGAAATGGAAAAGAAGAGAGATATGCTCATGACACTACCCTTCTTCCATTGATCTCCCTGACACTATATCTAGATGACCAAAAATGAGGTGAAATGCATGGGGTGAGATATAGTGGCAGTACTTCACACAGAGCATTGGATACCCATACGTCTCCAAACGCTGGGCATTATTGCAGTGAGCACAGGGGGCATTGGATTGTGCCCTTAGTTTCTTGGTTTTAATGTGTCTGGATTAAACCCATACGGTATATGCATATCACTGTGAAGATAAATATGGGCCTTCTTTGTACTGGTGAGGATTAATCCTCACTTATTATTGTGGTGCACCCTTACTTTGATATTTTGATAGGCTTAAAACTACAATAGAAGGTATGATGTTATGCACCTTGATTTTCTTTGCAATGCTTAATCCACTCAGTCATCTTCACTAATTTATATTATTAGTGAATGGACTTGGACTTGCACAGATTGGAATTGCCTCGGTTTACAGTGAAGTAAAGTTATGTACTTGCTACAGTTGGATCCTTTGTAGTCATGCCATCTGAGTGATGTCCTGCTTGCTGGCACCCCGAGGCAGAGCCTGTCCCCTGGTGCATCTGTATAGCCCCTTGAACAGACAGACCCTCCCTCAGAGGGGAGGCTGCCCCACAGCAGGGGGAAGAGGCAGTTGTAGGTTCACTCCTTCATCCCTAGCTTCAAACTGTATTGACTTTAAAGTGATATGTTGTTTAGGGATGTCTTCCACCTAGTGACTGAAGATGGTACTGCATGCTTCAAATAGATGCATTTAAATTTATAAAAATAATTCATGTATTTGAAAGCCAAAACAAACCCAAAGTGTACACCCCTATTATGTGTGATATGTTTCAGGCATCTTTGATTCACAGTCATGGAGATATAGTGTTGACAGATGGAAACAAATCTCTTTTATTATTCTAAATTTGCTCCATATACAATATCCAAGATAGTTAGCTGTATACGTACCTACATTATATCTATGCCTATGCCTTACCTATAGTGCCTGTGTTGTTGTTGTTGTTACGTGCCATCAGGTTGTCTCAGACTTATGGTGACCTCATGAATAGAAGTCCCTCAGAACCTCTTGTCCTTCACAACCCCGCTCAACTCTTGTAAATTCAAGGGTATGGTTTCCTTTATGGAGTCAAAGGAAGCCCATAGTTGGGCTTCCTTTTCTTCTTCTGCCTTTGACCTCCTCTAACATTATTGTCTTCTCCGTGTTTTCTCATGACGGGCCCAAAGTAGAACAGCCTCAGCTTTGTCATTTTTGTTTCTAGTGAAAGCTCTGGTTTGATTTGATCTAGGATCCACTTCTTGGTCTTTCTGTCAGCCCAGGGTATTTGCAGCACCATCTCTCTCTCTCTCTCTCTCTCTCACACACACACACACACACACCCCCCTCATCTATATATCATCTCTGTAGAGAGATATAGGTTTCATAGCAGGGAATAAATAAGAGGAGTGAATTAAATTGCCACAATACTAAAGACCTTCTATAGAGAAAGTTCTGGGACTTCTGCTTTAGCCCAAAAGTAAGAAAATGAATACAGCCACTGTGGGAAAGAATTCCAGAGCCAGGAGTCGGGGGCACCACTGAAAAGACTCTTTCATGTATAACCACAACTGAAGTCCTGCTCGGCAGGCCTAATTTTCTTGAACCAATGTCTGCCGCCTCCTTCAACTCTTCTGCACTTAACTTGTGGGCAGCCGAATCCCACAATCCCTCAGCCGTAGCACAAGGGCATGTGGACAATGTCACAGAGCAGGCTGCAAGTGGCGCCCTGGTCTGCGTAAGATGGGCTTCTGAGAGAAATGAAAGAGAGGGGTGCATGCAAAGACCACCCCAGAGGCCTTTTCTGCAGCATTGTTTCAACCTACAAGACCTTCACTTTGAAGTTCCTTGTGTGAAGGATCCTCACTGTCATATTTTAATATTCCTGATTGCATTTATTGTTTGCACCATCTGGAAGCTGCTGTTTGGGCTGCCCTCAGTGGCACCCTGGTCTTCCCTCTTGGACACAAGACTTGGCCATCTCAGTCTTGTGTAGGATGGGGAGAACTTCCTCTCCGTTCTCCTTCCACTCCCCACTAGGTGCTGCAATCTTAGTTCAAAGCTATTATGAGAGCTACATTAAATGGTGCTGTTTATGTTTTTGCATTTATTGTTGCAAAGTTCAATTGTTGTAAATTGTTATGCATCACCATAATGACTTTTGAGCAGATAAGGTGGTATATTAACAACAACAACAACAGTTAAGTGTACCTGCTGAAATGGGCTCCTGCTCTGCTGTCTGTTCTGCACGATCAGAACTCTGGTGTGATTTGGGGTTCATTCTAATAGCAGAGGGGTGACCCAAGACAATTTAAGTCCAGCAGAAAGTCATGACAATAACAATGCAGCCTTATTTCAGGCTGGCTCTTGCATGATGCAGAGTGATGGCTCCTTTCAGGCGGAAGATGCTAGGAAGTGGCAACAGGAAGTGGGAGGGGAAAGCTGAGTGCCCCCTGAGCTACCTTGCTGTCTTCAGGGGGAAAGGAGGATGTTTTCCCATTGACGGGGTTGAAGGAACAGTTGTGTACATGGAATGATCGAGGGGGGCGTTGAATTCTTCCCCTCAAGCTGATGGGGCCAGCGCCGACCCTGGGAATGTCCATTCAGAACCAAGTCCCATTTAACTTCACACCCAGCCAACTGGGCAAGTGGGATGCTGTTTGAATTGTCCTGCATCCATGGTCGTCCATTTAGTGCAGAAGAGGAATGGGTTATTTGAAAATAACAATAGTAACAACAGCTTGGGGGATTGAGCCAGTTGCAGACAGACTCTGGCAACCATTCCCTCGCAGTCTGGAGCTCTTCAGTTGTGCCTTCCTGTGTCTTCCATCCTCTCCAGTCATGATGGGCATTGACATCTATGGACTTTAGAGCACCCATCCCAGCCTGGTGCCTCCTGGTGTATTGGACCGCATTGTCTAATCATGCTAGGCAGGAGGCTAGAAGATCCAGGAACTCTTCAGTTGTGTGGAATGTGATCCCCAAGTAGACAGACAAGGCACCCACACTTTTTTTGTTGCGGTACCAGGTGGAGACATTTCTGTTCTCCCAGACATTTTATTATTGCATCACTTCATGTAGATCTGGACTTAGCCATGGTTCCAGTAGATCCATTGAAATCAATAGGACAAGTTAGCCAAGACTACCTTAAGTCCCAATGATTTCAGTGGGCCAACTCAAAGAATGGCTAAGTCTGGATCCAATCTCTTGTTTTCAATCTGTTTCTTTTGTGTGAGTTACACTAATGCCCTTGTGGGGCGGAATATAAGATGAACTATCAAATGTTCCTCATCCTTAGCCAGCTGGCTGGGGATGGAGGTAACTGTAGCTCCATAAATGTGTATAAATTGTTATAAGCCAGGAACTTAACCTCACTTCTCTCTTCCTACATCACCTTTATTTGCTAATTTCATGCTTGCTGAAAGCTGGGACCCATCAGAGATGTTAACTTAAGCTTTGTGTGGATGTGTGTGTGAAGCCTTTGTTGCTTCAGCAAACAGGTCATGAATCCAGCAAACCTCTTCCCCAAACAAACAGTTCTCCCTATCATCTGTGGAATGAAGTGCGTTTGACAGAGACATCAATCTTTTGGGGACAGATCACTGTGGAGATGGGAGCTTTTTGACTGTGCATATGGGAGTCCTCGACCCCTTGTCCTCCTTCTGTTCATTTCTGGACTGCAGATAACCTTTTGGAGGGGGGGAAATTCTTCCTTGGAACTACCACTCTCTTTGCAACTACAGAAAGGGCTTGTGCACACACATGCTTTGCTGGACTGGGGGGTTCTTGTGTAAGTGGGCTTCCACTGAATATGCCTCCTCTCCATGGGCACTGGTATGTGAGTCAATTGTCCCCACCAAGCTTTCCATGGGCTGGAAGACATCACTGAGTGTGGCAGGGATTCCTCAAGAGGGCGGCCCTTATAGGCCAAGTTCTGTCCTCTGGAGGAACTCAAGGTGGCTCTCCGGGCCAGATACAGCTCCTCCACCTGCCAGATTATGTCCCTGGGCATCTCTCTTCTCTGCCATCCCCTCACATCTCACTCTGCCCTTGAACTGATTCTTCAACTTGGGAGGATACATGCATGATATCCGGAGGTATGGAAGCAGAAGCTGGACAACCCCCAGTGCACGGGTTGCTTTAGATCAGGGGTCCTCAGACTGAGGCCCGCGGGCCGCATCTGGCCCCTCAGGCCCTTTTAACTGGCCTGCCCCACAGGTTTTGCACTTGCTGGGCGGGTGAGCGGCTTGCTCGCGAGGAGGTCGTTTTGGACTCTCTCGGAAACGAACCCCTTGCGAGCAAGCCGGCACCTCGTCCCGCGCCTCCCCTCGCGTGCACACCCCGCCCCCACACTGGCCCGCGCCTCCCCGTTGGCACCACCTTGGCAGCCCGCAGCCATCACTGGCACCTGTCACCTGGCCCCCCCTGTTCAAAAAGTTTGAGGACCCCTGCTCTAGATCAAGACTGGTCAAGTGATCTTTTGATGTGAAAATAGTGTTTGGGGAAATTACAGCCCATTTTTCTTCTGCTCACCTCTGCATTAGAGTATACAAGTGTGTCTATGTCAAGGTGAAGAAAAGCCATTTTTGTGATCCCTCAGATTTTCTAAAAACCACACTGAAACTAGTTTCACCTGGTTTCCTGTGTTCATTCTTTTTTCATTCCAATTGAATGGGCAAAATATATATTTTTAAGAGAACATACCAAAAATGTACCTTTCTCAATAAAGCAAAGCATTAAAATATACATTTAAAAACCATAATCTTCTAGAAATCCATAATTTTGATGTAAATTTTTGTCTTGAGCAAACATTTTCGGTGAACAAACTCTCTTGCCCTCATCTGTGCCCATAGAGGCAGGTTCACCTGATTCAGAAACATACACCGCTAATTGCCTGGCTGAGGAGCAATTTCCTAGCTCAGACTCCTGCCTCTTCATCCTTGTAATTATTCAACATTCCCATTCAGGTCTCAGCAATAGTCTTATTACTGTTTTCCTCCTCTCCTCTCCTCTCCTCTCCTCTCCTCTCCTCTCCTCTCCTCTCCTCTCCTCTCCTCTCCAGTTCAGACTTGGAAAAAGTTTATGCATACATTAACAAGGAAGTCTTAAAGCAAGCATCTTTACTTGTCTAAAAACCCACATAACTGCAAGTTATGTGACATGTGAGAACTGTAACTAATGGGTGTCTGCTACACATACAGTCTCTCTAATCCTGACAGCAACAAACTTTGTGGTATTTATGCTGAGCTCTCACAGGCAGAGTAATGGTTTCGAGGATGGGTTTTCCCCCAGACAGCACTCAGGAAAAATAGTGGTCCCAACTGAAACAGAGTTGCGGGTGAGTAAACGTTAAACTCTTTCATCCCCACCCAACTCTGGACAGCAGGTCCTTGTCTTGTGCTGCAATCTTTGAAGCTCCCCTGAGGTTTTCCACACAGGATGGAGTATTTGGGGCAAAAGGCCTCATACGCTACGCAACTGCCATCCAAGGAAGCTGTAAGCACAGCTCCCTTAAACAATTTTGTATTTACATCTCAGGAATTGGTGGAGAGAACAGGCATGGGAAAAAATCTTGTATTTACGTCCTAGGAAAATGGTGGGGAGAGTAGACAAGGGAGAAAAATAGAGAGGGACAGATGACAACCTGGCATATGGATTCAGAGACTGTTGAGACAACCCTGAAAACAGTCCTCAGTTCCAGTTGGCTCTGGGTTTTTTTTTGGGGGGGGGGTGTTGAGTGACACGTCTTCCATGGGCCCCATGGAAGAAGAAGTATTCCCTTCTTCTCCATAAACCATTCCTCATTAGCTTCCAGGACTGATAATCAACCAATCAAGATCTGGAAGATACTGATAACCCAGCAAACCTAAGTCAATAAATTCATAGAAATACACCTCACAGGGAATACACTTTAAGCTAGTCATTCTTCAAAGAAGTTAGTTTTACTAAACATTTTCCATGTTTGAAAGTGATGGAATTCACATTTTTGAAGTGTATAGTGACATGTATATTCACACATTTTCAGTCTTTCCTTTGAGACCCCACATTTTACCAAACATATCAGGCTTGAATAAATGCTGGCATTTTAAAGAAGCATTTGTCTCCTGCTCCTTGGATCTTTGTCATCCTTTGATACAGAAAAGGTTGTTGTTTCCTGGGCACACTGAAGCTTGCACATATCTTGTACATGTTTGGTGCAGAACGATGCCTGTGGGAAACAGCATGCATTTGAGTTGCTGAGACCATGTTTGCATTAAGACATGACACATCGAGTGGTAATGGGAAATGCCTTTTTAAAAGGGGACAGCACCCAGCCAAATCACACTCTGAACAGCACAGTGCCTGCAAGTCAGCTGAAATTCATACTGAAAATGTACAGATAGGTCATTTCACCTTTCTTATGAGAGAGGTGGGAGTTGTTTCCGTGTATGAAAGACATCACTAAAAAATTGCAACAAGAAAAAGAAAGCAAGAACATAGACACACACGTACAACTGACTGATTTCATGTACCAGAAGGTTTCCATCTTCATTTTCTTCACATGAAATGAACACATCACAGGAATCGTAAGTCCTAGGTTGTTTCCCCCACCCGCTCACTTCTTTCACTTGACCTAACCCAAGCACTGGTGCAACCTCGAGTGACTATAGCAGAGTCTGCAGCTCCTGCCTGGATTCCCACACCTCGCCCCCTTGTTTGAGGGTCAAGCTACAAGTTATGGAGTCTTCCAAGATTCTACCCTTTCCCAGAGCTGCTGGGCCAGCTGCCATGTTCAGGGAGGGAAGGTAGACGGACAGGGAAGCATCCTTCAGTCCAGAATCGCCTCCCCGCTAGCTGAGGAAGTGTCATGCACTGCAAAACGGTCAGGTTACAATGCTGCTGGGCATGGTGGAGGGGAGAAGCGGCTTAAAGCCCTCACTGGGTCTCTCCATTGAAATGTGGCTTCCCTGAGTGGCTTTTTCACCTGGTGGGGTGGGGTGTGGTGGGGGTGGAAGAAAGATGAAGGTCAGAGTGGAGGAACAGAGAACACAAAGGGAGGTGGTGGGAAGATTAACCCTTCCTCTTCCTCAAACTTGTCTTCCCCAAACTTACATTTTACCCAGTCCAAGATGGAAAATACAACCTGGGCAGTCTATAGGGCTGAGTAGGGTTATAGCGTATTTTTTATTCGTTGATGTTACATGGCATTTATGTTCTATTTCCTCTTGTGGGGAACACAACATTGTTAACAGAGCTTCATTTTATCCTTGCAACAACCTTGTGAGTTAGGGTGGACTGAGAGTGAGTGACTGGCCCAAAGTCATCTCGTCACCCCTCCAGTCCTATTCATGGCCAAGCGGGGACTGGAACCCAGATCTCCCGGTCCAGCATTCCAGCCACCACACCGCACTGGCTTTCATGCACTTAAGCATTGCTGATCCCTTTCTCCTATGATTGCTTTTCAGCCTATAATTGTTCTTCCCAAGTTGCCCTTTCACCCATGCATGGGCAGGGAGGGGCAGAGGTTACAGGAGATGGCAGAGCTTCATTGGTTCAGTCTCAGGCATCTCCAGGAAACCCGCTCTGAAGCTCTGGAGATTAACCTGCACTCATAGGTTGAGTATGGCTGGAGTGTAGCTTGTTGTTGAAATGTGGGTTAGCGTGGTGTGTGAACCCGGTTTATGTAAGACATTTCCTGAACTTGATGGGCCAATGATCTGAGACATCAGCTTTCCCTGGTACCGAATTTGGCTACCTGCGGTTCGGACTGTCAATGATTTTGGTTTTGCCTTTTCCGAGTAAGTGCAAGTGTCAAGTATGAAGTTTTGTGCTGTTGCTCTGCACGTTTCTTTGTTCGGACAGCCCATTGTGTTATTTTGCCACATCTTCTGCATCTCATTGCAGGCTGCACTCAGGTGATTTGTGGCTTGTGGTGTTGCGAGCACTGAGCGAACACACCCAAGACACAAACATTAATTCTACTGGATGGAAATGCCCTAAGAGCCGTATGATGATGAGGCACTTTGAGATCTGCTGGATGCCACTGTGGGCGGAGCCCGTATTCCCAATGGCTGACACATTGTTTTATTTATGGTTTGATGCTGAGATCACACACTGTGCTAAGCATGTATATATTTGAGCTTCCCGTAGAAAAGTTACAGGCTGTTCTGTTTGAGTTTTCTGGCTGTTTGACCCAATTGTTTAGAAAACGATTTCAGTTTCATTTTTCTGTTGAGTCTCCTTTGGGCATTTGACGGTGGTGGGAATGGGAAGATGGTGGGCACAACAATTCACTGGCAGTGCTTCAGATCTTTGTGGGTTCAGCACAAAGTTTGGGAGGGGACTTCTACACACATTCAGTTGGACTTAGGAGCGGTGGTGTTTTGCAGGCAGGACCCCCAGCACTGAAGCGCCAGGACTTTTAATTTCAGAGGGCGGATGCCATCCTTTGACACCCCGCTCAGTCTTCCCCATAACCCTTAAACTAGAACTGTTAGAGAAATCTGCACTGGAATCAAATTAATTTGGATTTCAATGAATCCAGAATGTGGATCGTGCAGCAGGCTAGCTTTTCCCAATTCACACAGATTCTGTGGCACAAAAACACAACTTTTGGAGGTGATCTGTTCAAATTTGCACTTGCACTAATGTGCATTAGTAGTGGCAGATGCACATGGGATATGGCAGATCTGCCTAAAGCTTGACCTATGCCAACATCTGAATGAAAGAGGAGTGAAGATGGCAGAGTCCTGACTACACTGTAGGTGAACGATGGCATATATCTTAACACTCCCCCATGTCAGGCTGGGGCGAGATCTAGTGGAATTCATTCCTCTAACATTTCCAGACTTCCCCTCCTGCTTGGCCTGGTCCTGCAAAGTGAGCCAAGCTGAGCAGAAGTCTGTGAATGCTTGCAGAAAAAGGGTTGTGTGCTACTAGCAGCCTTCTTGGGCATTGCAGGCGTCTGAAATATAACCGTTGCATATTATTTATTTATTTATTTATTTATGAGACTTCTATGCCACCCCATTCACCAAAGCCTCGGGGCAGCTCACAACCGTAAATAAACTTCAAAATAATAATATAATATTATTATTATAAATTAACAATATAAATTAATGATATAAATTAAGTCACCCTGGCCAAAGAATAAAATGAATAACTAATATTAACAATTAAAATAACATTTGAATAAAAAGGTCTTCACCTGGCGCCAAAAAACAAATAACGATTGTGCCAGGCAGACCTCTCTGGGGAGTACATTCCATAGATTGGGCGCCACCGCAGAGAAAGCCCTCCTCCTCCTAATTTCCTTCACGGAGGGTTCCCAGAGAAGGGCCTCTCCCACAGATCTCAAGGGGCGGGCAGGCATACATGGACGTAAGCGCTCCTTCATGTAACCAGGACCCAAGCCGTTAAGGGCTTTATAGGTCATCACCAACACCTTGAATTGGGCCCGGACTTCAATGGGAGGCCAGTGGAGCTGACGGAGGACTGGAGTCATGTGAACATAATGCCCAGTCCCCGTCAGCAGCCTGGCAGCTCTATTTTGAACCAATTGAAGTATCCGGACCGTCTTCAAGGGTAGCCCCACGTAGAGTGCGTTACAGAAGTCAAGTTGGGAAGTCACCAACGCCTGTGTCACTGTCGCCAGGCAGTCATACTCCAGGTAGGGGCGCAGCTGATGGATCAGCTGAAGCTGAAAGAAAGCGCTCCTCGCCACCGCTGTCACCTGAGCTTACAGTGAAAGCTCTGGGTCGAGGAGCACTCCCAAGCTGCTAAGCTTGTCCCTAAGAGGGAGTGCAACCTCATTCAGGACTAGGTTCAGTTCACCCTCCCTGAAGCCCGATCTGCCAACCAACAGGACCTCCGTCTTGTCTGGATTGAGCTTCAGTTTATTGGCCCTCATCCAGCCCATTACCTTGGCCAAGCACCGGTTCAGCACTGCCACTGCCTCACCTGGATTGGTGGAAAACGAGAGGTAGAACTGGGTATTATCATCGTACTGGTGATTCCGCAGCCCACACCTCCTGATGACCTCTCCCAGAGGTTTCATGTAGACGTTAAACAGCAAAGGGGACAAAATGGACCCCTGGGGTACTCCATGGCATAGCTGCCATGGTGCAGAGCCAAAGTCCCCCAGCACCACCTTCTGGAATCAGCCATTAAGATAGGAGTGGAACCACTGCAAAGCAGTGCCTTCGACCCCCAATTCCGCTAGCCTATCCAGAAGGATACCATGGTCGATGGTATCAAAAGCCGCTGAGAGGTCCAGAAGAATCAACAGGGACACACTCCCCCTGTCCTTCTCCCTGCACAGGTCATCATACAGGGCTACCAAGGCAGATTCAGTACCGTACCTGGGTCTGAAGCCGGACTGAAATGGGTCCAGATAATCCAAGAGTTTCATCCAAGAGTGCTTGGAGTTGTCCTGCCACCAGCCGCTCCAACACCTTGCCCAGGAATGGGATGTTGGCCACTGGTCTATAATTAGTGGCCATCTCTGGATCCAGTGATGCTTTCTTCAGGACCGGTCAGACTACCACCTCCTTTAAAGGGGCAGGTACCCGACCCTCCCTCAGAGAAGCGTTAACCACTTCCAAGATCCAGATCCCAATCCCGTGCTTGGCGTTGTTTGTTAACCAAGATGGGCAAGGGTCCAATAGGCAAGTGGTGGGACGTACTCGTCTGATGGATTCCCACCCCTCTCACAGCCCCAGCTCTGTGTAAAACTGCAAGTAGAAATTAACACAACAGCCTTGTCTTAAACGTATCTCCTTGATGAACTAGATGTTTTAGCCACGGGGAGTTGTATGTTGTTGTTGTTGATGTTGTTGTTGTTGTAAGAATATTAAAAAATGACAACCTGTATGTGTGTTTTGAAGGGGCATCATCCACTGAGCCATTGTAGGATTTTACTGCCTTGTTCTGCTACATAAGCATCTCTTTTTAGTCCATTCTTTAACAACTGGAATGTCCATCAGTGTCATCCTACTGAGAATGGTGCTTTTTTGGCCATATGGGAGTATTCAGTCATACAGTCCATGCTAGAGTACAGTCCTGAAACATTTTTAACACCGTAACAGCTGTGTGCTTGCCACTGGGCCCCCAAAATGACCACCTGTCACAGCCAAAGGTTGTCCTACCTAGAAACAGGATGGTCGGATGGGATGGAATTGTGGTCCAATAACACTTGGAACAACTTAAAAACAATGCTCTGTCTCAGATAATAAGCCAGAGGTGATGAACCCACGAACCTCCAGATGTTGAACTACAGCATCCATAATGTCTGATCAACAGTGACTATGCTGGCTGGGAGCAATGGAAAGTGGAGTTCAACAATACCTGTAGGCGCATGAATCCTCTAGCTCTGTATTAAGCTTTGGGGAGCATAGAATGAGTGGAAAATCTGGTGCACACGTACTAGTGCAATGTGCAAATTAGCACACTCTTTTCTGCATGGAAGAAGAGTCTTCTTCATGGGAATGTTCTAAGAACGCCATGAAATCCCCACCAATTGTGCCCCGATTTTGAATCAGCTTAATGGGATTTTTCTTCTGTATGCACATTCCCCCCAGGGGTGTTCCAGGGACAGTATTAAATTTGCATACATCTGCACCTGTCAGTCAGCACCTGTTTTTAGCAAGCAGTGAAGGAGGAAGAGAGAGAGAGATTGAGACTTTAAGCTGGGGTGGGGCGGGGGGGGGGAGGTTTTTCAAACCAAGGAGTGGTGGAGAAATGCTCAAGACATTTCATGTGCTACCAGGAATTGGAGAAAGTTGCACCCAGGAAGGATCCATTGGCTCCAGGGACTGAAACTCAAGGGCTCTGTTCCCTTTTAAGCCCTTGCAAGAGCTGAATGTGGAGAAAGAGCAAGTGAGAAGTCATCAGCTTCAGGAGTTTGCCGTCTCCCCAAGGGAAAGAACTGCACTGTCCTTTCTAGCCATCGCTGTTCAGCTATTAAGGAACCAGCCCAGCAAGAGGGGTCATTGGGGGTGGAAATGCACTTCCTTTGAATTATGGATAACGACAGGCATGTTTAATGAGATTGATAGGAATGATCAGTGGTTCGTAATGGCATTAAAAAGCAATTCCTCCACCCACCTGAAAAGAAAAGGAAATGGCAGGTACTCCAAGTGTATGCTTATTACAACCTCCATTTTCCACCACAAAAGAAGCAACTACCATATGTATGTGGTCAAAACGTATGACTAAAAGAAGCATTAGCAATTTTATACCTCCAGAAGTCGGTTGATCTAGATATTGTGATATCCAATAAACATGGAAGACAAATTCTGGTTCAAAAAAGGCCCACTGAAATTCTGGATAAAGTGGCTTAGACCACGCATGACACCCCAGTTCTCTATTCATTCCTCATTGCATTTATTCATCAATAATAGATATTTGTAGCCATGGATCATGGGCTGATATCACTGATCAGCCTCAGTATGTATTTCCAGTGACCAAGCAGAATGTGAGGCTGAAAATGCTGCAGGGCCAAACGTGGATTCTTGCAAATGTTGCACTTACAGCCATTGCCCCCAGATATCAGAGGCAAATTGTATCTGCCACTCAATTCATAAAACGGCAAAATCCCTTTGTCTCTCCCCACTCACTGCTCCAAAGTAGAAATCGATTTCTCCATCCTAATCCTCCACAAATGCATATCTTATTTTTACTGACTTTCCAAGATGGATTTTTTCATAAGGTAAAGTTAGCAAAATGGATCAAAGTCTAATGGGCACCATCTTTTCTGCCACATGATCAGAGCTACCATAATGGTGGGAAGATCTTTCTCTGTTTTAATATGGTGGGAACCTAACGCCACCCACTCGAGCAGAGGGTCTAGGCCAGGGAACTGTAGACTTCACATCTAAAGACTATGTATGACAACAACCCTTTTATATATTGGGGACCCATAACATAGTCTGTGGATCTGAATACAATGAATTGCTTCAACATGAAAGACTGGACCCATCTTCTTCAATGACCTTGTGGAATGGATACCATGAGCAGGATAGGATGTCCACGTTATTTCCTCCTCTTAAAGTCCCCCATACACCCTCCAAATCTTCTCTGGATGGTTGCAGGAGGGCCGTGAGCTGAATCCAGCCCACAATGTGCCATCCATTGTCATGTTCAACCCAGTATCAAAAGTTTCCTATTACTTGGTCAATCACAATCTAGACTTGCATAGAAGCCTTCATAAGACTGTGCAACACCTCGACGTGATTTAAGGTTCAACTACATCGTGGTTATAATCCACAGAGAAGAAAAACTTGTCAGGATCAGGGATATAGCCAGGGGAAGGATAACGGTGGAAGTCCACCCTGACAGAGATGGCTGGGGCCCACTTTAGATGTTGCATTTCCATTAAAAAAAATGTCTATCCAACTTGTGGAGATACCAAGGAAAACATGCAAGCAGTGTTCTACCCATTTTCTTTGAGTTGCCCCAATTTATTTCCCAGAAATTTTTGCAAAATGAGTTTATTGCAGTTGGGGCACAGGCCATACAGTGTATCTGAAAACATGAGTTTGTGTCACACACAAATGCAACTGTGGGAGAAGTCAGAGGACTTTGAAAGGGATTGTGGCAGGGAAATGACCCTTTAAGTGCCTGAAGTCCATGTGAGTAATTTTTTGTGAGTGAGGCTAGTGGAGATCATCTGATTTACTTCTGAGTAAGCATGCGTTTCGGTCAGTTGCTTCTTGAGCAAAAGGACAAAGCAGACAATTGGGAAGACTTGAAACACACCACAAATTTGCAAATCAGAAAGAGGGAGAGAGATGGGGGACACTTTCCTGCCCTCCAGCCTGCAGCCAGGAAGCCCAGTGAAGTCACTTCTGCCCTGGGGACAGTCCCTGAAACGTAATACAAAGTGAATCTCTCTCTCTCTCTCTCTCTCGCTCTCTCGCTCTCTCGCTCTCTCTCTCTCTCTTTCTCTTTCATTTCTATACTGCCCCATACCCAAAGTTAAAAAAATCACAGCATATAATAAAGCTGTTATATAATACATCCAAAGAAATCCAGGATAGATTGACGGGATATATTGTTGGGTGTTACAGTGTCCCTAAGGGCTTAAATTGGGCTTAAATTGCAGGAAGACAGATTTCTGTTGAACATCAAGGAGAAAGCTGGCTGCAAATAATCAGAGGAGTCAGAAAAAGGAATGAATTGCTTAAGTCCTTTAAGCAACTCCAGGCTCTCGCTACTGGAGGGATTGGGGCCGAGACTGGCAGCCATCTGGCAGAGATGATCGAAATGGATTCTTGTCCTTAGCAAGCGATTGCACTCAGTGGTTTAATGGCCCCCTTGAACGCTGCGAGTTTAGGACTCTAGAGATGCTCAAGGATTTTATTTGGTCCACATTTTTATGGGAACGGGATGGATTTGCATTTCCAGACTAATACACAAATCAGAACACAACTCTCCTTTTTTATTTTAATTGCACTTCTCAAGTTTAAGCAAGGTACTAAAATGCATACAGAAGGCCTATTTTATCATAAAATGGCTTTGCGGTGCAAAAAATATTTGCACTTAAACGTGCATTTTCATCTTTAAAGTGAATCACTTACAGATTGATGCTGAACTAGAATGGAATGGACTTTTGAATGAGCACATGTGAAACTGATACAGACCCTAAATCGATTCATGTGTTCCTCCCTACTTGGACTTACCCTTTCATTCACGTCCAAAAGCCATGGTTGCAATCATCCATGCTTGCTGTTTTTCTGCAGCTACACAAGCCTCCCTTGGCCTAATCTCCCGTACAATGTCCATCTCGCCCTTCAGGGAGTCTGCTTCTACAATAAACCCCCATTTATCATCCTTTCCAGCCCTCAGAGAACTCCCCGCTGTAAGTGGAAACAGCAATGCTTTATGGTATGGCCTTGTAGGCCATGAGGTGCAAACAGAGAGTGAGATGCCTACAAGAAATGTTTCTGGCAGTTTGGCTTGAATGACTAGCGTTTGCAGTATCATCCCCGCACTCCTATTTCTAGTATTCGCTTGAATCGAATGCAGAAAACCACAGGCTTCCACAGTGGTTAACCATGAGTAAAGGCAATACTACTTGAGTGACTCAGATCTCTCAAGAGGGTGGCCTTTTGAATGTAGTCTTTCCATTGGCTTTCAGTTCACTTTGACTGACTCACCATTCATGAAGTCATTGGCGAGCAAGAGAATGGATGTGACTTTTGCACATAGCCTACCTGGGGGACGGGGCAGTGACAGATCATGAGGCCAAGAACAGTGGTGGGAGGACATGCTTGGCATGACGAAGTTCCCAGTTTCAGTCCCAGGCATTTCCATGAAAATCCAGAAAAGCAAACCCAAACACTGTCCGTGTCTACAGAACTGCTGTTTCTGTATTTGACAGCTGGCTCATACTTAATTTTAACCAGCAGTTCTCTGGAAAGAAATTCAAGTCCTACCTACATCACGCACTGTCAGCCAAAACTCTCATTTCACATACCTTTCCTCCAAAGGAACGAAGCATGTCTTGGACCTATTATTCTGCTCAGGGCATAGTTAAACATCACCACACTAGTGCCATCAGGTAATTTCAGCCACAAGAATTCAAGTCATGGTTTGAAAGGTAACCTGCATGACTTCACTCACTTTCGACTACCCAGAGGACTTTCTCGACGGTTGTCCTTAAAATGTGGAATTGGCTGCCAAGAGAGATGTTAATCCCAGACTGCTATTTTCAAGAGGGAGTTAAAGATGTATCTTTTCCAAAAGGTCTTCCCAGATTCCTTTGATGCTTGTTTTAAGTGTACATTTGAATTATTGTTGGTTTTAATCTCTTATAAACTACCCAGACCGTATGGGAATGGTGTAGTACATAAAAGTCTAAATAAATGAAATGTTAAAGCAGCCCGTGTGTATCTGCAGCCCTTCCTGCTAATTCTGCTGAGCAGGTCCACCGCGATCACCCCCAAAGTTCTACCCTGATGGCACCACTGATGATAACGGATTTGAAAGCAAATGCTTATGTGTCTTTTTCTTTGCTGAACGTCTTTCCAGCCAGAGAGCTGAAGTCCACTTTGGAGAAGCTTTTGGAGGTTTCATTCCTGTGGCTGTTGGACTAATAATTCATTTCACAAGTGAAGTCATTTCCTGAGTGTTCAGCAATTATTCTCTGCCTGACAGTTGAAAGTGTAATTTTTATTATTTTCCAAAGATGAGTCAAGTACTGGTTATCACAAAGAAAAGTGACCTATGGAATGCACTCCCCAGAGAGGTCCGCTATTTGTTTTTTGGCACCAGGCCAAGACCTTTTTATTTAAAACTTATTTTAACTGTTAATTTATTATGGTATTTATAGGATTTTACATTTTTAAGCTGAGATGCTACCGGGCTTTTTAATCTCTAATTGTATTAATTGTTATTTATATGTTTTAATTATGCTGTGAGCCACCCCGAGGCTTTGTTGCGATGGGAGCGGCATAGAAATGTTTTAAATAAATAAATAAATAAATAAATAAATAAATAAATATTTTGGGCTTCTTTTCACAAGGCCCATCACCTGGTACTTTACCAAGTTTTCTTGCTCCGTTTTCTTTGTGGGAGGTTTAGCGCATCCATTAGAGTATGATTTTTGTGGGGGGTTTTCTTCTCAGCCATTCTATATGTTCTTCTATATGTTCCATTACAAAACACAAAGTGGCCCAGGGCTATAGAACAGGATTGTGAAAATGCATGAGCTCTCTGTGGTGCGTAATGGTGCCACCTAGGAAAATACCATACTTTCCTCTCCCTAAGCAAACTTGCAAAAAGGGATGGATAACTCAGGAGATGCCCTGGAGGATGGAGACACCATAAAAGGCTTCACAAACATCTATGATCAAAGGACCATGACTGCACAACAGATTGCGGGTGGAGAAACTGTTTTCTTAAAGAGAATATTCCCTGCCACATCCCCATTCCAACCCTACTTGCTTCTTCTGCAATTACATTTCTGTGTGACAGAAGATCACAGTTTCAACACAGTGGAAACTGCACTGTATTCATTAACAGATGCCATTACAGTGCTTCCTCATAAATCCAGAATAGATCCCTTCCTAGAATCAGAGTTGGTAGAGATTTTGGAGGTCATCTGGCCCATTTTTTTCCTGTTCAATGCACACTTTACATTGCAGGGCAGTTCTACAGCATCCCTCTCTGGAGGCTGTCCTGCTTCTGCTTAAATACTTGCAGCAAAAACGAGCCCATTACCACCCGGTGCCATCTTTTCTACATTCAAACACCTTTTACTCTCGAGAAGTTTCTCCTAATGTTCAGGCAAAATCTGTTTCCCTGAAACTTCCACCCATGAGCTTCCAGCCTGGAACAACAGAGAATGAGCTCACTCCACCTTCTGCAGGAAAGAGCTTCAGAGTTTAAGCACCCAGCTTTTTCAGTCATTCCTCACAAGAATGATTAGAAGTGTTATAACTTCTGGGACTGTTTAGCTTAGGAAAAAGGTGTGTAAGAGGAGCCATGATATTGGGGTACAAAATTATGCCTGATATAGAGAGTGTGGACAGGGGGACATTTTTCTTCCTTTCCCATAATAGTAGAACCCAGTGGACTCAACCTATGAAACTGATTGGTGGGAGATTTGGGAGAGATAAAAGAAAAAGTGTTTTGCATAGCACATAGTTAAACTATAGAATTGGCTTTCACAAGAGGTTCCATTGGCCACCAATTGGGAGGGCTTTAAAAGAGGACAGATTCATGAAGGAAGAGGCTATGACACCAGATCAGATTCCCAGATTATGGTGGTTGATTTGCAGAACCACTGCTGATGAGCCAAAGGCATCATGTATAACCTGAAATGAAAGCGCCATGTGTATCATTTTCTTGTTGACCAAAAGCCTCTCTTTTCAGCCTTCTCCTTTGGCTTGACATGAAGGAAACTTTTCTTCTTGATCTCTATCTTCATCAGCCCTATCAGTCAAGTGTAGACCATCATTTGCATGTGTGAAGTAACAACTTCTTGATTAAAGGCACCGGCTTCCACCAGGAAGAATGACGAAAGCAAAAGACCCTCATGGATGCTGATGGATTCACTGTTGCAGGCTACGACATAACCGTACCATATCTGGTTTAATGTGTTTAAACTCTCAGCATCATTTCACTGTGTGTATTTAAATCCCCCCACTTTCTGCCAATATACTCCTAAGATTTATAATATAAACAGCACTTTACAACAGCCTGCCCCAGGCTGGCTTTAAAATGTAGTACTAATAATCAGGAAGGGAAAAAATGGGAAAGACGGGAAGTGGAAAACACACAAGGAGAGCTACGACTCAGTACAAATGGAGGTTGAATTGATTTGGGTTTCATTTCAGTACCAGCTGATCAAATGTGCACTTCCCAAATGAATACATGTATCCTTTGGTCTTCACATTTCTTTGCATGATGTGATGCAGTTTGCTGTTTAAAAAAGCATGCAAAATACGTATTTTTTGGAAAAATGCATAAAGCAGATATAAATGAAAGGAAATGGCTCTCAAGAAATGAGTGGTCCATTAGGAGAAAATGCCTATGGTAGAAGAAATGCATACAAAAATGGGGTTGACTTTTCAAATGGACATTTTGCTTCCTGATTTTGCACACTGATGTGGAAACAGAACAGCACAAAAAATCCAAAAGGTGCGAAAGGTAAAACAGACATATACATCCACCCTTGCTCTTCAGTTACCCCTTATCGGTGTCACAGTGATTCTCAGTGACAAGATGTTCAACCTCTTCTATGAAAGTCTGCTCATTTATGCCTCCATGCACCATGTTGCATTTGTAAGAGTGGGGACAACTCCTGGCATGGTGATGTCTGTGCCCAAACAGCTAAGAGCTGCAGGCCGAACCCAATACTGATAGTACAAGAGGGGGGAAAGGCTCTCCCATACCTTCTTAGGAGCACAGCCAAGACCTCATTGCTGTGATCTCCCAGAAAGCTTTAGCTATTGGACTGTGTAGACATGTAACAGAGAAATCAATTCTTCCTTTTCAGGTACTTGTGGAACAAAGCAACCTGGGAGCTGAGTGGTACATTTGTGGTCAACCAGGCATAAGGTAACCAGGATCTCTGGAGGGTTCTTCCTCAGAGCTACCATCAAAGACAGGAGTGATTGGACACCTGCTGTGCACCCACTGGAACACTTTCTCCTCTTCTTCACTGCAATCTGCTTGGTCCTTGGACAACTGTGGTGGCCGCTGCTAAGTTGCTCACTCACTCTCTGCCTGTCCAGCGAGCAAGCAAGCCATATGACGAGGAGAGGGTGCTGGAGGAGCAGGAACAACTGAGGACAATGATGGTCAGAAGGTAGACTCCTTGAAGGAGGGGGGCTCCTGAGTGGGAATTGTCCAGAGCCCTCAGAACCTGGAACCAGCCTGATGATTTGCAGCAGATGATTCAGGGTTTCTGAGTCTGTTTTAACAGTTTTAACAACAGTGCCAGCAAATTTCTCCATCATCTCCATCTCCTCTTGCAAGGAATGCAAGATAGTTTACAAGCCTCTCTTCCCATTTAATCCTCTCAACAGCAGCCCTGTGAGGTAGGTCATACAGAGTCCATGACTGGTCCAAAGTCACCAAGTGAGCTTCATGGCCAAGGGGGGACCAGAACTCAGAATTCCTGGTTCCCACTTCATTACCTACACTGGTTCTCCAAGAACCTCCATCCCAACTTCTGAAATGAAGAAAGTCTGGGGGAACCAGGAGTAGATTTTTGTGTGGAAGGACCAAGGAAGGATAGTTTGAGCTCTCAAAGCAAATTTCTGGGCTCATCCATCTTCCACATTAAATAAACCTTTGTTATATCAGGTTATGATCGATGGGTCAGCTCAAAAACGAAGGAGATCCCTGCCAGCCTGAAGCCTGCCCAAACCCCAAGAAATCAAAGGCACTCAAACAATGTCATCTGACAAGTGAGCTACAGCCACCCATCCCCCCCCCCCCCCGCTTTCCTCTGGACAAATGTATTGATCGAATCGAGTGAGTCTGCACACAAGTTTTCCTGCAGTCTCCAGAATTCGAGGGCAACTTTGACTGGCTGACAGCAAGACCTGCATCAGTCAGAGGGCCCATAATCAGGCTGAATAATCTTCACACTTAAGAAACATCACACTACAGCCTCTTACTGGCAGACCTAACACTTCATCTTGCCAGTGTGACCTAATATTTCAGCAGTTGAAGAAATGAAAACAAGGCACAAGAAATAGGCCATCGCTAAGCAGCATCTAAGAGGTGCTCACGTTTCCAGTTAATATGGAGGAAAGGGAAGCCATTCTATCAAAAGCAGCTTTCCCCAAGCTTGTTTGCTGCACATGTACAAGATGGCAACCTCAGTCGTCCCCACCTGAAACTGAAGGACACTGGATTGGGCAACGGCTGAATTTGTGCTTATAGTTCAACGGCAGCTTATTCAGTCTGCCAAATGTTGCATGCTTCCTCTGGAGCCTGGATCTCATATTTTCCCAGAAATGACACATTTCTTTTGTCATTTTATTTTATTTTATTTTATTTTTTTTTACAAAAGTTTGCATTTGCAATTCTGTGGATTTGCACATTTCAGACACCTAAAATGTTAAACACGGGATGTTGAAGGTTAGGACACTCAGCAGTTTGTCCTTCTTTCCATTTCATATGCAGGTCTCTTCCCTCTTTCCCTCTCCAGAGATCTTAGAAGCACTGGTGTTTTTTAAAAAAACCCAAGTGGCTACAGAACAGTATAAATCCAGGTAGAATTCTCTTTGATATGTGGGAGAGGCATTTGCCCATGGAAAGAGCTGAATCCAAACTGAACCTTCTCCTTCTTCCCATAGGGGTGGCTGTTGCTGCTTGTGGGCTAGACGGCGGGACTACTGGACATTTCTTAACTGGTTGGCTTTCACACCCCTATGTAGAGATCGGGAATACATTGATGTGGGTGATCTTGGCCTTGGTATCCAGTGCAAAGCAACAGAATACCCCAGCTCCCTGTGCTGAAACACATTGCAATAACCCTTTCAAAAAATGACTAGGCTGAAATGTGGTGGTGAGTGTGATAAAGAAGCTGGAATTTCAGAGAAGCAATTTCTCAGTCGGCTCTGAAAAAACAACTACATGTCAAACTTGCAGACTGGCAGAATGAGTTAAAAATATACTCCTAAAATCAGCAACCTTAATACCTACTGCCACCATAATCTTATTTTGTTTTCTGTGGCTTTCTAAAAATATACACGTGGCCACTGCAAAGAAAGGGTAGTCAAATATTTTCAGAGAGAAGTGTGGCATTAGCTGTGGGTGGGGTGCTGCTGAGGTCCTTACCTTTCCCAACCAAGCAAATATAGCATCATGTTTCCATTGTCATTGACTGAAAGATGCAAGGAACAAGATGTGGACAGAATGAAATCATGGGGAACCCATGCACCAACCTGGCGCAAGGAGGGGCAGGGCAGAGTAAGGCTGTGTAATAAAAAGTTTCTGTTTGAAGTGAAGAAAGGAGGGGGAAACAAATGCAGAAGGAATCGGTAACTTGCAAGCAAAAAAGATTACATTAAAGGATGAAAGAATAAAGTTGAGGTCAGCCAAAGGACTTAAAGAGGCGAGTTGGCCTACCGAGGAGGAGAAGAAAGTCTGCAACAACGGAGGAAAGAAATTAACTCTCGTGATGAAAAATAGGTGGCGGGGAGAGAGGCCGGTCCTCCAGTAGAAGAGCACCGTCCTCTACTGGAAGGCTGTCTGGTTCAGAAGCAGTTCAATGATGAAGAACCGTCAGGAGGGAGAGAGTGAAGGCCCTTGTAGTTTTCCATCCCCAGTTAGTACCCACACAGCAGACTGAGTGGGGAGACTCATGGGCCACCTGGTCGTAGACACTCCCACCATGGCACCACAGTTCTTTGTAAGCAACAGCCATGCTCTCTAAATCTGTATCCAGAGATGTACATGAGCAGGCGGATGTCCCGCACCTGAGCCCCCGCTCTTTCGCTCTGTTTTTGGCCAAGGCATTTCCTCCTATTTGGTGATGTGCCAGGTGCCACCCTGAGTCTATGCAGTGCTGAAGGCCAAATCTTGACCCCTTGACTCCATTTCCAATTAGGGATGTGTTGACATGTCCAGTGAACTCAACCAATTCCATAGCCTTTTCACAACTCACAAGAAGAATGTGCCGAAGTGGGACTGAAGGCAGAGTTTTCAAGACTATGGCCACCCTGTTTCCAGCCAGTCCATCCTACCATGCCAGGGCATGTTTACTTGTTCAAAACCTTTTCATGCCTCTCCTTAGCCAAATGGGTCCCAGAGTATTTTAATAAGATGGTTTCTGGCCCCAAGCTCACAGTCTCTTTCCCTTTCTGCTGCACAGGAGCCTTTAGATGAATCTGGTACCTTCTCCCAACTCTAGGAGGTGCTTTACAGCAGATCAAAGGATTTGTTCATCTCCCCCTGATTTGTTTCTAGCTGGAAGCAGCTCCCAGTGGTCTCAGGCACAGCATCAGTCTCACAGCAACAGCCTGTGCTGGGTTTGCATATCACCTGCCAACTTGAAAGAACGTGGGGCCTTTCATATGAGCTTTGCCTCTTCGCTGCAGTTCTCCCTGAGGGTGCTCCAAGTCCTAGCAGCTGCTTCTCTATACACCTTCCCAATGGAATCCATGAAAAGTTGCCCCATATCACAGATGAAACTACCTGCAGGAAGCTGGATTTCCTTTCCCCTCTCTGAATAGAACTGTATAAGCTATTTGAATGAATTGTGTCTGGTTTTCTTTTTGCCTAAACTAAGAACATAAGAAAAGTCAGGCCGGATCTGACCAAAGGTCCATCTAGTCTAGCACTGTGCTCACATGGTGGCAAACCAGCTGCCCTCGGGATCCCTCCAGCAGGATGGGTGCAGGACCTCCTCCTGCCCAAGCTCCTCAGCAACTGGTGGATGCAGGCAGGCCGCCTCTGGCCGAGGGGGTAGCACACAGTCAGCAAGGCTAGTAGCCCCATGAACCTGCCCAATCCTCTTTTAAAGCTGTCCAGATTTATGGCCCTCACTATTTCCCATTTTAGTAAATTCATAGTATAAGCTGTGTGCAGAGGTCCTGTCCCACACCTCCCACCAATCAGCTTCATGGGAAGACTCCAGGTTGGAATGTTAATGGAGAGGGAGAAAAATGCTTCCCTCTCCACACTATGCATCATTTTGCACACCTCTTCCATGTCTCCCTTTCCTTGGCTTTTTTCTAAGCTAAATAGTTCCATTTGTCATAAGTCCGCTTTATGGGGGACTGGTTTCAGCCCCTTGACATTTTTCCCCTTCTCTGCATTTTCCCCAACCCAATAATGTTGTTTTTCAGGTAAGGTGACCAGAACTTAACACAATATTCTACATGCTGTCATACCAAACATTAATGGCACCAAAGAGTTGTATACGGTTGAAATGCACTAAAATAACTTGAACTGATATATTTGGTGAACATGAGCAGGAAAGAAATCTCAAGCTTGTCCCCTTTTTAGATGTGTTTGTTCCACTTTAAGCCCATTTAAGGGGATATTATTAACAATGAAAGTTCTTCTTTGGGGTTGTGGGTGGAAGCGTAATAATTCAGAGAGAAAAACACAACCTTTGAATGAAGTACGCATGTGTAATTGAGAAAGCTGCCAATCTAACCACCTGTTTTTCATTCTTATAATCATGAAAAAAGGAAACCATTAGCGTGGCTCATTTAAAAAAAACACACTGGGCCAGTTTTGGGTCTGTGAGAAAATGAAAAAGGAACATTTTGCCACACGTTTAACACAAGTGGTGTCATCCCATATGGTGGAGCTTCAGCATCAATGTGCACAAAGCTTTCATCATGGATCCAAGCTGACAGGTTCACCAGTTCCACATCACCCTGATAAAGGATCTGATGGGGATGGGTAGGAGAGAGGGCTTCTCAGTTATGCTTTAGCTCCATCCTCCTCCTCCTCTTCCTCTTCCTCATCTTCTCAATACCACCCAATAGTCAAAGCTCTTCTTTTTTTGTTCTTTTTAACTCTGTAATTCCCCGTGCTCAGTTTACGGCACTGCTAACTACTGTTTTAAATGAAACACAGTAGCCAGGGACTGTGATGAGTAAACACAAGCAAACCAGGTAACGAGTCCGCCTGTGATTAAATTTTATTTTTATCTCCATGCAGGCAAACTTCCTTGCACCGGTCTACAAAGTGAGACAAAGAGCTAAGATGATCCAGCCAAGTCATGTTTTGCTCACAAGGTCTGGGAACTCGATCCTTCCGCTCACCTCTCCATGAGTGCTCCAGAGGTGGATGCCTGCAATGGGGGGCAAGGTTTTCCTTTTTCTCTCTCACTGCAGCTGGGTGGTAAAAGTGCATCCCTTCTGAGTGGAACACAGGGGCGTTTGAGGGGGCTATAGCTCAGCCTTCCAGATGTTGCACTTTTTCCTGCCTTGAAGTAAGTGAAATTGGAATAGAACTGCCAACACGGCCATCACTTTATTTATTTAAAACATTTATATCCCGTCCTTTCCCACAAACAGCTCAGGGAACTGTTAAGCAAAGGGAAGAAAGCCAGGCCTGCAAGTGGGGGAGAACTGGGGATATACATAATCGATTCAGCTTCCAACAGAGACTAGTATTCATCTGCCGCATTTTGTGGGCAAACACGTTTTATCTGCCACTTATTCCGAATTGTCATAATGTTGGAGCCATTTGTGCTTGTTGTCATGTTCACAGTGGTGTAGTGGCAAATTTAGAAGTGTCTGTGTGGGGGTCCCTTCATGATAGAGCCACGCCCCTCAGAGCCACGCCCCTCAGAGCCACACCCACTCCCGTGATCATGCAACATCTGATTATACAATAAAAATGAGCTTTGTCACTTTGTTAGAATTTCTGCTGGGTAATGAATGCAAGATGATGATACCTCTTTTCTGAGGTGAAATATTGACAACGTCTAGAAGTTATTCCTTATTATCTTATTTATTATGCATGAACTATTTTTAAAAATTATATTCATACCCTGCCCTCCCACCAAAAAGTTCCTAGAGTGGCTTGTGTAGAATTAATAAAGGCAGTTCCTACCCACAGACTTACTATCTAAAAGTATGAGATACAAGGGGAAGGGACGGGGAGGTAAGACGAAAAAAAAGAAAAAAAGAAACACAGGCACTAATTACTCACACTTAACACATGTAATTATATGCTCCCAAGAGCAGCAGTCTGGATTGACAATCACTGTTTGGTTTCTTTTTTAATTTTCTGTGACCTCTGCAACCACTGACTTTCTTTGTGCATATGTGCGGGAGATCTTTCATGGGTCCAGAGTCCATAGTTTAGGGGTTCCAGTTTCTCAAAATATCCAAAAATCTTTTATTGAGCTCTCATTGGATCCATGCTGAAGCATGTATAAAATAGCCTGAAGTAAGAGGAACCTGAGGCTACCAGAAGTCATGGCTAATTTTTCCCATTCCAGTTAAAATACTCCAGTTATGATACTTTTATTCCACTTTAGCCATTATTTCTCCCAAAATAATTCTGGGACTTAGAGCTGCTAGAAAATACCTATTTGTCTCACAGCAACAATTCCTTGAATGGTTTATTGGTCAGTTCCTCTACCCAGGAACTCTGGAAATTGTACCTGTTTAAGAAATAGGTGTCCACTAATGACACTCGGTACCCTTGATGATCTACCGCCCTTAAGTTTCGGTGTGGAAGTAATGACTACTTAACGTGGAATAAAAGTGTTCTATGTGGTGGTGTGAATGCAGGAAGGATGGGAGTTCGTTTAAGGAAGCTGCCTTAACCCAGCCACGAATCCAACTAACCTAGGACCAAGGATACATATCACAAATAAAAGAAAAAACCCCTCAAATATTTCGGGATGTTCCCCCCTTCCAAAACTGTAACGATTCTTTTGATGGTTCAAATCCTTTCCCTTTCATTAAAACATACTCAATAAATACATACCAAATCTCATTAAATGTATTTTTCTCTATATGCCATTTTCTCAGTTGCATATCACATTTTAATTTGTCATTAATAGCTGTATTCCAAACATCTCTGTACCAGTCTGACAACTGGTAACCATATTTTATTCTCTGATTCATATTTTATTCTCCAATTCATAGCTATAATTAATCTTGCTGCAGTTATTACATTTGTTATTAATTCTTGATTGTTCCAACACCATTGTTTTTACTGAAATGCCTTTCCGAAGGCTTTGTTATGGCAATAAGAGCTTGAAGCTAAAATCTGGTGCTCTTCTGGGTTGGACCCCACCTGTTTGCCCCTGGGGAAGCTGCCCTGGCACCTGGCCCTGCTCTGTGCTGGGAGGCAGCCCCTGAGAGAGCCTCTGAAATCAGTTTTGGCCTTTGGTGTGAAAGAGGTTTGCCATCCCTGATCTCCATTGGCTGGATTGAGACAACACCATAAGCCACACTCATGGGTTGGGCCTAGGTTGAATGTGGGTTGTTGCTGAGGTATGGATTGGCCTTCAAAAGTGGTCTGAACCCAGCCAAGATAACAAACCATGGTGAGCAACCTGAATTACACTACCCAACAATAAAACATGGGTTCTTTTCACAGAATCTTAGAATAGGAGAGTTGGAAGGGGTCATGAAGACCGTCGGGTCCAACCCCCTGCTGTTTTCATGGGTTGCTTGTGGCTAACAAACCATGGCTTGCTACTATGCTTAGGATCAGCTCACATGATAACCTACATTTCAAAAACCACACACAGTTCAACAAGAAATCCTCACTCATTTTGTCTGAACCCAGTTTCCGCCTGGAGCCTGTAAGTTTTCAGACTGGTTTTTGACTGCAATTTTGAGCATTCCTGACCACTGTTCATGCTGGCTGGGGCTGATGGGAGCTGTAGGTCAAAGCCTCTGGAAGGTCACAAGCTGCCTTCCCCATCTTAAGGCAGAACTGATTAAAAAAGACCTAATGATGTGATACACTCTAAATGTTGAAGAGAAAGATGCTTATAATTGTCCCACTGTCCATTACAAAACTACCTTTCTTTACAATCTGAGTCCAAGCCTGAGTAAAGCACCATAACGCCCAAATAAGCCAAGCCTACTTTATCTTGACAACAATCCTGTAAGGTAGGCCAGGCTGTGTTACAAAACCTGTCACTTATTGATGTTCCTAGCTGAAGAAATATTTTTGAATCTGCCTGCTCAAGTTTCAAGTCTGTAGCTTCTTTTGCTACCGTATCCCAGGTGAAGGTGGGAAAAAGTGAGGATACGTTGCTGAATTGAATTGCATGCCGTTTTGTTCAGCTGGGCATGAGCGTGTGGACATAGGCTGCCTTCATGTCCCAACTGAGCCTTCATTGAGCTATACAGCCAAACAATAACATACATTAAAATACATCCGCAAAATCACCATCCATCCTCAAAAGGCTAAGCACATAAAGCATTTCTAGAGCCCTGTGGCAAGGAATGGGTAAATCAGCCAATGCCAATATCACATCTATTCAGTCATGAGTCCATTCCATCCAATTTCTGCCATTATTCTGGATTTTTTAAAAATGCACATCTATTTCACCAAAAACATGCATTTTTGTAGACAACCTTCCTCAAAATGCGGAGTTTTGAACTGAGAACCGCACTGCAAAATAAGGAAAATCACGCAATCGGAAGGCAAATTGCATTCTGCTCCATGAAAGCATCTCTGAAGTGCGAATGTCGGTGTTGCCACTCAGCTACGAAGCTCACCAAGCAACCACGAGCAAACCACCAATCTCTCAGCCTAACCTACTTTGCAGAATAAGATGACAGAGGCTCATGAGTGCCACTCAGAGTTTCTCGGAGGAAAGAAGGGGTGGGATGCAAATCTGCTGCAGAAATTATCATTAGCAGCTGATTCTCACTGTCTGCTTTAGCAAGATTTACAAAAGCAGGACTGGAACCAGAGTCCTTCCTACGTGAACTGCATGTGTACCGCAGAAGTGCAGGTACCATCTTTTTCTTAGTGCAGAAATGTTTTTCTTCATCACTGAGATCCTGATGCATCATGCTGGGTTCCGTGAGGTGGAGGCGCTTGTATAATGCGGAGCGTGTATCATGCACCCTTATTGCAGAAACCTGCCTGAATGTAGTTAGGATTCAAAGAAAGCGGAAAGGATCTGAAAATGAGAGAAAATGGGCGGTAATCCAACAAGCCAAGGGACTACTTGTATGATTACATTGCATGCACTTCCATCTCTGCATTTGACAAATGCGAATTCTTTTTTTAAAATGCGTTTTCCTAACACGATTTTCATGCTCCTTTTCTTCTTGCAAAGAACTCAGCACAACTTACAAAGTCCTTCTCTCCATTTTTTCATCACAACCACAACCCTGTGAGGTGGGCATGGCTGAGAGTGAGTGACAGGCCCAAAGTCACCCAGTGAGCTTCATATCTCAGGTTCCCAGTCCAGCTTTTGCACCACCTCACCATACTGGCCATCATTAAATTCTCTTTAAATTCCCAGCCAGTGTGGAATGGCAGTTAAGATTGTGAGGCTGGGACTCAATAGATCTGGATTTTGGTCTCCACTCAGCCATGGCTCCAACTGTGTGATCTGAGCCAGTCACAGACTTTCAGCCCAACCTACCTCACAGGGTTGTTGTTGTGAGGGTAAGACTGGGAGGAGGAGGAGCTTTGGAACGATCAAAGTGCGCATCGTTCCTGTGTGGATATTTCAAAAGTGCACACTTCCATCTCTGCATTTGAAATATCCACCTTCTTTTTTAAAATGCATTTTCCTAACACAGTTATCAGTTTGAGAATTTGCAAACATTTTTCCAAAAAAAGCACCCTGCTTGTGTCTGGGTTCAGGGCTGGAAACCGAAAGAAACAGCATGATCTGCGAACAGAAGCAGAATTCTTGTGCATCCCTAGCCAAGTCTGTTCTGTGCCTCCAACCCCCCTGCCGTGCGCCTAAGGCACCTGGTGGGTCTGGATGTGTTCTTTGTTCATTGCAGAAGGAGGTTGCTCGGTCTTGGCAAGAAAAATAGGACAAATGCCTCTTTGTGTGGCATTTCTTTTTCTTTTGTTCAAAAGGCACTGATCTAGGCATGTACCGAGATGTCCCAGAGGTCTGTTGCTGGGGATGGAAGGAAAGAGAAGGGGTGGGGGGACGTAGGCCCCTTTCAAGTGACACTCGGGAAAGCATGGCTTAATTAAGGATATCTAATATGGCTGTAGGAAAGGAAGGGCATGGCTCATTAACTTGTTGGAATCCTTTGAGGATATGGCTGTCAGGCGAGAAGCAAAGGGGGTGTTGTCTGGGCATCACACTGCAGTGTGACCCTCTGGTGCATTCGGCAGGTCAGAAGCCAAAGCAAGGAGACTCCAAGCAGCACCTAGTCTGAACTCAGGGCTGGTTCTCAAGCTCTCGGTTTCTAGCAAACTCTTAAGCAAGGCTGTAGAGATACAGGTGTGGGGCCCTGGAACCTGTTCACAGTTTGAGAAAGACACAAAGCCAAATAAAATACGTTGTACTAAGAAACCTGTTTATTTGCCCCATGACCTGTGTGTGTTGTGGACAACTCAGGAACATTTTCCGTGATACAGTCAATGGATCTGGTGCACTGACTTGTTAGAACTAAGTGTGCCCCTGTGAACTGAGAGAGGATCCTGGGAAAGACCAAGGCACCGCTGGGTTTGAGCATTGCACAGGAAGATGGCTTGTGGGAGAGCACATTGTCTTTCAGAGACACTGAGTGGCCATGATGGATGATAAGTGAATCTATGAGGAGCTCCCAAGAAAGGTGGAGGGTGTCCTCTTTTGCAGAGGACGGTACTCAGTTTGAAGGGCTGTCCAAGCACAATCTTTTATTTGAAGGCACCTGCTGTTGGAAGGGCCATCCAGGCCAGGTCTGGTTAAAAGAAGAGGTGACAACAGCCACCTGAGCAAGACACACCTGTCACATGCTCAAGCTCTTCCACCTGATGGTGTGATGCATTGGTCTCTGATTTAAAGAATCCCAATCATTTCTAAATGTGTATCTATAGGAAGAAATCAACATTAGCAAATGGTCTTCTTCATTCATCTGCTCTCTTGGTGATTCCTAAGTGTTGCTTGAGCTCAAGGAGACCCAAGGTAATTCCAGAACTAATTGTCCTTACCTAATTGCCCAAAGAGATGGTTCTTAGCCACATTCTTACTTCATGGCATCAGGAAAACCAGCCTCATCCTTCCACTTATTCATTCTTAGGGATGAATAAGAAATTCAATTCATTCATTTTGGAACAGAATGTGCACCTTTTGAACTCAAAATGGATTCTGACATGCTCTGTGATTGAAATACAAACATTTCTGAGCTTGCAATGTGCTTTGTGGAACATCCAAATGAGTTTGACAGCATGCACATTTTTGGAAACAGCACACACAGGCAGTGTACTCAACATGAGAATGCATACCTTTCAAAGATGCCTGTTAATTGATGTGTCCATTTGGGAAAATGTGCATGAAAATATGAAGGGGTTTTCACATGAAAAAGGAAGAGGAGCTTGCAATCTTTTATTACTTGCATTGGAATAAACTTTAAGATGGCATATGGAGAAATTTGAAGTCCAGTTTTGCTGCTTTTCATTCTTATTTCCCCTGCAACATGAGGATAAACTTACTGGCCTACCATGCAGGATTGTGGTAAGGCTAGAACCAGATAATGCATGCAAAGAAATTTGAGCTCTCTTGAGCAGAAGCAGTCAGCTGACAATCAGGATTTACTGGTGGGTCCCTAAATGGTATGCAGTAGATTAGCAGGGGTTTCTGACCCCTTGATTCATCAAGGATAGCAACAACAAATTAGGATGCTGAAAAGAAGCTAGAAGGAAAATCAGGAGTGGATGCATGGGTGAAACAGCTGTAAACTCAGCTCTGGCAATTAAGAAAAGAGAAAGAAAAATCCTGGGCTGCGCATATGCTCAGAAGCACCTGATTCCTTAGTTCTAAGCATCTCTCCATGCTACATGGCCCCTTGGGATTCAAATGGACCTCAGAGTTCTGGTAAAAATCAAAGTAGGTTTTTGAAGCCTGAAGCCTGCCCTCCTCTTCTCTAAACACAAAGTGGATGCAATATGTTTATTATTTTCTTGCTTTATTATTTATTGTGTTAAAAAGCCGCTGATCAACAGGATCACCTGGCTGAAGGGCCCAATAAACTTGTTGATGTAATCGGTTGGCTTTTCTGATTCCCCTGGAGATAAACTTGTTATTATGCTTGTGGGTGAGATTGTACTAAATCCACGAGAGTAATCCCCTTTATAGATACCAGAGGATTTAGATCCAGCCTGGCAGATGGCACAGCCACTTAAAAAGAGCAAATAAAATATGAGGATGATGGTGATGAAATCCAGGAAAGGGCAGTAAGCCAGAGGGAGAGCCAAATCAAAGTGGATGGAATTGCTCGGCGCATGCAGACATAGAGAAATGGCAGAGTTATGGGTGGTGGAACCGACAAAGAGGGTTTTGACTGGGCAAATGCCAAGGACCCATGCAGAACTCAGCAGTTTGCGGCTTAGGGGGTGGGATATTAGTGCAGGAAAGGCACATCTGATTTAATGTGCAAAGAAAGAAAAACCCGGCCATATATTCTGGATAGAGTTGCACTCTCCCATCAAGTTCAAGTCCTCAGGGTGGGATTGTTGTTGGGTCAAAGGTCACCTTAAAGAACTTCCATTAGCTCAGGGTGGTGCTCCTGTGATGGACCATCTTGGACAGAGGGACAGTGGCTGAGCCAGGGGGACTCAGGACCAGTGTAGTTGCTCAGTCACCAGCCAATGGAAAGGGCTGAACCTATTTATGTAAAACAGAAACAAATAATGTAGATTTTGTTTATAGTAAATTGTATGGCAAGCGACAACAGGTTCAACAAAATGGGGGAGAACAATCTTGCAACAGAGTCAATTCAAAATCTTTTCCACTCTAGACAAAATTAAAAATATATTGCCCCTGTAAAGCAATATATTGCTTTCAACTAGGGTCTAAGGGTCTAGGGTCTACTAGTTAAGTGTCTCTGGGCAGAATATACCACGATCAGGTGCTGCGACTAAAGAGGCCCTGTTTCCACTCATCGCCTGCCTAACCTCTGAAGGTAGGCCAACCAGAGCAGAGTCTTTCCCAATCTAGTAGCCTTTAGAGACATCGGATTGCAACTCCCGTAATTGCATTCATAGACTCTCTGGGTGGCTCACAACATGGGATGTACAGGTGCAAGACAGCAGATCAGTGGCCTGTGTCCAGAAATAAACTGGAAGGCAGTGAAAGCCTCTCATTACCAGTCTGTATGTTCCGTGTAGCAAGTCACAGTCCACGGTTGTCTTCAGGGACAGCCACAAGTACGACGCATGGTAGTTACCAACTCTAGATGTTTCTGGCACAGGGAAAGCCATTCATTACCTTGGTCAACTACTGCACTAGTCAACCAAATGGTTCCAGGCTTGTTTTTCCCACCCTGGTGCCTTCCAGATATGTTGGGCTGCAGTTCTCATGCTTCCTAGCCAATGCAGTGAGTGGCTCTGTGGGCTGAGAAATGTGCAGTCCAGCGTGTCAAGCACACCAGTTTGATATATCTGGAGGGATCCAGATCAGGGAAGCAAAGGCTGCTCTAGACAATCGACAAGCTGCACAGGAAGGTAACACTTGGACGTTCCTTCTTCAAAGCATATGCTATTCAGTTGCATGCATCTGGAAGTTCCATTTATCCCTTAAGGCTCAGCCCTTGAGAGAACCACACTCTATGGATTTGTCTAGTCCTCTTCATCTAAGGCCTCCTGAGCTGGTGCCCATGGCCCCATCTTGTGGAAGTGAGTTGCACAGTTCAGCAAGCACCGAGATGGGTGCTCTCCCTTTGGGTCTGTTTAGAACTGGCTCGGCAGTTGCAAGAGTTGTTTGCAAGTCCCTTTGTCCCCAAGGGCACACTGCCGTGGTGCATCATGGTGAGGCACATGGGCCCTGAGGGTGCAAAGCTTCATCATCTTTCTCTTCTAGGAAGGATTGTTCCTAGGATCCACCGGCACCCCTCTTGTCAAGCCCAATTCACCTGGGAACAAGAGTGTTTGGGGTTTGTTTGCTTCCAATTTGGATGAGACTGTCTGAAGGAACATCTGCACCCATATGTACTTACCCACCCCCTTAGATCAGCTCAGGAGGCCCTTCTATGAGAACCACCCCTCAGGGAGGGGAGAGGGTGGCAACTAGGTGAAGGGCCTTTTCTGCTGCCTTTCCCCATCTATGGAACTCCCTCCCTAGGGAGATTTGCCTGGCGCCATTTCTATTTTCCTTTTAGTGCCAGACGGAGACATATCTTTTAAGGATTTTTTTTTTTAACATTTAGCCTTTATGCTGTGGCCCTTTTTAATTCTTTTATAGATGTTTAATTCATTATGTTTTAATGTGTTTTTACTCTGTTAGTATGTTTTATGCATTGTAAGCTGCCTAGGAAGGCCTCGGCGATTATAGGCGGCCTATAAATACACGTAAATAAATCAATAAATAAATGATGAGCACATGAAGTGCTTGTGAGTAACTATCAGATTAGTTGGCCCAGAGAAGAGGAGATCCCAAACACATGTCTGCGTGATTGTAACACAGCCCCATCACATACTTCTCATCAATCATCAAGTGGTCAGCAAGGATAAAGAGCTTACTGTGCAGAATCTCTTTGAGCCTGATGGCTGAATTCCATTCTAGAGTAGTTCTCCGAGGCCCCTTGCCAGTGATGGATGGGGCTGAAAGCCAAAGAGGTAGACCTAAAAAGAAACAAAACTCACCCAATTTAGGCAGAGGCACTAACTGCCAGTAACTAAGCCTTAGGATAGAGCTGGGATGAAACTCAGTGGGATTCCTCTCTCCACCATTCATGGTCAGCCCAGGCTTGGCAGGTGAGCAAGCAAGCCAGGAAGAAGTCTATGAATGCTTGTGGAATGAAGGTAGCACAACGGGCAACTTTCTTCTGTGTCAAGTGCGGCAATGCAACTGCTTCTGTGCATGCCTGTTTGGGCACCGTGTTGAGGGCTCAATTCCTGCTGAGCACCCTGCAAATGTGGGGCATGCTCCCCAGGAACTAGGTCTCAGGGCCACTACAAGGTAGACCAGAGCCCAGAGAAATGCATACAGGGAATCCAACACCCAGTACAGATTCCTCCACATTCCCATCTTAGGAGAGCTATTTCAACCTTTTAGAATGGGGAAACAGCTGAACAAAAAAGGGAAACTACCAATAATCAGTGGTTGGTGTAGGGGAAAGGTGAGGAAGGGATTCTCAGGGTGCTGGATTTGACCATTGATCCTGCTGTTCTGTACTCCCTGGTGTAATATTTAAAAGTATTTGTGTATGCAGTTTTTAGGTAAGTGGCTTTGAGCATATGGTTTGGTCAGCTGGTATTTGCAGGTCCTCTTTTTACATTCTGAATCAGGGAAGAAAATGAAATGTTACTTAATATTGCTGACGGGGACTGGGCATTCCTCTCATATAACCCCAGTCCTCTACCAGCTTCACTGGCTTCCCTTCGAAGTCTGGGTTCAGTTCAAGGTGCTGCTTATTGCCTATAAAGCCCTTAACGGCTTGGGACCAGGATACCTAAAGGAACGCCTTCTTCTGTATTTGCCCTCCTGCCCCCTGAGATCGGCCACAGAGGCCCTCATCTGGGAGCCCTCCATGAAAGACATTAGGAGGCAAAGTACCTGAAGGAGGGCCTTCTCTGCGGTGGGACCCAACTTATGGAATGCGCTCCCCAGAGAAGTCCGCCTGGCACTGTCGTTATTTGTTTTTCAGCGCCAGGCTAAGACCTTTTTATTTCAACAATATTTTAATAACTTTTAACATAGGTTTTAATCTGCAGCCAGGGTGGATCTGGATTTTATTTGTATTATGTTTTATTTTATTCTTCTTATTTATGTAAGCCGTCCTGAGGCTATGGGAAAGGATGGCATACAAATACACTAAGTAAATAAATAAATAAATAAATAAATAAATAGGAATATTATGGTCAAATTAGTATTCCGAATCAGATAGTTCCAAACTTCAGCAGCATCACTAAATCTGCCTGGCAGGAAAATCCCCTTTGCGTTTGTCTTAAATGAACTGCCAGGCAATTTCATTGGGTATCCCTGCTTATTACAAGAGTAAATAATTACCAACTGTGCTCTTTCTCTGCTCTGCTCATAATTTAGAGATCTCTCTGCATGTTCCCTCCTTCTCATATGGTTTGTGAACTTAAAACAAGGTGACCGATCTGCTTTAATTGCATCCTCTAAGGAAAGTCCTCCAGACCTCTGATCATGGTATAGATTTCTGAAAAGGCGTTATGATTACCCCGTGGGGGAATTTCATAATTAGTCATCTCACTGGCCAAAATCCATCCAAAATCCATCCAACGTAATGCTCACGTTCATAGATAAGCCAGTCAGCCAATCAGAAGGAGGGCCAGCCGCATAGTGATGAGTGAGTCATGCCGCAAGACACAATCCCAACTCCAGCTCCTAAGAGTGAATCTGATAGCGTGCATGTACAAAACCTTAGATGCACAGAACAAGGTTCTTCACGAGAACAACTTTTGTCTGAGATCACGTGGATGAATTGGTTACATTCTGAGTAAATAACGAATTCTCTTGGGGAAGTTTGCCCATCACTCATTGTGATACTCGCTCATCTTGTTTTGAGTCCTTTCATAAGCAACCTCAGCAAAGAATTTGCTTCTTGTATTATTTTTTTCCACAGGTGAGCAACTCCTTTTTGATGGAAGGCTCCAAATGCTGAGCAGTTGAGCAGGGGCAAAGCATCTGCCAAGATTGGCACTAGAGCAAAAAGGAGAAGCCTATGCATGTCTACTCTGGGCTGAATCCCTCCCAAATGGCGTCCCAAACACTAAGCCCCAGCAGGTCTACACAGAAGTAAGCAGAACTGAATTGATGGTGCAATATGCTCAGCAAGAAGCTGTGTAGGCTGGATTAAGGGAAATTCCATGCATGCTTGCACAGAAATAAGTGTGTCCTTTGCTCCAGCAGTTGGTGAAAATCTTTCAGGATGGGAACTCCTGTTGATCCATCTCTGTCCGTTTGTGCTAGTCTTTCTTCCCCTTCACTTGGAACATGGGTTCTATGTCTCCTGTCAGGCCACCCCCCCCCCCCCCCAGGATAGGAGAGAAGGAAGCAGTTGCAGGAAAACACTGAAGTTTTGTTTGGGTGGGGCGGAAGGAGGAAGTAAAACATCAGGAAAGTGCTACAGTCTTGCTTGGGGCCAGGAAGGTGGTCATGCCACGTGCAAATTTGCTTGCAATTTGGTGGTCACAGGGGGATCCGTGCGAGGTGCACAAAAATCCATCACAGGCCAGATGGTTCCTGCAGACCATGTATTGCCCAGTCCTTGTCTAGTCACACTGAGCCAACACCTTTTTGTGAAGTTGATCTGGTGGGCTAAATCCAAAAACATGCTCTTGACCAAGCAATGGCCCAGCCACTTTGAGCATGAGCAAAGCTGGGCTCAGGTTCGGGCATAGTGTGACTCAGCCTATGCTAGTTCGGCCAATGAAGACCTTCTCTGCTTTTAGCTGTTAGCGGTCCAAGCATGATGGTCTAGCTGTGGAACATGGTGGGCACCCTACTGTTCTAGATGTTTTGCCACTCAAATCACTGCATTTCAAGACCATGCCTCTAGGTGGGCAAATATGCTTGCCAGGTGCTCTCTCTCTCTCTCTCTCTCTCCCTTGCACTGAAACGAACAAGAAATAGAAATGTTGAGGCACCATGAGAAGAGAAGGTGGAAGGATGCTCTGAGGAGGGCCAGGATTTGGGAGAGGAGGAGGTGCAAAAGTGCAGTTAGCTGGTGATTGTCCATCTCTGCTTCAGGGCTGCGAGGAAAAGATATTTCTTTTAGTTAAAACAGTGCTGCCAAGTCATGTTCCCCATGGAGAAATTCCATTACAATGCGATGTGGGTTGCTTCTGCATAAGCATGCATAGAAATAGTAATGACTGTGACAAGGTTTTCCATCAAATTGGACTCTTTGATGTAAGATTGTTCATATCATAATGTAAGATTGTTTTTATGTAGGATTATTCTTGTGAATTTTTGTATCATATAGCTACATACACAACACACATACCATATTGCAATAAAAAGTTGTTACTGACTTTAAAATGGATTGAAAATATTGAAATACCATTGGTAAAAGCAAGCCACCATAGTTTTTGCTTTTATTCTTTTACTAATGGGCTCTTGCACTCAGCTTGACTTGTGCTGGATTGTGTATTTAAATATAATTTATTAATTTGTCATCAGTTCCTCATGCATTTCAGTGAAACGGCTGTCCAGGGGAGAATGGCCTTCCTGTTTAATTATTAATCTGAAAAGTAATTAGGAAAGAGAGCAATTGTCCAGGCCACTTAGACAAAAATCTGTTTCCAGCCAATATTATTTGCAATTCTACGCTCATTGACAGCCTAGGGTTATATTTGCAGAGAGTTTCCTCCCCCATTCCCTTTGAAGTCTATTAAAAAGCAAATATAAACAAGAGGCAAAACGGTTCTCAAGACTGAATGAGGAATCACTTCAGCAATATGCCAAAATAATCACTGAATCATGGGATTATAAAAATCTAACATCTCTCATCACATTAACATGCAGGAGTCCTAATCCAGGGGTGTCAAACCTCTTCCCCATTATAGAGAAACTTTTTGGGCTGGGAGGCGTGTTGTGGTTAGGGCCAAGAGCAAACAGTGTGGATTGAAAACACTCAGAATATCAGGATAGTTTAGCTGAAATTTCTTGCTGTGAGAAATAAAGCCGTAAGAGAGGCATTTCAGCCTTCTAGCATGTGCGAAAGCATCCTAGGAACTCCCAACCGATCAACAGCTGGGGCAGAAGAGATGGCACTGGGGAAAGGAGTGTGGATATCTGGGGAACCCTTAGAGGCTGGGTTGCGAACCCAGGTGGACCTAGCTTGGCCCATAGGCCAGAAGTGCCAATTTTTAAGCTGCTTTAAAAAAAAAACAACCACTTTTATCCTTTCAGGGAAAATGCACATTTCTGGTATGCGTGTCTCCCCGCCACCCCCTTAATTTTATGTCCTTATACAACTAAATTTTCTGCAATGTAAAACACCAGGCTGCAAGTGTGCAGAATCTGTGAGCGTCAGAAAAAATGGTTCACTGCAGAATCTGCTGGTTGGAATAGTAGAAACCAAAATAAATCAGAATGCAGTGCCCATTTCTCCAACTTCCCTAGAAGTGGTAGGATCCATAAAGCGATCTGATCCAAAGGCGAGGCCCTTTCCCAGCCGCACCAGGTGGCAAGAATCATCTGCGCGCTGTGCCGTGCAGCTTTGCCATGGCTCTTCCATCCCCTTTGCAGTACTGGCGGCTCAGCCAGCCTGCAGAGTCATGCAAGCAGCGCCCATTTGTATGGACTGGCCTGCTCCTACATGCAGTGCACCACTGGAGCTGGTGGTCCAGGGCCTACATGCCAGCCCCTGCTGCAGAATATCCAACAGCAGATGCTGGGCAAGCAGTACAGCATGAATCAGGCACCAAGTTTGCATTTGGTATGGACGTGTAATCACAAAACCAAGACAGCGATCCAACAGAACAATCCTATGACCCCCTAGAAGGGATTTCTCTTTGAAGTCCCAGCCCCAACATCAGAACCCAAGGAGGCTCACCTAGAAACGTAAAAACAGAGTGAGTCAGAAGGGTCTCCTGGGCCATCTAGTCTGACCCCCGGCTCCAGCCAGCTCCCCTCATGACATGCCTACCATGTGCATGTCTAGCCTATCCTTGAACACCCTCACTGATGGGGCCTCAACCACCTCCCGTGGAAGCCCATTCCATACCCTTGGGGTCCTAACTGTCAGGAAGTACTTCCTGGCATCTACCCTAAATCTTCAAAATCTTCTTTGTCCCCATTTTAGCTTTGCAACAACCCTGTGAGGTAGCTTAGGCTGAGAGTCAGTGACTGCTCAGACTCACTCAGCAAGCTTCATGGCTGAGTGAGGATTAGAACCTGGATCGCCCATGTCCCAGTCCAACACCATTCCACACTGGCTCTTGATGGGTTGACTCTTATATGTGGATAAATCTGTATCCAACCCAGTGTATTATTAATTGGGTATAATCCTCACAATGTTATGTACAAATAAAATGTTAAAGAAAATCGCTAAATAACAGGCATCATATATCAGCGATCGCCATAATACTAGAAAAATGTGTCTTTCTACAGCTGTGGATTTTACTTATGTATTTATCATTTGCCATCAAATCTTGATGACTCATGACAGATTAGCAAATAAAAGGAGCATTGCCATGAAAGGAAGCAATTTTTCACATGTACTTCTGACTTGTCCAAAAATGAATCAAAGGATGCCATTTTTCTTGCTTTTCTGAATTAAAAAAGCTCAGTGACTGCTTTCCCACTTTCCTTGAATCTTACATAATTTCTGAACTTTGTCCATGCCGCACGGTTCCACCATGTTTGTTCCCGTTGTTTTGCTGATGGCATCTTTGCTTTTCCTCTCATCTTTTGTACACTGCAGCTCCTGCTTCTCTAGATTTTGATTCTTCCAGGGAACAAGCCAATCCCAGTCCTTTGAGTCCATTTCTAAACGCTGTGATGCCCACAGAGAGTGAGAGAACTGGCTCGGATTCTCTTCTTATCCTCAATCAGTCAGCTGCCTCACATCTCCACTGGAAGCTCCCTCTTGGGCCCATGCTCTGTTGGACATGGAAACAGGCCGATAATGAATTAAAAACTTCCCCTGCCCCCATGAAAGCATCATCTCCCCCACTCCCAAGAGACCTGATGTTCTTTCCTGGTTTATTTATCTCTGACCAAGAGCACTGGGGTATAGTTCTCCTGAAATCTTCCAGGACTCGTCTCCTACACAGATTTTCTTTTAAGCTTGCAGTATTAGGCATGATCAAAGATTGGCTACCTTAGGTTGCTTCTACACTGGGTTGGGTCAATTGGGTTGTCAATTTATTTATGCTGTGATCTGACCAGAGACGCAAGTAATTGGATGGCATACAAATTTAATAAATAAATAAGCAAGCAAGCAAGCAAGCCATTCATTGCTACTCTTCCTAACAAGGTTCCAGCACTGTATGGTATTATGGAATAATAATCAGGTCTTTTCAGCAAGGAGACAAGGGATCTTTTAGTGACTTACAGGTATATATGTTGAGGAGGGCCCTGATCCATTCTTCCCTGCACTGGAGGACAGGACACGTTCCAATGGGGCACAGCTCAAGGAACCAGGCTTTAGGTTGGATGCCAGGAAGTACTTCCTGATGGTTAGGGCCCCTAGGATATGGAATGGGCTATCATCAGTGAGGGCATTCAAGGAAAGATTCAACTACCACTTGTTGGGGATTGTATGAACGGAACTGGCTGGAGCCGGGGGGTCAGACTAGATGGCCTGGAAGAACCCTTCTGACTCACTCTGTTTCTATGTTTCTACATTACGGATATTGTGCAGGCATTGGTTTACTCTCATGTAACCAGGAAGCAAGAGTTACAGATGTTGCATGTGCATTATGCCATTGCAGCTGAAATAACCCCATTGCATTGATCCCGTAAGATCTACCCACAAAAAAAGTTCCTGGTGAGCCCTCTATCTTTTTCTCACTGCAAGAAGTCCCACTTTTTTGGGAAGGATAGTGTTGTCTTTAGCACAGCCTTCCTTAATCTGTTTTCAGTGGCAGTGCCAGCTGGGGATTATGGAGGTTGCAATCCAAGACATCTGCAGGGCAGAACATTGCAGAAGAGTGCCTTAGCATTGTTTTTCTATCTTTTTAACAATGCAAGGTTTTTGGCATGGGCAGTGACGTGTATAACCTTTGAGGTAGGCACAATTTTATGGTTTTATATTCCCGTTAGCACTGAATTTCCCCCCCAGATATACACCTAAAATAAAATATTAACAAAGACTGCTTAAATGAAAGGTGTTATAATGCTATGATACCAGAATGCTAATCTTAAAAATTAATTAAGGGGTGAGGGAGCTATTTCCAGTCACTTTTATTTCAGCAATGTGTTGTTTCCTAAATTCTCTTCCTTTCTAATGTACACTGCAATCCATTTATTAAACATATTACAATATTAGAGACATGCTGAAAATATTAGTGAAATTCCATTTGTACTGGAGTGTTTCCAGCACTGGGCGTAGAGTGCCAGATTGGGACTTTGATTTTAGTCCCCACTCAGCCATGAAACTCACTGGGTGGCTTTGGGCTACTTGCTCGCTTTCAGCCCAGCCTAGCTCGCAGGGCTGTTGTGAGGATAAAATAGGGAGAGGAAGGAGGAGCGTGTAAACTGCTTTGCGTTCCTTGCAAGAGGAAAATGCTGGAAAGGAACAACATAATGCTAAGTTTAAAACTTGAAAAATCAGTTTTTTCATTGCTTTCAGTAGATCTGTCTTAAGTAGGATGCCACATGTCCTATTTTGCAGAGGATAGACTTGGATCTGTAGATTTTCTGTATCTGAATGGCTGGCCAGTCTAATGCACAGTGTGCACTTGGACAGCAGGCTGAATGGATACAAATTTCACTTGGCCACAGTTTCCTCTATAGGAGAAAATTAACTGAATTGCAATTTGCATCTGTAAAAGAGCCTGCGCACACATCATGCTCCTCCCCGCCTTTTCTGGGATTATTTATTTATTTATTTATTTAGAAAATTTCTGTGCCGCCCCATTCGCCTGTTAGAGGACTCATAAGTGGCCACCCAAACCACCTGCTACTCTGTCTCAGACAGCCTGAAGGGCATGACATGGGCTAAGGAGAAATGGATGCTTGGACTTGCCTCTATCAGATGCTAAAACAGCCCCAAATTTCTTGTCCTTGTCCATTTCATATCCTGTGCTGTGCATCATTCCATTATATTAACATCACAGCATCCTTAAAGGACAACTCCAGGCCTTCCAGGATTCTGGGAAAGGTTGACTTTTATTATGGCCATGGTAAAAGGAGGGAGAAAAAGACGCCCCGTACCGCAATCAAATGCCAAAGCCTCCCGCGTCTAGTCTGCGCTTAGAATAACTGAACTTTTCAACTCCTTCTTGAGTGGCTTGTCTCATTATGCTTATTCTACCTGACCTATTTTCCTGTGTCCCCTCCCCCCAACTCCTCTGTCTCTGAAGATATCATAGCATCTTTCTGAAGGATCTCTAAGGAGGGCAAAATCATCTTGTGCAGTGCTGAATCAACAGGATACTTGGAAACAAACCAGATGGTGAATAAATTTCGGAAATCTGGGTTGGCAATGGCCCTCCTCTGGCTTTGGGTTCTGACTTTCTGTTGCTGCCTGATTTCTTCCTCTTGCATCCTGAGAGATGAGCACTTCCTGAGGCAAGGAAAGGAATACCTGAGAATTGCTATTTTTTTCCTCCCAAAACATGTGAGCTGGTCCCATTCAAAGAGTCGAACACAAGTAGGAGCTGGAGCACATTTCCCTGGAAATATCCTCAAACATGTCCTCAAATATCATGAAACAAGCAAATCATCAAACATGTATTTAATGTGATCTTGCTTCCCATTGTCCATGTAATTCATCTGGGTGCAAGAAAAAAAGGTGGGATATGAAAGCAATGAGGAAGGAAGGAAGGAAGGAAGGAAGGAAGGAAGGAAGGAAGGAAGGAAGGAAGGAAGGGAGATTCTCCATCTAATCCGTCCCAAGGAAAATGAGCCTGGGTCTTGGACATGCCAGTTTTCTAGGAATGGTTTCAGTTTACTTTTTGCTCTGCCTGGTGGAGCATTCCATGATCTGTGCTTCTTTGTTAGTCTAAAATGTAATAATCCAAATACAGATTTACCAAATCCAGGCCACTGCTGTCACCCAGGCTGATTAAGTCGCATTTTGAAATGTGGAGTGTGGACACACTTGCCGTCAGAAGGTTTTCCAAATGTATACATGAGGGAGAAAATAGACTTACTGAAGGCTGATGTCACAAGGTTCTTGCTTTGGAGAATCTGTTCCTTATTGCTGTGCTTAGACAAATTGGGAATGTGAGCCTGGAATCTCCTAGCATGGCCTTCCTCAGCCTTGTGCCTCCCAGACACATTTGACTGCAACACCCAAAATTCCCAGTCAATGGCCCTGCTGGATGGGAATTCTGGGAGCTGAGGTCTAAATGCCTCTGAAGGCCACCAGATTGGGGAAGGCTGTCGTGGAATCCACAGACAACATTCCTCTTGGTTGCCTGATTGTGCTTCTTGGATGGTCACAAGTATTTGGAACAATGTTATAGCGAGCAGCACTGATATAAGGTTTTGGATAGGCCTTTGGTCATGGTGGTCCCCATGATCGGCTCTCTCTGCATCTGCTGTCATGTCCCATTCACCTGCACATGCGACTAAGTCAGGCATGGGCAATATGCAGCCCAAGGGACGCAGCTACGTCCCTCTTTCTGGGTTGCCTGCCTGCCCCTCTGGGTCTTCTCTGAACCAAGGAGAGGATGAGGCATGTGGAAATCACTCCTCTCATTCCCTGCTTCTCTCTCTGCTGTCTCAGGAAATAGGTGACAAGGAATATTAATAGCAGGACCAGGAGGCTCCAGGGTTTGAGCATGGCTTCTCTGGTCAGCACATGGACCTTTGCAAATGCTCAGTGATGCCAAGCACAGATGGAAAAGCCCCATCTAGTAGCCTGTCAATTCCTGAGGTTTCCAAAGTTTGGGGCACAAAGTTTCAAGGGGGCATCATTTGGCATCTTTGGACGTAGCTATTATGAACAGCAGTGCCAGATTTAGGTTTGTGATGGCCCTTGAGAAGGCTCCCTCAGTGGGCCTCTCCCTCAGTGAACCTACCTTCTCATGGCCATGGCTCTTGCTCTTGCCCCTCATCTTCCTCTTCCTCATCAGTGCTGCCACTTGCTTGCTTGGAGGCAGAAAGGCAGTGAGGAAGCAGGCTGGAGAAGCTGCTGCTCTGTGCCACCCTCTGGGCAAGAAGGAGAGGCAGGTGAAGAAGCAGCTGCTATGGTGAAGAGAAGGACTGAGTCCAGAATGCTCTTGTTGGAGGGCCTCTGCTAGGAAGTGGCCCTTTAGCAGGGGCCCAGCCGTGCCCACCCTTGACCTGGGTGGACAGTTCAGACTAGAACTTTCAGAGCCCACCCCTCTAGCATCCACTCTCTTCGCCTCATGCTTGGCCTTGTTCTGCAAAGTGAGCCAAGCCAAAAGGGAGTCTGTGAATGTTTACCAACTCCTGCTATGCAATTGGCGACCTTCCCCATCAGGATCTGCTGCAGGACACGGAAGAGGAGCACCGTGAGTGGCACACCAGGAGCCGTTCCTGACAACTGAACTCCTGCTGGTCATGGAGGGGGTGGACACAGAGGAGGGCCAGCCACTGATGGCAGGCATGGAAGAGGAGCGCGTGGGCTGTGCTTCCTGGGAAGCACCCTCCAGAAGTGGACTCGGGGCTGCTGCAAAGTGGACCAGAGTCTGGGGAATCTGATGAATTCCCACCTCAAAATGGATTCCTTGCACATCCCCATTCCATACATCCTGTTCAGCAACTTATCAAGATAACTCTGACATCAAGGGATGCATTGCACCTGCCTGCTTTGTTTAAGTTGGTACAGTACAGATGCATTGGAGGTAGAGGGATGACAACAGATTTAAATTCCAGTGCAATTTGTCCTACCTGCTGCCCAGTCCTGCTCCCCCTTTTCCCCATGGCACAAAATTATGCTCACATTTCACAGTGTCATGGAAAGTTCCCTGCTTGGCATCGGAATGACACAGGGCTGATGGCCATGTAGATTGCACTAGATCCACAGAAGATGAATAATTTAATTCGCTATCTGTCAAAGTGGCAAATATATCACCTGCATAATTTGCCAATCATGTGAAATTTACTGTGGCCCTCTGGGATTTTATGAGAAAACAAGAAAATATTGCTATAGCTCCTGAAATATGAACAATCCATAACTATTATGAAGTGGCAACTCTGGTGATGCAAAAGAGGTGCAGTGAAGGTAGGGGTGGAAGGGTGCTTTTGGGGGCCTGATCCTATCTTCTGGCAAAAATTAATGCACACAGACTTTCTCTAGTATCTAGTCTATCAAATGCATTTAAATTCTGTGCCTTGCCTTGTCTCCCACTCTGTCTCCTAATTAACTCAACATTGGCAGCAGCCTATTCTGCAGTAACTTAACAGGTCTCCTAGAAGAGAATAGCAAATTCTGTGTGGGCAGTGGAGGCCCAGGTGCCCGTTGGCAGTTCATCTGTTGAGTCACTCTTGGTCTTAGCCATAACTTTAAAAGAACTGTCCATGGTGCTGAACCCCCTCCCCAGTAGGTCCAGCACCATAGATCGCTGCTTAAAAGTTCAGGCTACCACCTGGAGTGGTGACACTGTCCCATTGATATTGGGGATAGCAGCCTTCACTGCCTTCGGGTCCATGTCAATGAAGCACTGCACAGAAACATGGTTTGCTTCCCTGGAGCAGCCCAGCTAAGTGGTGCTTACAGAAGGGCCCATTTTCACCCCCTGGGATTTCCAGGAAGAAAGGATCAGGTAGCAAGAGCAAGGAAAGATCGCTGCCCAAGAGGGAGTGTCCCTCGCTGTGGAGATGGAGGCCATGTTCTCCCTCTGTCATAGTACTAGAACTCAAGGGGGGTCATTCCATGAAGCTGATGGGTGGGAGATATGAGGGAAGAGAGAAAATGAAGGACTTCTTCACATGGCACACAGTTCAGCTATGGAATCCACTGCCACAGGACGTGGTGATGGCCACCCATTTGGGTGGCTTTAAGAGAACCGGACAAACTCATGGCAAAGAAGAGGTTACCAATGGCTACTTGTGCTACCCCTGGTATCAGAGGCAGTATGATTGTGTACACCAGCTGTGGGGAGCTTGGTGGGGGGGGGGGGTGTTGCTGCTGTACCCATCCTTCTGGAGGGCTCCTGAAGGTGGCTGGTTTGCCACCATGTGAAAGGAGTGCTGGGTTGGATGGAGCATTGGTCTGATCTAGCAGGGCTTCCTTTGCTTACATTCTCATGCTCCAAAAATAAAAAGAAATACATTTAAAAAAGGAGGAAAACAAAAAGAAAGAAAGGACAAGATGTGATGCACAGAAAACTGAAGATGAACGTCAGTTCCAGGGCATTTTCAGGGCATTCCACTTCAGATCAGAAGGTCAATGTACTCCACCAAATGTTCCTTAGGAACAGTACTAAGCACAACCGACTCTACTGAAGCAACGAGGCTTGTCACTTGAGTTCATAATTACTCAGTATAACATAGAAATGGCTCCAGCACACAACACTCGACCCCATTAGGAAACTAGGCCCCATGTGCCCAAGACGTTCTTCTCTTAGCTGGAGAATAAGTGGTGCTACTGAGCATGTCCCCTTCGTGGATCACTGCCCTGTCATGGCGAAGGGGCCTGTGTAGGTCAGTGAAGCTATGAGCTATGCTGTGCAGGGCCACCCAAGACAGACAGGTCATAGCAGAGAGCTCTGACAAAAGGTGATCCGCTGGAGAGGGAAATGGCAGCCTGGAGGAATGTTGTTCATGGGGTCACGATGGCTCGGTCGCGACTTTGCAACTAACAACAACAACTGAGCATGCGCAAATCAGCAAGTTGCTCTGGGAGGCAGTGTGATGGTATAACTACTCTGGGTTTACCAGGAACACCTGAAAAGCTATACTAGGTGCCGAACTCAGACCACAAATAGGTTCAGGACCACGGACAGCTCCTTCAACATTCAGATGATCCCAGAGCAGAGGCACCATCCCACTGCTACCAGCCACTGCCTAGGGCTCCTGAATAATTATTGTAGGTATCAGGTACCTTGAAATTGACATTTCAGGCAATCAGGTGGGAACAAAGGCCTTCTGGAGAGCTGTCCTGATGCTGTGGATGTTGCCCTCCCACCCAGTAATGTTTAGATGGCCTGGGTGGGATCTTTGAGGACTGAGAGAAGTTGGGAGGTAATTGGGAGTGGGATGATGGCTCTGAATGTCAAGGCTGGCATTGAGGAACACATGACTCGCTTGCCTCCGGGCCTTTGCCATGCTTAATTCTGTAACGAGCTAAGGAAAATTCACTTGTCACTACCATACTCAACAAAGATGAAGTGTTCAGGAAGGAATGCAATGATCATGCGGGATAATCTCAGCTTCTTCCTTGGGTTCTGGAAGCCCAGTCTGAGAGCCACTCAAGCTCTTCCTTTGCTCTCATCCAAATTGTGCTGAACTCAGGGGCTGCTAGAGCAAAGCTGCCCATCCAGTAAAAACTCTTGCCATGCAAGATTTGCCAGCACGGCTGTGTGCCAAGATGTCTTGCAAGGCAGTTCAGTGTTATTTTAATTAATAATTCATGCCAGCCACCGAAGCTCAGCTAAGCCAATTCTGATCCTGACAAATTAGCTACCGGTGCCTTTCATAAGTAATTTATCACAAAGACTTGTTAAAACTGGCCCAGTTTTACACAAAAGAACATCGGGGGCCCCTTGTTTGACGAATGGCTTAGCTGTGCACAGGCATGTGTGTGCCTGTGGTAAGGAGGTAGAGGAGGAGCCGTGGATCTGCTACCTGAAGGTTTTGCAGAATGCCATTAATTAACCCTGACATGACACCCAAGCTAAGCCCAAGCTTGTAAACCTGCATTTGCTGATATCCCCCCCCCCCATTGATCTTTTCCCTTCCTTAATTCTCTGTTGTTTCCCCAACTGTTGTTATTTACAGTGTAAGTCCCTTGGGGCAGGGGCCTCTGATCTGCTAGTTGGTTTTTTTGACATAACTCAGATAAGATGGAGCACATCCCTCTCTTGACAGGCTGTAGGCTCCAATGTCATCAGGGCTGTGCACCACTTCAGATTTTGTTCCAAAGGTCCAAGGAATTATTGATGGTGCCAGATCCATGCTGGGATAGGACAGCACTGTTAAAGTTCAGACTAAAGCCCAGAGCAGAGATGCTGCTCTGCAGACACTGAAACCACAAATTGCCATGGGTAGCAGCTAGCCCTTCACCCCTGGCTTGGGGTGTTGTTCTTGTTGTTAGTCATAAAGTTGTGTCCAACCCATTATGACCCCATGGACAACATTCCTCCAGGCCTTCCTGTCCTCCTCTATCCCCTGGAGTCAACCTAAGCTCTCACCCACTGCCCCAGTGACTCCATCAAGCCATCTCATCCCCTGCCATCTCCTTCTTCTTTTCCCATCAATTGTTCCCAGCCTTAGGCTCTTCTCCAGGGAGTCCTTCCTTCTCATTAGGTGGCCAAAGTATTTGAGTTTCATCTTCAGGATCTGGCCTTCTAAAGAGCAGTCAGGGTTGATCTCCTCTAGGACTGACTGGTTTGATCGCCTTGCGGTCCAAGGGACTTGCAGGAGTCTTCTCCAGCACCACAGTTCAAAGGCTTCAATCCTTTGGTGCTCAGCCCTCCTTATGGTCCAGCTTTCACAGCCATACATTGCAACCGGGAAAACCATAGCCTTGACTGTACGCACTTTTGTTGGCAGGGTGATGTCTCTGCTTTTTAGTATGCTGTCTAGATTTGCCATAGCTTTCCTCCCAAGGTGCACAAGCTTAATTGTGGGGTGATGCACTAAGTTACAGGAAATCTCCACTGACATCTTATAGATTGCAAAGAACAGCATTCTGGTCTCCATCCCGACTGGGCAGAGGAGCAGATTCACTGGGGATTCTCCACCCTTGTTTTGGACCCCTTGTGGGAGACAACAACAAGGCTTCTTCTCCCTTCTGGCCTCTGTTCTGGTTTCCAGGAGGGAAGGACTTAGGGAGGAAGGTAGGAAGGAGGGTAGGAGACCAAACCTCCATGGGCCAGAAATAGAACCTCTGCAGGATGTGTGTGGGGGGGTCCCCTTCTCACTTAAAAGCAGACCCACAGTTTTTGTTGCCGCAGTGCTGGTTGCAATGGGATGGCAGTGTGACTGGCACACAGCACAGCTAACAAAGTATATCTCCCTGACCTTGCATGGCACTGTGGTCTGCTTTGACAGATACTTCTCTGGGCTGAATCCTTGAATAGTTGGAGGGCACTCCATGCCACATGTTTCATGCCACATGTCTTGTTTCCTGGCACATGAGCTTTGCTCTTTGCACGCATATTTTGCATGCATACTTGGCTTCTTAAATCCCAAGAGGAAGAGCAGGTGCTGCGCTCTTCCTGAAGGTGCAAGTCATGGAGGGAGCAGAGTCAATCCTTTGCAAAATCAAGAAAGAACAAGGCAAGGTTGGTATCTGTACAAGCCTCCTGAAGCAGCTGCAAGAGCTGCAGAGCTACCTTGGCATGACCCATCTGCTCTGACCTTTGTCTTGGGCACCCTTTGCAGCAAGAGAGGAATGCAAGTCAGCATTTTAAAGATCCCTACTGGGCTGTGGACTGTTGTTCTGGGGCATTGTGGGACCTTTAAAATGGCAGCCACCCGGTGATGATGAGAGGGGTGACTGCCGTTATTTATTCATTTAAAACTTGTCTAGACTGTCCCTTACCAAAGTCTCAGGATGGTTTAAAAATACAACAATGTATAATAAAACACAGCATTCTAAAAATCTCAACTGACAATAAAACCCCAATGAAAGCAATCAGATCTTAAATCACCGGGAAAATAAAAAGGGTTTAGCCCAGCACTGAAAAGAATACAGGGATGGTGCCAGGCGAACCTCTCTGGGGAGTGAATAATGAGAAGATTGGGTCATTCCTATGGGCACTTTCAGGACTGCTCCATTTCTGTGCATTCTTCATCTTAAGTTGAACTTGCACTGGACTCAGCCCTGATGGATGCCGTTAAAGAGAGAACCGTCCACCACAAAGTTGCACATACAGTCGCTCTGCCTCCTCATGAGAATGGCCCTGGCTTGGATCCAGAGAACTGTTCTGAATTCCATGGGTCAGTCGTGAAACACTGAAGCAGTAAGGGTGCCTCTGAGTATGGGCAGAAAGTGCTTCCCTCTGTTCCATCAGCACCCAAATATATGAAGCTGCTTTGTAATGGCTGGGTTCAGACAACAGGGTCACCTGCATTTCTACAGCAACACACAGTTAAATGGCAAGCCACGCTCAACCCAAAGGCAATCAACAAAGCCAGCTTGTGCGAATGTAGTCACTGACTTGCTCTGGGGCTCTGGCTAGTCTGGTTCTACTGATTCGGGCTAGCAGCTGCTGCTGAGAATCAATTCTAGCAATCTTTCCTCCCACATTTGCTTCCTTGGACTGAAGACAGCAGGCTGAATGGGGATGGTCTGTTCTCAACCACTGAGCCATGCTCATTTTCAGATTGGGCATCTCCCTGGTGGAGTGTGCTTTAGGTCTTTGGGCAGCCCTTTCCATCAGACTGGAGCCCCCAAACGGTCCTGAGTGCAGCTTGCAGCTCCCCAGCAATTCCTGTCCTGCCCTTATCAGCTCATTTATCAATAATTAACAAAATGTTTGAATAAGAGCAAAGAAATAAATACACCACAGGATGCAGTTTCCAGTTAGTGAGGGGTCACATCCCCTGTGGAGATTTACAGTTGAAATGGCATGCAAATGAGTGCTCCAAATCATGTTTGGATCCCTCCCTTTTTGCCGCGGGCGACCCTGCATGGGATCAAAGAAGGCCCCCTATGGGGGAGGCAGTGTGGAAGCAATGCTATTGCTTTTCATAATAAGGATGACTCGAGTCTTGACAAGAGGATTTTCTAGAGTTGCGCCTCTACTCCAGCCTGCCAGACACCTTCACACAAGCAGAGGGCTACTGAGCAGCATAAAGACCACAGGGAGGTAGAGGCAGGGTGATTAAGATGACTTTGTATGCTCCAAGTTCTAGTCCTTATGAAAAAGCAGAGCAGAACTCTGCCTCTGCTGCCCAGGTTGCATATTTCCTTTCCAATTCTTTTTGATCTCTCTACGCTACTGCATGGGTGCCAGTTTAGATTTCTGGAAAGTGGCTGCGGGATTTCACAAAAGTTTAATGTCCTTCTGCATCTTGGATGTAATCAAAAGAACAGGAGATTTGCTGCTGATTAACAACAGCAGCAGCATCACTATCAACAGCAACAACTTCATAATAAAGTTATCAAAATGGGTGGACGTCCCAAACAATTTTTCCACTGCAGGGAACTGGGCCTTTGACTCATGTACTAAGTGCATAGGCATGCTTAATTGTCTATAAGGACCACTCTATTTGCCTTAGTCACCCATGCAGTGTGGCTACCTGAAACCCTTCAAATCCGGAGAGTTCTGGGCATCCCCTGGATGGTAGAAGATGCGTGGAGGCCAGGATTGACTCCACATTCCCTTCTTCCTCAAAAACATTTAGGTGGCCAATTAGTCTGTCTAGCTGTTTTCTCCCTCCTTGCAAGGATGGGAGATTAAGGCGCCACTAGGATCCTTTAGAGTATGGAGGTGCCTTGCATACACCTCCCCAAAATGCTCCCCTTGTGCAAGCTCCGAAGCCCTCAGTCTTCAGAAAGCTGCAACAGCCCCTCATATTCCTTCCAGCCCTCTTATTCTCCTTCCTGTCCAGGAGGAACCAAGGGCCAGCCCCAGTAGGTGGAGACAATCCAGGGCGTGATGGTATTTCACCGAGACAGCTTCCACCTGCAGTTTGGTGGGTTGTCTCCATGTCCTGACATATGGACGGATGGATGGGCATTTTTGGTCCTTGTGTGTGCATTCACACATGCCAATGAGTATCCACCTCTGTATATATTGCCTCTGGACCTGTACAGGGTGGACAAATTCTATGAAAACACCAGGGAGAACTTCAGGTCTGTAGGTCCAATTAAGCCCTTCAGAGGTTTCAATCTGGTCTTCCGAGGTGCTGCAAAAGACTACACAGTCTCTGCACGCTGCACCCTTTCTTGGTTCTTGATTATTTATTCTTCTCTAGCTTTTGCATGGCTGAAGTGCCTCTGCAAGGGTTTAGTTGCTGGCAGCAAACCTTTGCATTAAAATAAGCTGGCATTGTTGGTTCTGCTCGCTTACTTTTAGTCTTGCCCATCAGTGGAATGCGCCTCCTGAGAGCTTCAACACAACTGAATTTGGCTCTTACTATAGACTCACAACATCCTTTTAGAAGGAAGGAAAAACAGCTTAGCATCTCCCCAAAGAGCAAAGCAGGCACGGGACACAATGCTGGCAGCTTCTGTTCTGTGACATTTTGCATGACTCTCGGCGCCGGACAACTTCAGCTTCTGCCGTGCTGCCAACCTGGAATGAATGAGAGATGTGCGCTGTAACTCAGCCAAACACGCTTGGAGCTGAAAGTTGACTTAGCCATTTGGAAGACAGATGAGCATGTAGAGAGTTTAATGACAGGCTTGGAAAGTGTAACCAGATTGTGTGCAGCTCACGCATGTCTTTGGAGCTTTTGCAAGCTGTACCAGCCTGTGATTTAATTATATATGGGGCTTAGGTATGCCTATCCGTTTCTTGCTCTGGATTTTTATGGCAGGACAAATGGGATGGATCAGGGACATTCATCAGACAATAGCACCAGAGGTCCTGCACTTGCCTTTCAGCAACATGGCAGGGCACAATGCAGGGACAATACGGCTACTGCTGCGGTTCGAGCAGGATTGGTTGCTGGATTCCCTGACAGCAAGCTCGGACCACTGCCAGTCTGAAGGATCCTCTGCTATGTCAGCGGACCCCTCTGGCAGCTGTGCAGGGTGGCACCAGCCGTGCCTGGATCAGGGCCAGGAGGCCAGCAACCCACAATTTAAATTGCCCTCAGTAAAACATTGGTTTGGAAAAGGGGTTGAAAATGAAATGCCCATTTATTTATTTATTCATATATAGAAAACATTTCTATGCCGCCTCTGGGCGACTCACAAACATAAGATAAAAACCACAATAAAAAACTAATTACAACAATTAAAAATGAAATACTGATAAAATACAGATAAAAATGCAAGACAAAGGTTGAGAGGCATCAACTGTTATTTTTTTAAAAATAAGTTTTATTCAAAATTATAATCCTAAAAACAAAGAAAAACTAAAAACAACATCAATCGTCAAAAACATCGGCCCTGCTGGGTCAGCCCCCACATTTTTTTTGCCATTTATGATAACTTAGAAACATATTTCTCTAGCCAATAATAAAAAGAGTCCCAAACTTGATAGAAGTCAGTATCTTCTTTCTCCTTCAATGACAAAGTCAGTCTATCCATTTCTGCACAGTCCAGGATCTTTTTTAGGATCAGTTCATTGGTGGGTGGTTCTTCACTGTTCCAGTGTTGAGCAAATGCAACTTTTTTTTTAAAGAAGGCCTTTGCCTGGTGCCAAAAAGAGTATAAGGAAGGTGCCAGGTGAATCCCCTTGGGGAGAGCATTGTGAATATGGGGAGCAGCTGCAGAAAAGGCCCTGCTCCTAGCAGCCATCCCTCTCCCCTCCCTAAGGGATGGCTCACACAGGAGGTCCCCCTGCGTAGATCTCAAAGGCCAGGTAGGAACACACAGGGGCAGGTGCTCCCTAAGATAACCGGGGCCCAAGCCATTTAGCGCTTTATATGCCAGCACGAGCACCTTGAATTGGGCCTGGGCCACAACTGGGAACCAGCGCAGTTCTTTCAGCATAGTTCTTCTGCGGGCAGCTCTAGGAGCTCCCGTCCTTAACCGAGTGGCCCTGTTTTGCACCGATTGTAATTGCTGGACCGTCTTCAAGGACAGCCCCATGTACAGCATGTTGCAGTAATCTATTTTGGATGTTACCAGTGCACGCGCGACTGTTTTCAGGCTCTGTCTGTCCAGGCAGGGATGAAGCTGGTATATCCACTGCAGCTGGAGAAAAGCACCACCGGACACTGAAAGCACCTGATATTCCGGGGTCAGACTCTGGTCCAGGGACACCCCCTGTGCTGTTACATACTTGAGATGCTATAATGCAGGGTATTTGTATAATATAATAAATAAATCCCAACTGGCCCAGGAAGAACTGCTCTCCGAGGTTGGGAAAGCAACCTAGGGAAGGAGTTAAAGGAGGCATTTCTAGGGTCGGGGTTGAGTGAAGCTCTTCCAGGTGCTTTCCTTTCTATATACCCAAAAATGGCCATCTAGTGAAATGCAGAGCAGAAGGAGAAAGAAAATACAGATTGCTTCTTACTCTTCCCACTCTGCATGGGATGTCATAAGACTCCAAGTTCAGGATATTATGAACGTCCTAGTAGGACCACACTCTAAGCTTCATAGTATTTTTAAAATGTCATTTCCCCTGATAGTGACCCATTTTGATTGGAGAACTGCATTGAAAGAGAGGTGCACCATGTGAAAGACCACCGCCTTCTGTTTTACTTGCAAGTGCAAATTAAGTAATTGCATGTACTGATCTAATTTTTGCCTCTCCCATAGGATACATTTGCGAGAACTGAACTCTAAAGGCATTTTCAAACAAATTGTTTTAGACTGTCTTTGGAGATTCTTATGCCAGGGGCTGATGGTTGTTGAAAACCAGAATAATGGCATTTATAATGCAAATAACAAAAAAAAAATCACTTTCCAAAGCTTTCCAAGAACCAATTAGTTTATCTAGATTTTTGTCTACTGTCTGGAAAGAATCTCACACTTTAAAAACCAGGCTTTTTAACCTTCTCAAAGTTGCTGATTTTTATCAATTCTTCTTTTGTCCTAACTTGGAAGTCTTTTCTATTCTTGATGTGCTAAATCTCTTGGCTATTCCTTAAAATTATTCATTTATTTTCATTAATCATTTTAATAAAATGCTCTCCCTCATGCTTACAAGTCAGTCAGGTTTGTGGCAAATCGCCTCTTCGTGTTCTCTGGCAAAAGAGTGAAATACAAGTATAATGGATGTACTGCAAATTGTCTTCTTCCGTGCTCTGCATTCCACACACAGGAATCTAAAATAGCAATGAGTGTAATGATGGAAACCCCCTTTGGACATAATCTGAGCATCAGGCATTCCAATAATCCATGATGTCAGAGGTGGAAAATGTTGACACTATCCCATGAATGTAGTTACAAAACAGCCAATATTACTATCTTATGAAACTGAACTGAGTCTTCACTTCATTGTGTTTTAAAGTCATCCAATAGTCCAAACTCTCTAGGTGGTTCAGAACACATTATAGCAAAAAGCCTTTATCATACAAAACATTTAAACAGTTAAAACAATGGATGATAACATGACCAGGACTGAATAAAAAGCTGCATTAAAAAGTTCTTTCTGATGTTGTCAGATGCCTGGGAACAGGAAAAAAAAGGTTCAATCCAGTGCAGAAAATATGGCAGCGTTGTTGCCTAGTGGATTCTACCAGAAGAGCATCACACAGCCAGGGGGGCATCCGTGGGAAGGTGTCTCCTTTTTGCCACCCTCTGAACTGCCCCCAGGGGGAAATCTCTGAGGAAGGACCCAGATTTGGATGGAAGAGTTGGGTAGGTAGGTTCATCCCAGGAAAGGAGCTCTCTTAGGTATTAATCAGGTGCCTGAACAAAAGTCTTTGTTCCATATGGTGCCCAATTTTTGATGCTACCTGAGGTCTGGAGTCCATAGCTGAGAGTGACTGTCCTTGCAGATTCAGTGGGAAAGGAAGGTGAGTCCTGAGATATGCCTTGCTTACTGAGGCGTGATTCCATCCGTCATGCAATGAGAGGACTTGGAACAAACATTGAGAAATATCTTCCAAATGCCTCAATGGTTTCTATTACCACAGCAGCAGATGAGAAGAAGGTGTCATTTCTTGACCATAGCTGAGCAATGAGAAGTGTATCAAACTATTTGAACGTGTCCACCCTTTGGAAAGAATGAATCATGCAACCTCCAAGGGGAGTCTGAAGGGCGGAAAGATTAGAAATGTACATATCCAGAAATGGGAAATTAGACCATCCTGGTAGAAAAGTTATCTACACAAATAAAAGGCATTTCCCAACATTCTTTACTACTCTCCCAACATTCCATCACACTTTAGCATGACCAAGAAAATGCAACCCATAATGAGGCTATTCAGTTTGGAGAAGATTTGATTAGTTATGGCAGAAAATAGGTTAAGGCTGCTCAGCCTGACCCAACCATCAATCCCTACTGCGATTTCCTGAAGCATCTCAGCATGCCCCTTGCTGAAAAGAAACATGGAATCTGATATCTAATGCAGAATTAGGCACTTCCTGGTTACCTCATCTCACTTTTCATTTTTAATGGGCAGAAAAGAAGGGGGTATTAAAAACCTGTGTTTTTTAAAGCTACCAAAAAGAGGGGGAGGGAAAAAAGAATTTTTTTTTTTCTGAAGAAAATCTTTTATATATATTTATCAACGCTTGTAGCCAAGTTAGATGTCTCTCTAACTTGGCTTGGAAAAAAGAGTTGCTACCCTGAATCCAGCCTTCCTATTGCTGCTGCTTCTGTTGCAGTTGTTAAGTGCTCTCTGGTCATCCCAAAGCCCTCTAAAAAGTCCTATCCATGACAGCTCAGCTTTTGTACAAATACTTTTGTATGCACGTCTTACATCCATTTCTTTTTTAAAAGATGTGTCTTTTTGTGCATGTTTCTGCCATTTTTTTCAACACACTTTGCAAGTCATTATTCAGTGAATAAAGCAGGCTTTGTGTGCATGCATTTCCAAATACGGAGATATTTTTGAAGTGCTCACAAATGTTAAGCAGATTTCTGAAATGTATGCTATGCATTTTTGTGCACATTCCCACTGCCCAAACTTTGTAAACACATGAATTTCAATGGCAGGCTCTGTCCCTGTTTGTTTCGGATTGACAAGTACAGATTTGCTTGGTTCTCACTAAGATGTGAACCAAGCCAGTGTCTCATCCTTCTGAACTCCTGAGCCAGATGTTCCTTATTGCCACCATGACTGGAAACCCTGACCCTTACCCTCCAAGAATTGCCGTTTAAAGCTATATATGATGCAGGCGAACATTTGCACAGGCTGTTACCGTAATGCCTATTTGTGAAGAAAAGAAAGCATATCCCTAAGTTCACACTCCTCGTGGCTAGAACTGTCCCATTCAGAGTATCCATGCAGAGTAGCCATCCAGACCTTTCTGCATTCTTGCACGGTTACCGAAATGATATCAACAGGTTTTGTTATTGCATATTGGTTCCAAATATATGAACAGATTTGGTCACTGGGAAGTAGCAGAACAGAATTTCCGATGCCTGCAGAATTTCCAGTGCCTCATTTCACTGGATGTGTCTGCCTTACATAACAGGTTAGTGACAATCCCAATTCTAGCTTTATGGAGATTCCCTCCCTCCCTCGTACCCAAGACATAAATTGCCAGTTTGCCGCTTTGTGCTCTTCGACATTCAGAGGGATGCAGGCAACTAGGAGTGCCAGTTTGCACCAGTTACAAACTTTTAACACTCTATCTGCAATCTCACTTGAGAAGATGAGCCCACTGTGAATGCACAGTGCAACAGGAGCTCACTCCATGCTGGCCAGCTGAAGGCAGGCTTTGTTAGTTATCCACAAAGCTGAAGTTGAATGTGACTCACTGAGACAGATGTTTGGAGTTTTCGAGGAGTTGCTTGATTCATGGGTGTCTCCGTTGGGATGAAGAGAAGCTATCTGGAGTGGCATGCACTCTACTTTCGCTCCACCCCTGCTCCAGTGATGAGACCTGTGCGTGCCGTATGGAACTGGGGGAGATAGATATTTCAGCAGTTTGTGCAGAGTGTGAAGCACTATTTTAATAGCTTTACTTGTAATACTAGATGCCAAACTCTCTTGCATTCAAGCACACCGCAGGGCACATGAATAAAGACTGCGATGCCCCTGCTTTCAGAATTACACTGAATATAATTTGAGAGAGCCAGGTGCTCAAATGAATCTATTCCTGTCCATCTCCTCCTTGCCCCCAAATGATCCATTCCTGCAGAATTTTGTCTAGGAAATATATGGCAAGTATTGGAATTTCAGTATGTGCTGGTTGATACTTGCGACACAGCACTTGATAGAGATGTGAAGGAAAGAAGGAAAGAAGAAAAGAAAGAAAGAAAGGAGGGAGGGAGGGAGGTGGTATTACTAGTAACATTTCATGTTCCAAATTTGATAGCTATATTTAATACCTAGCATGAGATTCATGAATTTTAATGAAAATCAGTATTCAGAGCATGATAGTGTCAGTTGTCCCAGGTTTATAAAGAGAAGAAATGAGGAATCTCCAGGATAACTTTCCTTTTTCCTTTTCAAAGAAGGAACTAGTTGGATGTCTATCTAGTCCAATGCCATGTGGTGCACTAGGAGACATAAGAGCAGAAAACAAGCCATGCAGAAGCAAATGAAAGGCCCATGCATTCTACCATATTGTTTCTTGAAGTGGCCAATTAGATGTCCTGGGGAGGCCCACAAGAAGGGCTTGCAGGCAGTTGTCTGCTTCCACAAAAACTGGTATTAAATTGTGTCATGTGTCCGAACTTAAACAGTCATCCAAAACACGATATGCTGCAGATGTGTTGGACTGGGATTCAGCTCTAGACATCTAGAGGGTACCAGATTGGGAAAGGCACTCCAGGTCCTAGAGGAGGGGTGTCCCTTAGCCTAAGGGATGAATTCACATCTGGAGAAACTTGTGGGACAGAACATTCTAGTGGCACCAAGGGCAAAGGCACCAAAAATACCAGCTTATTTTAGCATCTATGGATTCACTGGAGTACGTAGAAATAGGAGCAGTGCTAAAATGCCACCCCCCAGTTCACAGGTCCCTGCCACTGCTCCTTCTTTGGCTGATAGATGGACTAGGCTGATCTCCTGCTTGACAGATGTTCTTGCTGGAGACAGAGGGTAGAGTCTTTGTATGTCTCCCAGTGGCCCTTGGTTCTCTGACCAATGATAAGTCCAGATTCTGTCTCCCTTCAGCTCAGCTGGTGCAGCAATGAACTGTGCCTTTTCAGTACAGATGGGATTCCTTTTTCAAGTTAAGTTTTAAAGTAATATTTACCTGCCTTGAACCCCTTACTCCACCCTACCCATCATTCAAACAGTTTCGGGGTCTCTTGTCCCAGCTTCTCCAGCCCCACCCTGGAATGAACTGGTTTTGCTCTGCATGACGAATGTATCAGATTTAGATCTTGAGAAAGTAGGATGAAGGAGCCTTCAGGACTGTGACCTTTAGACGAAAGTAACTTATCTCTCCTGAGTGAGTTGGCCAAAGGTGAACTGTTTACAGAAGTAATGTCTTTATTGGGCTTTTAGGGAAATGTGAAAGAGAAAAGGGAGATAATGCACCATGAGATTGTAGTGTTGGGTTTTTATTTATTTGTGTGGGGAAAATGGGGTGAAACCAAAGTAAACTAAACTAATTTTTACTGAGAGCTTTCAAGTATTGCTACCTTACCTGTTGCACAAGAACTGGGCCTGTTAAACCAATGGCTAGTAAAGCAAATATTTGACGGACAGAAAATGTGGATACTACGTGGATTCATGGGTCTGTCCATTTTCTGGTCAATGTAATTCCTGAACCATTCCTTAGGATGCAATCCTATGCATATCTAGACAGGAAAAGGTCCTGAAAAAGCTGATTTGGACATGCCGGGGCATGACATATTTCTGTCTAAACATGCACCAGGTGGTGCCCTTAATTTTTGAGTGAGGTGATGTTGCAAAATTATGAAATTCTGCATCAGTATCAGAAACTGAAAGCCCCATGCAGGGATACTAGATCCCACACATATTGAAGGAGAACAAGAACCAGCACATTTACTCTGTCTCCCTGCATCCACATTCCTATCCCTGTCATCCTCCAGATGTTGAAGGGGCAACTTCTGCGGTAATCCAAAACATCTGGAGTGTGCTAGGTTACCTGTCCCTGCTTTGAACTTGTCCTGGAAGCAAAATTGACAAAACTGAGGCTGCATACTTTGGGCTCATCATGAGAAGGCAAAACTCCCAGGAGAAGACTATCACGGTAAAGAAAGATGTAGGGAGAAGAAGAAAAAGAAGATCAGATATGAGATGAATGGATTGCATAAAGGAAGCCAAAACCCTGAATTTATGAGAGCTAAGCAGTTCTGTTATGGACAGAACATTTTGGAGGTCTTTCATTCACAGGGTCACCATAAGTTGGAAAAGACTTGATGACACATAACAACTGCATGGCAACCAGGCAGGAGAACTTCCTTGGAGAATCCCCACATGGCCGATATTTTGAATGCAGCAAAAAAATAAATTAAAAAACTTGAGAAATTTCCACACATTCTCTTCCTTGTCCCAAAGCAGTGTATGAGTTACATGTCAAGTTATCTGATGTATTCATTATTTAAAAGAATTTGCCGATTTCTTCAGGGAGAACTTGGTATGCACATCACTTCAGTTGTCAGTATCACACCTGAATATGCAATCTGTGGTGCTACATCCGTAATTAATTAGTTGAAGTGGCTGATAAAAGCAAACCATTCAGCAGTGCTGCATGATGAAAATTTCAAATTATTTCAAATTGTTGATACCTGTACACATCAGTGGCTGCATTATCAACTTGTCTGCCTTTTGTGGGAACAATAAGCAGACTAGCCATCTTGATTACCCTGAATGGATCTATCAATGGTTTTGCCAAAGTATCTTTCATGGAGTAATGAAGAATTTGACAAAAGAATGCTGATGTTCATTGATAGCTGGGAAAATCTTTCCAGGCTTGGAATGTAATCACCCTTTGAGAGCTAATGATGGAGTAGTTGTCAACTGAGAATTGGAGACAGAGAGAGACAGACAGATAAGTGCAAGTTTCTAATAAAGATGAGTACCGACCTGAAGCTTGAACTCATCCTGATTCAGCACTTTGGAAATGGCCTGATACAAGCTGGACTCATTCCAAGATCATCTGTTTTGACTCAGTAACAAACTGGAGTTGAGTTTAGGAATTCCTTGACCTTGCCCAAGGTGAACTTTTGTGGGATTTTTTTTTTAAAAATGGTACACAAACTTCCTCTTGTCTGCAACATACTCATCAACACACACACACACACACACACACACACACACACACACACACGAGATTTCTAGGAATAACTATTGTTGGGAGATTACATCTGCTCGATGTCACCAAAAAAAAAAACAAAACAAAACAAAACCCCAAAACAAAACAAAACCAAAAAAACAGGTATATGAGCTCTGCACATGTATGCATTTTATTTTTTTGAAAGGAAATGTCCAAATTTGCTTCTTTCTGGCTATAATTGCATGAGAGTTGCAGGGATAAGTGCCCCTCCTGAGGGAATCAAATTTGCCAAATTTCAGATAACGAGGTACAGGTGTCTTTGTGCAGGAACAGCTTTGATGTTTTGAAGGTCTCAAAAAGAGGGCACACTTATCTCCTTATGCTCCTTGTGGATCATTATCCTGTGTTGAGGAGTCTATAAGTAAGAAGCCTGAGAAGTTTCAGAAGGGCAAGTACAAGGATTCTTGTGCAAGGGAAGTCCTTAGTTTGGTGGTGGGCGCATTGGTTAACACTCTCTAGTTTGGAGCAGCGATTCATAGGAAAATGGCAAATATCATACAGATTTCTATGGACAGTAAGTCTGGAAAGCGTCCAGAGGATTATTGCTGGAACAGAGGAATGATGATGGTTGAAGACCAAGCTCTGTTGATGGTGAAGGCTGGTTGCATTGGAAGTATATCCATCTCCTGTTCCTCTCTTTGACCTCCCACAGGGAACAGTGACCCGTGGAAAATATGCCCTAGGCTTAGAAGGTGAATCTTTCAGTCATCAGACCACATTCTCTCAATCCCCCTTCCCCACTCTGTCGTTTTAGAGCGTGGGTCCTCAAATTACGGCCCATGGGATGGATCCGGCCTGCCATGGCTGTCCATCTGGCCCACGCAGCCGTTCACCACCCACGCACGCGCCTGCTGCATGGGCAGGGAGGTGGTGGCTTGCTGGCTTGGAGACGGTCTCCGAGTGAGCAAGCCGCCACCGCCGCCGCCTGCCTCCCATACATGTATGCTCGCCACTGCCTCGCAGCACAGGCAGGGAGGTGGTGGCTTGCTCACTCGGAGATGGTTTTGGAGATCTCCGAGCGAGTGAGCGAGCCGCAGCCGCGCATGCCTGATGTCACCTCACGCGCTCCCGATGGCACCTCACCGGCCTGCTCCCCCAGGCACCCCCACCTCACTGGCCCGCAATGGTCATCGCAGCCTCTTAACTGGCCCCTCTTCAAAAAGTTTGAAGACCCCTGTTTTCGAGAAATGAAAGTAGACACAAATTCTCTCCTACCTCTCCAAAACATGAATCACTTAACGAAACCTCACAATGGGATAGTTTCAGTTTCACCACCTTTGGAGGAAAACCAGCTCCAAATTGGGAATCAGCAGAACCGGAGCAAAGTGGCCCAGTTTGCTGGAGTGTCAACTGAAGTGGATGAGCATTCCTAGCTCTTGGCAAACAGGCATCACATCCGACTGGGGACTCAGCATAGGTTCTAAGTACCCCATCTAGACCTCTCGTTTAGCCACAGAAACCTTGTTTAATTTTCTGCATTAGGAACTGCCAGCTGCTGTGCCAAATATTCCATCTGAAGGATGGAAGGAGCAATTCTTGATTAATCTTTTCTAGTGTTTGGAAAAAAAATTATCATGTCTGCATTTGTAATCAAGCATGGATTATTAGCCATGGTGATTTCTTTCTGAAAATAGTGCTTGTTTATTTTAATAGAAATGTATGGAATACTAACCTGCTTGCGTATTAATAATACAGTAAATAATGTATGGCTGTGAAAGCTGGACTATAAGAAGGACTGAGTGCCAAAGGATTGAGGCCTTCGAATTGTGGTGCTGGAGGAGACTCCTGCGAGTCCCCTGGACAGCAAGGCAATCAAACCAGTCAGTCCTAGAGGAGATCCACCCTGACTGCTCCTTGGAAGGCCAGATACTGAAGATGAAATTCAAGTACTTTGGCCACCTAATGAGAAGGAAGGACTCCCTGGAGAAGACCCTAATGCTGGGAACAATAGATGGCAAAAGAAGAAGGGGATGGCAGAGGATGAGGTGGGTAGATGGAGTCACTGAAGCGGTTGGTGTGAGCTTAAGTGGACTCTGGGGGATGGTGGAGGATAGGAAGGCCTGGAGGAATGTTGTCCATGGGGTCGCAATGGGTCGGACATGACTTCGCAACTAACAACAACAACAAAATATTGGATAAATAATTTAAAGGATTTTTAAATTAATGTTTGAATCACATCCACATTAAATTACCTGTACATGAGCATCCCAGTTTAGGAAGGGAATCTGCATACAAGGATAATAGTACAGGGAACTGGGTTCAGTTCAGTTATCCAAACTGAGTTCAGACAACTCAATAACCTGCTTTCAAGGACTGAGTATGGTTGAGCGTGGGTTGCCATTCAACCATGAGTTTTTATTGCAATATGGGTCATCATGATGCATGACCAGCAGTTGCAACATCAAGCCATGACTTGTAAACCACAAACAGCCCATGAGGATAATCCATGGTTATTTGTTGGGCTGTGACCTGTGGGTTGTTCACCATGGTTTGTTATCTTAGCTAGATTCAGACAACGCAATCACTCAGGTTTCAGCACAATCCACCGTTCAATGACAACCTACACTCAATCCACACTCAAGACTTGACTGCCAGTTATTGTACTATCTGAACCCAGTCACTGATTTAGTCCTACTTGGGAATGCCCAAACCTGAACCTGGAATTTTCTTCATGTATACATGTGCTCTTCTCCACACCTATGATCCTTCCCAAATATCTGTGATAAACAGTTCACTCCCTTGTTTCCTCAAGGACAATGGGTGGGATTGGAATTGGCTCCAGAGTTGGAGAAAGAGAAGTGTTGGCCAGGAGTGAGGCTGGAATTCAGTGATCATCCCCCTCTTTTCAAGCAGGAGACTCCAGGTTCCGTCCCTGGAAAAACTTCTGCCTAGAACCTTGGAAAGCCACTGCCAGTCGGTGTCAACAGTACTGCACCAGAGGAACCATGAGTCTCACTTAGGAGAAAGCAGCTTCCTGTGCTCCTCTGAGTGGCTGGGGCTCTACATGAGCCTGCCCTGCTGTCAACATGCCTCCTTTGTTTGCCTGCCTATGTCCATCCTTCTGATATGCTTGTGCATGTCTATAGATTGGATGGCTTGGGCAGATTTCCTCCTCCTCCTCCTCCTTGTATGTTTACATTGACTTTTGGGAGACGGATGCTGGTGAAAGGTGTAGCTTGATACACCTTTCATACACCTGGATATATTTGGTCATACTTGGCAAATATATTTGGGTAAATTGTCCAGGTAGAGAGAGCATTCAAGTACCTTTACAGGAGATGGATCTCTCCTAAAGGTGGTGGGACCTTGGGTGGTGGGACCCTTTCAGGCTAGCTTGTCTCCCTCCCTTGACGTTGTAGGGTTCTGAAGCAAGTGGTCTCTCAGGAAACCCTGATCCTTGCCTGAGGAGGTACAGACTAGGATAAGAGGTGAGTAAATACTGTCTTTTCCCTAGGGCAGAGGATTGCCCTAAGAACATCAAGCATAGTTGCCTCATAGCCTAAACAGTAGGGGTCCACTCTGTCATTTTCCCTGTGCATGTCTCTTTTGGAAGGAAAATAAACATATCCCACCTTCAATCCATTACCTTGTTCAACCTGTTACTCTTCTCTCCCGGGTACAGTGGTCCTCCCCCAGAATCTAGTTTTCCACCAGTGCACTTGATGCAGACACTTCTGGATGCTCATCACCATCCTCATCACGAACTCATCTGGGGACCATAGAACTGTATGCTGACATCTTTGGATGGGGATGTAGATCCAGTTTAGGGCCACCAGTTTTGTCCATACATGACAACTTCCCCCTGAGTAGCCCTGGACTGAGCTGCTGTATGATTCTTCAAAAGAGGAAGTCAGAAAAAAAGTTGCCACTGGGCCAAAATAGGTTGGTATCCTGACACTAGAAGTTTTGGCAACTGAAATCCACCAACCTTCTTTTTCTGATTGTAGCCTGGTCATTCAAGGAACACTGCACTGTTTAAGTGACTCAGCCAGGAACAACAATAATATGAAATACACATTTTTGCAAAATACTTAATTCTTTCATGCCAAACAACCAGCAATCTAGCCCACCTTTTCACACCAAAGTTTCTTTGAAGCACTTAACAGTCCGCTAGCATTTTTCATTTTGAGAACACAGAGCCTGAGAATCTGTGTGACCTTGAGCAAAAGAAACATTATTTATGCTGCTTTAATAGTATACTACCTGTGAGGAATGAAGACTGAGCAAAATCACCTGTTCACAGGCACTGGGGAGCTCAAATTAGAGCTGCAGTTGGAAGAATTCCGAGAATGGAAGCCCAGTTGGAATGGATAACACAGCCTTAAGACACATGTATAGATATGGGCAGGAGGCAATGGACCAGCCCTTACACATCCAAGCTCCATGCATGCAGACTCTGGTGAATCACTGGTATATAAAGGGACCCACTCTTGCTTCCTGTTCACACAGCGGGAGCACATTTTAAGTAATGAAATTGCCTGCTGCACCTTCCATGGATACCTTATCAAGTTATTCATACGCAGGGCTCTTGCAAGCAGGGAGGACGGCCACTCTGCTCCCTTAATAAGCATCTTTTAAAGGGATGTGGCCAGTGGCCTCTCTGGTGACTCTTTTTTACGAAGAGGAAGTCTTATTTTCTCTGCAAGCTAGACACATTAATCATGCAGGTATTGGCTAGCTTCAGAGAGGACTTTCCTTTTTTTTTTAAATTAAAGATATTTAAAGCTGAGAGAAAGTGCTCCCATGACAGATAATGAGAACTGCTGGCAAAGTAGCTTTGTGATGGTGTGACGAAAGGGTTCAGTAAAATATTCATGAAAGGAAATGGGAATTCTTGTTGTGTGGGGTGTGTGTACTGCAGGGGTCCGCCTTTAAAATGATTTGGACTTCAATTGCTCCCTCTGTATTTATTAGGAAATAATGTTTTTCTTTTATTTACTGGAAATATTGTCATTTATGTATTATGTATTTGTTTGACACAATATTCCTTATCCAAATATTTCATTTGCAATTAACATATATTATTTGTTACTAATTGCATGTTCATCCCAGGTCAGTGTCCATGATAGCCCCTTCCTATTGTTTTATTCTTACAGAATCTCTGCGAGGAAGGATTGGGCTGAGAAATCAAGGCAGAGGGTTTGAGCTTGGGACTCTCCAGTTGCGAGTCAGGCAAGGCAGCCAAAAATTCAGCTTCTCAAGTGTTACATGTGGTCCAAAGATAAGAACATATTCTCTCATTCTACAGCCTCTGTATTGGTTGGCCTTTGTTTCCAGACTCAGTTTAATGTGCCAGTTTAGCCTTGAAAGAGCAAGAAAAAAGATGACAGATTGAAACCAGCACTAGAAGCCCTGATCTCAGTGCCATCCTATGTGAAATCAGATGGGCAGATACTTCCAATGGCAGCACTGTGGAATACCTTTCCACTGAGATCCACTGGATCCCTTTCTTTCATTGAAGCATACAGTTGGAAGCGACATAGTCATCAGGTCCGACCACCTGCTCAATGCAGGACTCAAGTCTCTCATCCAAGTTCCAACCAGGCCTGTCCTGCTTAGCTTCCAAGATTAGGCAGGATCAGGCACTTCAGACTATATGGAAGCCTAATGTCATAAGCTCCCTGAAGAGTTTGTTTCACCTTGCCTGCCCTTCTGATTGTTTCATAACTATTTTGTATTGTGCATTTTATTTGCATTGAGTTGATTCCAGCTTTAGTTATATTAAGCACAGACAATAAGGCTGGGGAAACCAAGGCAGAAGACAAAAGGGAAGACGGAATATGAGATGGACTGAATCCATCAAGGAAGCCACAACCTTGGTCTTGGGAGAGCTGAATGGAGCTGTCATGGACAGAACCTTTTTGAAGGTCTTTCATTCATAGGGTCACCATAAGTCAGAGACAATGTGACGACACATAACAAGAGCAGCAAATATCCATTAAAATCAACAGGATTTGAATTAGTCGTGATTTGCTTAAGTTCCATTAATTGTAATGGTCTGTTCTAAGTATGACCAAATGTGGATCCAACATATTTGGTTTCCTTGTATATTTTAAAATAGCTTCTGTCTGCAGTTTGACAGGAAGGTGGTTGTTCTATGACTTAGTTTTCTATCATAGTGCAGTAGTCTATGTTCAACTTAACACTTGTGTGTTGAAGCTCTGCAGCCAAAGAGACTAATTAAATTTCAAAGATTCTTTTGGGGAGTGCATTCGAATGAGGGGTGGTGCCAAAGAGAAACAGGATGCAGCCAAATGCAAAACATATCCCAGGTATGCGTATAGTTCAAGGTTCCCAGTTCCGAATGATTAGGAAAAGCATTTTCAAACTTTTTGGAGCAAAACCACACAAAAGCTGGGATACCACCAAGTGAACCGTGCATGGCCAAAAAGGGGTGGTTTCTGTTAAGAGTGATATTGGAGCATATTTAAATTGTCTTAAGACTAATTTTTAATAATGCAATTTTAGTGTTCTGTTATATGGTTTATTATATGGTTCTATTTTTATCTGTAACCTGCCCAGGGAGCCTTATGGCTAATGGGCAGACTAAAAATCAATCAGCCTATAAGGAGAAGAAGTGGCATATCTAGCCCAGGCATCTTGGTTTGTTGGGGCATGAAGCTTATTGACCACAGTTTTTGACCCTCTCAAGATAAACAGAGTTTTCCCCTTGGTAGGGCAGGAACCAGCAACTGGGTCAGTCTGTGCCACCTACTTGGAAACAGGGATGTTGCTGATCTTTGTAATTTGTTTGGGAGATGAATTTGCATGGCTGGGCTTTGTGCTTGGATGCATTATGTACCGAGGATCATTTCCTGAGAAGTTCTATTCTGGCTTAGAATGTAAAATGAGATTCTGCAGATGTGCAGCCAGAATCCCAGCTGCTCTGTGGGGACACCTTTAAGCCTTTATTCTCAAGGAAATTCCCATTGACTGATGTGAGCTGTGGGAGCAGCCCAAGCAAGGAAGCAATCGATGTTGTCTGTTTGGCATCCTACTCCTGATAGGACAGGGAAAACATATGGGCTTTGTACCTGCTTCAAGACATTTCTTATTTTCCTTCCAAGTGGAATGTCATGGTAGATATTTTATCTCTGTCTGTAGGAATAAAACTGTCCAAACCAAAGAAGCTACTGGATGTGGAATCAGATTATGAGTTCGCCTAACTCAGTATTACCTTCTCTGGTCAGTGGTAGACTTCTAAAACCTCAGACAGGACTCCTTCCTGGGCCAGTTACTCAAGCTCATTTAGGTGGGGATGATGGCAGTCTGCATGCAAAGCGTGTGCTCTACCCACTAGGTCATGGACACGAAGAATCACACGTGGATCCAATCTGTCCCTTCTGGGTTCCCAAAATGGCCCAAAGGTGAGGGGATCTCCAGATTCCCCCAGACCCTTCCCATGACCCACTCCCTTTTCCCAGACCACCAGATTTTGTGCATCCTTCTTCCCATTCCTATAAGCTTGAAATGCCCACCTTGAGGCTTAACTGCTACCAGTTCCAAGACTTTCCTGCTCAAAACTCTGGTACTTTGGCTCTGCCCCTTTTTCCTCACCACCACTAGATTGCAGCCCCCCAGATGGGATTTGACCCCCAGGCTGAAAGAGCTCCAACACCTCAGCACTAGGCAATATCCCCTTCTGATCCACATGCCCATTAGGGAAGAAATCATGTAGAAGCTGCTGTTGCAGCTCTTGCTTTTAAAACAGATCCTGTTGGGAAATTCCTGCATTCTTGAGCAGTCATTTCCTCTGGATATTTGTCCCATTAGATTTTATTACTGGAAGAAAGCAACAATGCACTGAAATTATTCCTGGTGAAAGCAAAAGGAAGTGCAAAACAGAACAGCAGCTGAACATTAAGAAAACAATGATTAGGACTAGAATTACACAACTTGAATGTCAACAATGAGGCAATTGAAATTGGGAAAGGTTTTGCATACTTTGGCTCAGTCATCGATTCACAGGGAGACTGCAGCTAAGAAATTGGAAGAAAGCTTGGGAGGGCTGTAATAAATGAACTAGAAAAGATAATCAGGTTTAAGGACATTTCATTGGAGACCAAGGTGAAGATCATCTGCACTATTTTATTCCCAATCACAATGCATGTGAGTGAAAGCTGGACAGTGAAGAAACCTGGCAGGAAGAAAATTGATGTCCTGAAAGAGAGCTTTGGAAATAGCCAGGACTATCGGAAAGATGAGTGCATGGGTCCTCGATCAAGCCAAAACTTGCCAGGAAGCAAAATTGGCAAAATGAAGCTGTTATTCTTCAGGCACGTCCTGAGAAGGCTAGCTTCACTGGAGAAGACAATCATGTTAGGGTAGGTTGAAGGGAAGGGAAACCCCAGCTATGAGATGGGAAGGGAAACTCCAGCTATGAGATGGGTTGATTACATCAAGGAAAACAGCCTTGAGTTTCTATGAACTAAGCAGGGGTATCGTGGAGAGAGCCTTCCGGAGGGCACTCATTCACTGGGTTGCCGGAAGTCAGAGATGTTGACTTCACATGGCAACAAGTGCCTTAGATGTCAACCTTACCATTTCCAGTGTTGCAGTATATGACACGCTCCTACTTTTCCTAATTCTCTCTGCGAAACCAAAACAGAAAGTAGAAGTGCTATTTATAGAAATGTCTCTACTCTCCACTACGTGTGTGTGTGTGTGTGTGTGTGGAGGAGGGAGGAGAGCGTTTTATTCCAGTTCCTAGCAAGCCCATCTAAAATGTCAGGCTCATCACAGCAGCATTCTAATTAAGTCCAGGGCTTATTAGGCTAAGTTTTGTCAGCTTATAGATAAGGGTAAAGCTATTCATAGGCTTCTGTGGCGGCAAAGTACTTGAAAAATGATATTTTCCTAACCTACCAGCTGCCTAAGCAGCCATGAACTTCATCATCAAGTCAAGTTTCACACCATTCTCCTTATTAAATTCATGTTGGCAACAGTTTGAAATCCAGGGGTTCTCATCACTGGCACACAAACAGAAGAGTCTTGGAAGGATCGCTGTAAGGGAGTCTCAAGATGAGCCCCTGCTCTGTACATGAGCTACAAATGAAAGTTATTAAATTACTGAAAACTTGCATATGTCTCCTTTCAGTGGAAATGCTATCACTTCATGGTCCCACCCACCCAGCCCTTCCAAACTAGGTGGAAGTCAGAAATTGGTTTCTCTCTCCTCTGAAGGATGGAAATCTCTCTCTCTCTCTCTCTCTCTCTCTCTCTCTCTCTCTCTCTCTCTCTCTCTCTCTCTCTCTCATTCTTGACATCTTCTCTCCTTCTACCCCACCCTCTATCCTTTAATTTTGTGCAGGCCATTTAGCAATTCATCTTTGGGACCATGTTGAGCAGGTGCACAATTGAATTTGCAATTCTACCACCCATTAATCATTGCTGGGTGACCTGGACCAATCCTGATTAATGACAACTTATTTTCCCCAGTTTGACTTGTGACTACTGTGTAAACAGTGTACTGTTCTGTTGGCTCACAGCCTTGGCTAGCTCTGGCAGATGGTTCCCTCCCGAATCTTAGCCAACAGTCTTGTCAGAATGTGAATCTCATTCTAAAATATGAGGACAAACCGTGTTTCCCTTTCTGCTTTCCAGCATCCCCCCCCCCCGAAACATGCTTGCAATGTTCTAGAAGCAGAGAAACAGTTGGAGTGGATGCTCAGTGTGATGCTTCATTAGTCCCCATTGAACATTATGGGATTCTCAGGCACATCTTGCTTATGGACCACTAGTTGCATAGGCCAACTGTGCACAGTGAGACCTGGATTGGGGCCATTAGCTATGACAGGAGCCACAGAAGAGATCCAGTAGCTGTGAAAAACAGAGACTGTAAGCGGCATTCACTGCTGCTGGTTGGTGAATGGAACCCACCACTGCTGTCTCCCCATGAGTAGCCATTCACCCAACCTGCACTCATGGCTTGCAGAGTAGAGGTTTCACCCTTCCAGGGGTGGATCTCAGAACGGGCGGAAGCACCCAGTTCTGGAGCGGGGCCAGTTGGGAGCGTGCCCTCCTGCAAACGCTCCCAGCCTGCTCCGTCCCAGGAAATAGGATTTTCGTGCATTTTGGGTGGCCCCCATAGGTGCTACATCTCCGTTCTGCAAGTGGCTGGCACTAGTGTTGAACCAAGCTCCGCAGAATCCTTCCCTCTGGCGTGTGCAGAATGAAGGTTGTGCCACCGGCAACTTTCTCCTGTGTCACGTGACGCATGAGCAAAGGCTGCTGCCGATGACGTGGGAGAGGGATGCTGCTTGTGCAGTGTTCCTATGAGGCTTGATTCCTGCTGTGCACCAAGCAAAAGTGGGCGTGATCACCAGGAGCCTGGACTCTGTGACAAAGTGGACTGGAGCTTGGGGAGAGAAACCCAGGCATTGCTATGGATTCCCACCCCCAAGGCGGGCTCCTCACAGATCCCTAGTGAGCACCACTTCTGAAAGGGGATTAGCAGAGCTGACCACTTATGAGTGGTCTCCATTCGATGCAGCCTAGTTCACCAGATGTTGGACCTAGTCACCCAATATCTCAGCAATGATCTGTTTCAACAGTGAGTTTATGTTTATGAGGATGATCAGATGCAGCTGCTTGGAAAGCACAGCTGCTCAGCAAGATTTCTCATGAGTGTCTGAAATACGCTGAGAATCAACCCTGTAGAAATTTGACCTGCAATGAAATGTTGGATTGTGGATGTAGTCCTTCTGCCCAGGATACTCCATTGCATCTCCACCCAATGAAAGCTGGTGCAGTATAGTGGTTAAGAGTACTGGACTGCGAGTCAGGTCAAGGTTCTCATCCTCGCTCAGCCATGAAGCTCCCTGTGTGTCGTCAACTATTTCCTTGTATTTCCTTGTATTTCCAAAGCAACAGATGGTTCTTCAAGCAAAAGCTCTTTGTTTTCCAATGCGCTTCCAGCAAGCACTACCAACTAAGAATGCTTGTTGAACCCAGTGTAGCAACTACTTCCAAGAACCCTGTTTGCATACCACTGGGCCACCTCCTTTGGGGAGGATTCTTTCGGAGATTGGCAAGCCTCTTATCTGTCCACTGCCCCTCTAGCTGGTAGACCTGCCTCTCTCAATGTTGTGTCTTGGGGTCAAGAGATGTATCAGGATTAGCTGGCTGTAGAAGTTCTTCCCCCTGAACTTGTAAATCCTCAGCATTCTCGATATCCTTCTGAATACCTGGGAAGGGAGCCCTTGAGATAAGCCCCTCTGCTTCTTCCATTTCAATGTCTGAGAAATCAGGTTCCCAGAGACTCTCTTCATCTACTGAGACTGAATCTGCTTGACCTTGGAAAAGCACCCCAGGAATAACTGTCCCCTGGGTATTCCATGTACAAGACATACAATGTTTTGCAACCCTTGTGTACAAATTAAAAATTGGCACAAATTCTTGACCTTTGTACAAAAAAAAAAAAAAAAGTATTCCATTGGCTTTTCCCTCCCACATTTGGAATGATTCGCTCGGGATGGGCGGAGGTGATTGCTTGGCTTGTATTTATTATTGATTGGAAGTGCAGAAATGTATTCTTCCAGCCGTTTTATTCTTTCCCCACATTGAATTATTCCTGCAAGTTACCGTTGCCTTTTAATAGGCGAGCTTCTCGAGCAGGTATTGATTGAAATGTATGCCACAGTATTTCATGTAAAGATTTCCTGACAACAGAAAATAAGAATCTGAGAGCAAAAAGCACTTTGTGCCTAGATGGACATTTTAGTGATGTGTGTAACCGAAATAATAATAATAGTAGTAGTAATAATAATAATAATTAGGCCAGGGGGCATATGACACTCTTACAGATTAATCAAAAGAATTAGCAAGCACTCTTGCTATGTAAAAACATTTGGAGTATGAAATGATTTCAAAACACTTGTGAGAGTATCTTCCGATCAGTTCCCCATGCTTATGTTGGCCGATTTCCCTGCTGTCTGATTAGGGTTTTATCAGGGCCTTGACCAAAGACCCTCAAAAACCTAACGCTTGCCCTGCATGCTGCTCCTCTCGATCCTGTGGCTACCCTCATCTCACTTGCTTTTTGATGGCTCTGCACATGGTAGGGAGGGTCTTTCCCCTGTTGCTTGCATGACTGAGTACCACTGAAATACAAGCAGCATTTCTAATGCTAGAGGCAGCGTGGGTTGCCGAAAGTGTGCTGGACTGGGTCTTAGAAACATAGAAACAGAGCGAGTCAGAAGGGGCCTCCCAGGCCATCTATCTGTCTGTCTGTCTGTCTGTCTGTCTGTCTGTCTGTCTATCTATCTATCTATCTATCTATCTATCTATCTATCTAGACAGCTTATATGCTGCCCCCTTCGCATATGCCTCAGGGTGGCTTACAATCATTAAAATCCTGCATATGAATACAAAAAATACATAGAATACATAAAATACATGAAATAGTGGAAACAACCTGGACAGTTTAAAATCAATAAATAAACCGTAACAATTCAAATAGCGTTTAAATAAAAAGGTCTTGACCTGGCGCCGAAAAGCAAATAACGACAGCACCAGGCGGACCTCTCTGGGGAGCGCATTCAAAGTCATAGCATCATAGCATCTTCACATGCTATCCCTCTATAAGTCCCTCAAAGGCTGTCCCAAAGAGGAAGGTCTAGATCTCTTCTTGCTGATGCCAGAGTGAAGGATACAGAATACTCAATTCAAGTTGTGACAACCCAGATGCAGGCTGGACATCAGGAAGCGCTTCCTGACTGTCAGAGCAATACGACAGTGGAACCAGCTGCCTGGAGAGCTGGTGGGCTCTCCCACACTAGAGACATTCAAAAAGAAACTGGACAGCCATCTGAGTGGGATGGTGAAACATGGTGTCCTTCAACAGCAGGGAGTTGGACTTGATGGCCTTCATGACCCCTTCCAACTACTATTCTCTGATTCTATGAAAGTAATTTGTGGCTCAAACCTGATTGATCATGTAGGCCATTTCCTGTTGTCTCCCAGCTGGAACTTGGTTGCTTCTGCTTCCATGGATTTTTCTAATACTTAGCATCACCCCATCTGCACCTGATTCCCAGTAACCCCATTGCTACCTGTGACATGCAGGAGACATTGCAAAGCTTGTTAAGGTCTCAGACAGGACCTTAGCAAACCAAGGCAGTTTCCAATTAGTATGAGAAAGATGTGCACTCTTTGTGTCTTCTCCTTTATGTGCATTTGAGGGAAAGGAGTTAATTTAGCTACAGTTAATTTCATGCCCTTCGTAATGGTCCCTATTATATCTTCCTAATTATTTCAAGGACTCGTGTGCTTTGGTTGAGTGCCTCTTTCAGAAGGGGATATTAAATAACTATCATCTTGCTCATTAATACAATTTGATGGTATGCAATAAAGAGAAACAGAGAGAGAGAGAGAGAGAGAGAGAGAGAGAGAGAGAGAGAGAGAGAGATGGGCAGAAGACAGGAATATGGGGACTATGACAGCTTTCTTTGCCTGGAAGTGGATGAACTAAAGCTCATCTCCGGGATGAAAGACTGACACTTTCCCAATCTGGTGTCCTCTAGATAAGTTGGACCACCATTCCCATCACTCCCAGTCAGTATAGAGTCCAACACATCAGGAGGACACCAGGGTGGAAAAGGCTGGTGAAATTTTGTTCATGCCTGTATGTATTACCTTTCTATATCATCCATAACAAGAATTCTCTGGGCAGTTCAGAATAACATGGCACCCCTGCCTTTACATCACTGATTCTTCAGCATGTTTACCTGGGAGTAAATCCCAAGTCAGTGGAGCTATTCTGTTCAGATATGCATTGACTGCACTTTTTTCCCTGTTTCCTCCCCATAAATTAATGCCTGAGATCCATGTAAAGCTTTTGCTAAGCTTTCAAGTGATGCATCAATGGATTTGTATTTTGAACCCTTTTGTCAAGAAACCAATGAATCAAAAAGGCCCCAGAGCTTCCAGCTGGAGGGCTCCTAGCTGCACTGCTCAAAAGGCAGGGTGAAGTTATTCTACCTTGTTCTCCTTAGTGGATTTTTTTCCACTGGCAAGAAAAAAGACAGAAGTGGGCAAACACAGGAGGATTGCAAATAGAGGATGTAGTGAAATTCTGTGAATGAGACAGCTTTGTCTGGAAGGGTCCCAACTCATATGTGAGAAAGGGTGCCATTCAGTTGGGATGGCCAGAATTTCCAAAGCCATAGAATTCCTTCTGGCTAAATGTCAGACCTTGGAGCATGGGGAAAGGGGCTTGGAGCACCACCAGGATTCTCCGGATTGTCCTGATGCTTTTCTCCTTCCCTTAGCACCCCCGGAACACACTACCTCAGGCAGGGAGAGGTCCTCTAAGCGGCAGTCTCAGAGCCAACCTTGGAGTAATTTCCCAAGGTTGGTGCTGGGACTTTGCAACATCTTATGGCCATCTATCTTATGACACACATATATGGTGGACCCTACTGGCAAGGTGGTAGGGTGGCCAGGGGTCTCTTTTAAGGAGGACAATTCTCTGTTGAACTGTGTTTATCCTTTGAACTGCAGTCTGCTTAAAGATAAAGAGCCCTGAGAAGGACAGCAACAGTGGCATTGAATCTGTTTGTGAAGAGTTTCCAGCTGGATAGCAGATCAATAGGAACCCAAATTACCTGTCAGTGCTTCTTCACTAGAGGGGTTTGTACACATTTCCATGTACTGTTATTATTTCCAAATTCACACTTACATAAGCACACCTGATGGTGATGATGATGATGGTGATGAGGAGGACATAGAAACATAGAAACAGAACAAGTCAGAAGGGGTCTCCCGGGCCATCTAGTCTGACCCCCGGCACCAGCCGGCTCCACTCATGACATGCCCACCATGGGCATGTCAAGCCTATCCTTAAACACCCTCACCGATGGGGCCTCAACAGCCTCTCGTGGAAGCTCATTCCACACTCTCGGGGTCCTGACTGTCAGGAAGTGCTTCCTGGCATCCAAATGGAACCTTGGCTCCCTGAGCTTTGCTCCATTGGAGGGCGCCCTGCCTTCCTCTGCAGGGGAGAACAGGTCTCTCCCCACCTCTGTGTGACACCCCCTCACATACCTGTGTGTCGCCAACATATCCCCTCTGAGTCTCCTCCAGGTTGAAGAGACCCAGTTCCCTCAGTCTCGCCTCACAGGGCATCTCCTGCAAACCGGCCACCAACTTTGTGGCCCTGACTCCAACCTGGCATATCTGTTCTGTAATGAGGGGCCCAAAACTGAACACAATACTCCAGTTGCGGGCACACCAGAGTTGTACAGAGTGGTAGTAATACCCCTCTTGATCTAGAAGCCACACTTCTGGCTATGCAACCAAGGGTGGCATTCGCCCTCTTGACCACCGCATCACACTGCTGACTCATGTTTAGCCTGCTGGCAACCAGCACCCCAAGGTTCCTTTCACAATTGCTGCTCTCCAGCCACTTGTCACCTAACCTGTACTTATGACAGCTATTCCTATGCCCCAAGTGCAAAACCTTGCACTTATCTACATTGAACGCCATCCTGTTGTCTCCTGCCCACTTCCATAGCCTGTCCAGATCCTTTTGGATCTGGAGTACCTGCTCCTCAGTTGTGGCCACTGCTCCAGTTTTAGTGTCATCTGAGAATTTGATCAGCAGACTGTTCACCCCTTCTTCCATGTCACTGATGAAAAGATTAAACAGGATCGGCCCCAGGACAGAGCCCTGGGGGACCCCGCTTGTCACTGGCTGCCATCCTGACGATTCCCCACTAATGGTTACCCTCTGCTTTCGGTCAGTCAACTATGCCCTAATCCACCGGACAGTGCTTTGGTGTATCCCAAAACTCCCCAGTTTCTCCACCAGGATATCATGGGGCACTTTGTCAAAGGCCTTGCTGAAATCCAGGTATACCACATCCACTGCATCCCCTCCATCTAGCCATCTCGAAACCTTGTCATAGAATTCCACAAGGTTTGTCTGGCAGGACCTGTTTTTGCGGAAGCCGTGTTGTGTGGCCGTCAGCCTCCCTTCCCTATCTAGCATCACTAGATCTCTCTCTATTATGAGCCTTTCCATTGTTTTTCCTACAATGGACGTAAGGCTAACTGGTCTGTAATTCCCCATGTCCCTTCTACTACCCTTTTTGAAAATTGGGACCACTGATGCCACCCTCCAGTCCTCTGGAACATCACCTGTTCTCCATGAGGCCTCAAAAATGAAGGCCAGCAGGCATGAGAGAACCCCTGCCATGACATTGAACATGTATATCCACATTTTTTCCTCCTGTAAGGAACCCAAGTGACCTTACATGACTCTCTTCCTCTCCATTTTATCTTCACAGGTTGGTTAGGCTAAGAGTCTGTGATGGCTCTAAAGTCATCCATGGTGCTTCATGGCCAAGTGGGGACTCGAACCTGGGACTCCCAGATCCCGGTCCAGCACTCTAACCACTTCTCCACACTGGTTTGGTAGGCAGAAGTTATGCAAGGAGGTGCCCCCCTTGCCCTGCTTTGGATGATGTGGATGTGGCTGGCATAACGTTAGAGTAACAGCCTAGTATATTGCATGGTGGCACCGGGCCTGCACTGGGCAAGGGTTAATGGAAGGTGGGAAAGGCTGAAGCAAACTTCCCCCCGCTCTCATCTTCAAGACTCTTCCTAGTCCACAAACAGCATGAAAAGCTGGGGTGGCTGGCTTGAACCCCGAGGAGAAGCATCCTTGATAGGGGTTGGGATGGATGGGTGCATCGATCTTGTCACCGATCCTGACGTGTATGCCCTGTTGAAATCACACAAATAGAAGAGAAAGATGGCAGGTGGCAGCAAGCCAAGGCACCCCACGAGTGGCCCCATTCAGCCATTTGAGCTAGCTCAACGCTTTTCTCTGTCGCACGCCTCTATTTCTTCCTTCTAACAGGCAAGAAGGGCTTTTGGCAGAAGGTGGTTCTTTCCACAAGTCCGTTTGGCGCATGGGCTGGGAGCGTGTGGTCCTTGGCTGCCTGAAGTGGGCTGCCTGCGTTTGCACAGAGCCAGGGCAGTACACTTCCCTCCATGAAAGAAAGGAGAGGAGAGGAGCTACTGGGGTGGAATCAAGAGAGACAACCAGACTGAGAGTCAGGGGGAAGAACAGTACAGAGAGCAGCTAGGCTAGAACAAAGCAAGCAAGAAAGAAGGGCCTGTTGAGGGGAACAAAGGCTTCTTCAGGCTGGGATGCGGTTTCCCATGTGTTTCATCAGCCAAGCACCTGCTGCAACACCAAGCAATGACAGGCGCAAAAAATAGACTGGCCCAACCAGGTGACTGCTGGTGCTGGCACTCCTTCCCTGCAATGCTTTTGGCCAGAGTCCCAGAGCCAAGTTCCAGTCTGGATTAGGGTCAGGTTGCACTTGCAAGGGAGGGCTGCATTGACGCTCTGGCTGCCCTTCCTTCATGGATCAGTGCTTTATGCCCTGGATAGCTCAAGATGCGAGAGGGAAGTGAAGGGGAGATACACGTTGTTTTGTGTCTTTGACAGGGGTCTGGAGAAATGCCTATCTCCCCCTCCCCACATTTTGAATAAAAAGGATCCTGTTTACTCAGAGTGTTTGTGATAATTGCTAACAAATTGTTTTGGCTTTGTGATGGAGCTTATTTTGGCAAAGTAGCACCCTGCCTCTAAATAGATCACTGTCATTATATATTGTGTGATATTATATTTTAACACTGCATCATTTCTCAGTGCTCCTTGCTCAAATGCTCTTTGTCTAAAACAGACCTCAATTGCCCTCACTCTCAAGTAATTTCAGTGGCATCATGCAGCCCAATCTCATTGGCCATACAATGTTGCGATGTCACTCCATTCACGATCATATCATTAATCTGGCAGGCAGCAGATGAGATGGTGCTGAAGGAAAAGCAACAAGGAGAGACGTGATCGTTGAACAGGATTTCCGAAACCCTTACAATTTTTTAATCTATCATGCAGGACTAAAACTGAAACAGAATCCATAATCTTGACCTGAAAACTGAAAGTGGAGAATATTTGTCCATTTACAGGTGTGGATATGGTGCTTTGCAGCACAAGGAAAAAACAGATATGTGTCAATTGGAGCTCATAGTCTATAGCATAACAATAGGAGGGAAGAGGCAAAGATAAGAAGTGATGAATATTAACTTGATATTATGTTACACTGATTTCAGTGCATCTATTAAATATATTTTCTTTCAGGCTACCATCCCAAAATAATATAGCGTTAATGCTATAATTGTCCATTCATTTACACAACTAAACTCCATGGAACTTGCTTCTTAGACATAGAGGATTCCACTGCGTGTCCCATTAAACCTCGGAGGATTTTCTTCAGAATAAACATGGCAAGTATCACACTGTTCACTGTATATTTGTTTAGGGTCATCCTGTGAGTTCATGGCGAGGACACTTCCTGACTCGCACCTTCTAGGAATAGTCCTGCTGGGCCAGACTGCAGCAGCCCTTCCGCTTCTGCTGTGCCTATTCTCCCTGCATTGGAGAGCAAAGAAATGGCTTTCAAAAAGAAATCCAAAGGTGAACACGAGTCTGGAGGAATCATCCTGAGTTAGCGCCAAGCTTCATGTGGTGCTCACACTTGTGGATTTTCAAGTTTTTATTATTTTCTACCAATGAAACAAATGATCATTCAAAAGACATTGGACATGCTGAATTATTCTCTTACTCTCTTTTACAATTAATGTATATTTCAGCCCAAAGTATAATCCATTGATAAAAGAAGTCCCACGTTTGGTAATAATATGTGTCTTCTTTTTCCTTAAGAGGCAAAGTCAGTCTGTCCACTTCTGCCCAGTCCAGTATCTTCTTTAAAATCAATTCTTTCGTTGGTATTTCCTCGTTCCTCCAGTGTTGTTCACTAGTGGGGATCACACTTGTGCAATGGCTAGGAAGGGTGCACAAGAGTTCTGCCTTTCCTAGTACAGTCACCTCTAAAGAAGTCCAGCACGTCCTACAATCCTAGGGGTGTCCTGAGGTTGCTTGTCCCAAGGACTTTTCCACATCAGGAATGCAGGGAGCCTGGGAACCGACAGAGCAGTGGCGAGACGGGCAATGGGAAGCAAATTCTCACATGCTGCCCCCTCAGCTAAGACACACAGGTTAGATAAGCTCAAATAAGCAATGGAGAGAAATTCAGATTATAACACACACTGCAAATGAGGCAGAAAATGGCAGCTCTTTTATGACAGGAGAAAATTGGGGGAGATTGTGACACAGGGCTTGCTCTAGCTCTTCCCTGGAGCTAAACAGAACACTGCCTTGTTTATACCCTCGTTGTGGGGGAGGAGAAATGGGGGGCTAGAAGCCAATGTAGTTGATGCTGTTGTCACTCACAACTGCAGCAAGAATCTGGGGGATTACTTATGATTGGATTGGATTGGATTGGATTGGATTGGATTTCTAGCCTGCCCCATTAGCCATATGGCTCCCCTGAGTGAGTTGCAACAATAAAACCATGTAAAAACAATATAAAAACACAAAAATTAGATAACAATAAAATAGTAAGACAATAAAACTACATCCATCTTAACAGAACTAATAATTTCATAAAAGGCACACAAAATTCCATTACATACCATTTAAACCAGATTAACAAAGAAGTGCTAGCAAAATAAAGAAGGTCTTTGTCTGGTACCAAAAAGAGTATACAGAGAGTGCCAGACAAACCTCTCTGGGCAGCCCATTCCAAAGCCAGGGTGCCACTCCTGCAAAGGCCCTTCTTCATCTTGGCACCCTCCTTATTTCTTGAGGAGGGAGGTCCCTCAGAAAGGCCTTGGCTGCAGATCTAAGGGGCTGGGTAGGTTCCTATGGGAAGAGGTGGTCCTTTAAATACCCTGGTCCCAAGTCATTTAGGGATGGCTGCTTGAAGAGTTTGCAGGATTCTGTGGTGAGTTTGCATGTTCGTTGCTTAGTTTGACTCAGCATCATGGAACATTTTCTGTACGTGGGCTTCTCTGGGCAACACCAGGTAGCCTTCTATGAAATGGATACCTTATGTCGTTTGTTGAGACAAACATGAGATTGGTCATTTGAGGATCAGATCTCACATCTGCTTTGCTTTTCGGTCAACTTACTTGTCCATCTGCCTCCTGCGGAATGCGTGTTGGAGCAGAAAGTTGTGGGTTCCAATGAGTGCTTTGTGTGTTAACTCTGTCTTCTACTTACATTCTTCAGCAGGTTACTTCTTTATTACTCCACCGCTTTTATATCACAACTTTTAATTCTTGTGAGGAACCCAGGATGATCTACGAAATTCTCCTTCACTCCGTTTTTATCCTCAGAACAGCAGCAGCTGAATGGCAATTTAAACAGAAATATTTATTTATTTCATTTATACCCTGCCATTTTCTTTTTTTAAGAACTCAAGGAGGCACCTACTCTTTGCACTAGAATGAGTTGTAAGTATTTATATTCAAATTATAGCTGCTTCTTTTTCCTATTAAATATTCTTTTAAAAATGTTTCCTTTACTGAAAATTAAAGAAACAAAAGCAAACATTTGGAAATGTACATTTAACTTTATCTATTTTTATCCCCTCCCACCCCTAGATTGAGTTATATAACATAAAGTTTACAAACAGTTACAACAAGCATATTGATTTATAACTTGCTGGTACCATCTTCCTATATTTGATCACATCAGTATATTTAATAAATGGTAACCAAACAGTCTCAAAGAAATAAGCATTTGTTGGTCTCTTGTGATCTGTATGACAATTTTTCCATGAGGGCTGTCTTCCATGCGAGATTATACCACTCATTCAAATTTAAAACCCTTCCATTGTGGCACTATTACTTTTCTAGCAGCAAATAAAAGATGTGAAATTAGTTCCGTGTGTTTCATATTTTTATTCTTCTCCACAAACGGTTTCAATAGGGCCAATTTAGAGTCACTACTTCTACTTCTATAATCTCAGTGGAAACTGCAGGTCAGAATGTATGAATCTCATCTCATTCCCATCACATGTGCTGGTAGGTGTCAACTACTTAGCATTCCCCCGAGCACATGGAGGAGGAATCAGACTGAATAAATGCAAATTTTCTAGGAGTAAGATGTATTATCTTCAGAGTTGTTTCTCTTGTATTAGTCGATATAGATTTATATGATGGTCTAACCCAGACACTCTTCCAAGCTGAATCATCAGTAGAAGTAGATAAGTTTAACACTCACGAATGTTTCAGACTACAACTTTTGCTAACATCTGACTCTAAAAGTATCTAATTGACCCCATGGCTTTAATACAGCCTCTATCATTATCAATTAATTTATCCAAACTAGTTGAGCTTCAGACTGCCTGGTCCTTTACAACTTTGCTAGAAAAGAAAGAACATAGTCAATATCCCATAAGCCATGTGATTTCAGAATTTACTACTTGTTGTTTGATTTCTGAAAATGAGAGTGGAAATTTGTTTTGATAAGAATTTTTAAGTGTGTACAATTCTCCATCTCTCCATCCTTTGAAATCACATATATCTGAATTTTTCAAGATAACTGGATGGAACTGAAGGGGCAGCAAAGGTGAAACTCCTGGGGTTTCTTCTTGTAGACTTTCTGACCCAAATTCAAACAGAGAGAGTGTGAACCTGTTCACAGTCAGATATAATGATTTGAATTTGTGCCTCACAAATGCAGCAATTGTCAGAGGGACCCCATCCATTGTAATATTCTCTAAAGACACCCATTGTCTGTTGGGATCTTCTGAGACAAAATAAATGTTGTAATTGGCAGCCCTCATAATAAAGTAAGAGAGTAGCGATACCCCATCCTCCCAAAATTGCCAACTTATATAATTTTTCTCTACACGTGTTAACATCAAATAAGAACATATTAAGTTTTTCTGCTAGCACAGTAACTGTGCACTTGGTACTGTAAGTGGCAAAGTTCTAAATAGAACCAGTAAGTGAGGGGAAACTATAGTTTTTGCCTCTGCTAAGCAGTCCAGAATAGAGTAATCTTTTCCCGTCTATGTATATCTGCTGAAATCAATTTCCAGAACTTATTATAATGTTAATTGTATAACTGATTCGGAGTCTTAATGATCGGTATGCCTAAATATCAATATTTAGAGCATGGGTGCGCAAACTGTGGCCCGCGGGACGGATCTGGCCTGCCATGGCCATCCATCCAGCCTGTGAAGCTGTCCGCCGCCCACGCGGGCGCTTGCCACTGCCTCGCGGCGCAGGCGGGAGGCAGTGGCTCGCTCGCTCGGAGACGGTTTTGGACTTGCTGGGAGATCTCTGGGCGAGCAGCCACCGCCGTGCACGCCTCATGGCACTTCACCAGCCCGCACCCCCAGACACCCCCACCTCACCGGCCCACGGCGGTCATCACAGCCTTTCAACTGGCCCCCTATTGAAAAAATTTGAGGACCGCTGATTTAGAGTAACTGACTGGTGTCTAAGCATCTCAGATTTTTCCTTTGCAAGTACATTAAAAACATTACTTCTGATTTTCTGAAATTAACTTGTAGCCCAGCCCCCTTCTGAAATTTAAATAATTCTGATTTCAAACTCTGTGTTGCCTACCTGGCTGAGTGATAGTAATTGCCTTGTCACTGGCATATAACCCAAGTTTATACTCTTTTCCTGCCACCTGGCAGCCCTGGGATTGTGGCATTTTGATTTTGTTTCCTTGTTGATCACCAAGGCGAACAAAAGGGGGAAGAGAGGTCAGCCTGATTTTTTCCACACTGAAGAGTAATATACTTTGAATCCACCTTATTATTCTCCCCTTGGCCCACTATCTGAATACATCTGCTCTACTATATTTGTTGCCAAATCTCATTTTTTGAATTAAACCAATAAAAAAACTGCATTCTGCACAATCAAAAGCTTTAAATATATCTAAGGAAAAAACCTGCCAAGTGAGTCTTATTAATTTTACTGCTATGTATAATATTTAATAATTTGTGGATGGATCCCATTGGCACATTGTAAAACTTCCGATTCTGTAATAGTTCTAATTTCACTTATCATGCACACCTGACTATGATGATTATCTTTAACACGTATCTCGGCAAAGGTGGTTGACATAGTCCTCCTTCACTCCATTTTATCCTTAAAACAGCAACCCTGTGAGGTTGGTTAGGCCAAATTCACCCAGCAGCTTCATGGCTGAGTGGAGACTAGAACCCAGGTCTTTCAGGTCTCCAGGCCAGTAAGCCACATACACTTTTCTTTAGTCTTGCCAACTGGACTTCTGGTTGTGGCTGTTTCATGATCACAGCAGCAATTTTGTGAATGGACAGATCTACCCCAAGGCAGCCATTTTGATACTCTCAAAATTATAATGCCCTCCAAAGCTGGGGCACTCTGCCACCATTAAACCACATTTGAAAACTAAAACCCCGTTTCTTGTTACAGACATTTTGTCTGACTGGCTCAGTTCGTGGTGTTAAAAGCAATGCTGGCCTATGAGAAAAAAGATATGCTTTTGATGCAGTAACTGCAGAAAATGCCAAGCAGGAGAAAAACTAATATATGTCCCATCTCTAAAGAGACAGGTGTGCTTTTGTTGCCTTAAGGCTGGCGTTTAACAACTGTGGCTCACAGACAGCAATCAATGCTTTGAGGATGGTTGAGATAAATCACATTTATACTTTCTTCTCACCCAGAGGGAATCTTGGCAGAACTGCTTTTTTGTCAGTGCAGCCTCTGAGGCACAAATATCATCTGGCGTAATTGCATTCTGAAAACAGGGACTATGTTCCAAGAAGCCCAAGCAGATTTAAGAAAGGACTTCCCTGAATTACTCTGAGAAATTAAGTGGCATGTCTGGAGACATAACATTTTAAACCATGAAGATGGAAATAGCCCATGTTTTGAACTGGTGCACATGTTCAGTAGTGGTAGAAAGGGCTGGATTCTTCCTGGAGAAGTTGTGGAGAGGCCAGGTTGTCACCCTGGCCATGGCGCTGCCTCTGCCTTGACTTGCAGCTCTTGAAATCAAAGTACAATCCTGACACCCTGGGTTGGGTCCTGTGGAAGAGGGAAAGAGTTAATTCCCGTATCTCTTGATAGATCTGATTGCCATTTATTCATCTAATATGAATGAGGAGTAGTGATGGCCCTACTGTTAGGCAGAATGAAGCTGTCTCCTCCGGACATCAGTCCTGTGACTCAGAAGACAGAGGTGAGATCAGTGTCCCATGTAGCTTGCTCTGTGCTCCTAAGGTTAACCTGTTGGCTCCAGGTGCCATGAAGGATGATGTTCCACTATCTACCAGTTCAGTTGCCCTTTGTCCATGGAATGGACCTTCTTCAGCTCAGTCACAGGTCTTGGGCCAGCCCTAATAAAGAGAAGGAATGAGGCCCATTTCTTCCAAAATACAGCTTTCCAAAGATGCGACCTCAGAATCTGAATCTGAAGTGGAATAAGAGGCAGGGTTGGAATTCTTGGCTAAAACATCAAGGCTAGCAAATGAAGCCATAAGCCAAGAGACTGGTGAGAACCAGATCATATCTGTTTCAGTGAGAAATATCATTGAATGGGGAGTCCAAGGTGGTAGATGTAACACAATCAGTCCCATAGTCCAGCATTTGATCAAAAGGACAATCCAATTGCATAGCAACTGACATGCTTGCCATCTGGCCAACAAGCTGTGAGAACCTCCCTTAGGGTGGGGCTAACTCCTTTTGGTTGAGAAGGAAAGGCAGAGGTTCTTGTTGGAACCAACTTCTTAGTATGAGCCATACTTCCCTAATAGTTGCTCACTGAAGCATTTTGTTAATGTCTTCTGTGATATGCCTTTTGTATCATGACTGGTCACAATTGATACCATGATCAAGTGATAGCCATGGCCTCCAGGTTAGGTCACTGCGCCATACACTTCTTGTGATTTCTCTTCTTGCTTGCTGCCACCCCCTGTACTCAGTTCACACAAAAAGTAGATGAAACCTTCTAGCACTTCAGCATCTACTCAGGAGGAGACAAGCTGACTAAACCCCAGACTCTACTGGCCAGCCCTTCACCCACCCTCCAGTACCTCAATTAGCACTTAGCAAACGGTCTAGGTGGCATGGGGAAACAAGTACCCCTTTGGTTGAGACTTTGGGAGCCAGAGATAGTCAGTGTGGAGAACATCGGATGGACTTAGTCCAAAATTTTGAGTGAGTTTTGCTGGGTGGGCTGGGTGGCAACAAGGAGGATCTGAGGACTGGAAAAAAAGCCCTGTGAGGAGAGATGGAAAGAACCGGCTATGTTTACCTTGAGAAGAGAAGAATTAAAGGTGATAGGTTAGCACAGTACAGGTTTAAAGGTTGTCACAAAGAGGAAGGTCAGAATCTCTTCTCCTTCATCCCAGGGTGTAGGACAAAGAATAATGGCTCAAGATGCAGGAGCCTGGATCTGGCAAGATATCACAAAATATTTCCTGACTGTTAGAGCAGGGCGACAATGGAACCAGTGACCTAGGGTGGTTGTGGTCTCTCCCACACTAGAGGCATTCAAGATGCAACTCAACAGCCATTTAAGAAGGATGTTTTAACTGGAAGTCCTGCACAGACCAGGGTGTTGAACCCAATGGCCTCTACGATTCTAGGGTTCTACAATTCTATGTTCAGGGTTCTGGGAGTAAGAAGGATGGCAGTTCTGGGCAATCATTCCCATGGACTGCTGACTGCCTCCCAGAAGATTCTCCGGAACTGGAATTTGAAACAACTTACAGTGAGATTGGGAAGGACGGACTAGGTCAGGATTCTGAGATGAAGGAGACAGAGGTGATTATCTCAAGGGCAGGTGCTTTGCTGAGCCAAGCAGTGCCAGGGAATGACCAGGATGTACAGCCAATGGGAGGGGTCTCTGAGGATGAGGATTTCTCAAATGCAGACCAGGCCCCCTGTGCTCTTGACCCCATGGCAAGGCATCAGCATTGGCAGGAGACCCCATTGAATGAGCAGCGCACAGAGAAGTGGCATGTTTGCCTTCAGAGAGCCCCTCCTCAGTGGTGGAACCCAGGCATGTTCATAAGGAGAGTTCCTGGAGGTAAACACCAAGTTTGGTTCATGAAACCACTCGGTGTATGCTCAGATTCATTCTGGGTGATTTGTGCTTGGGAACAATAAAGAACACTTTGCAAGAGAGCTCGCCTGTGGCTTTTGACTCCTTGAAGGAGGAACCTTGGCTCACTACACAGCAGGCAACTGAGACAAGACAGACAGCTGGGAATGGGACATGCTGCCCTGGAGAATGGACAGGACAATGTGTTACCCATAACGGTGTCATCTTTTCCCCACTTAGTGGAGCCCGGTGACACCGAGAGAAGCCTTGTTTCTATTAATATTTCATGCTGGCAGCTGGTCCTATGGCCGGTGCGGGGGGAAGGGGAGAACAAACCAAGGCTAACAAACTCCATTTTAACCTTCTTTTTTTATTAGCTTATAAATGTGAGCAGGTTGATGGATACTAGTTAATGGGACATTTTCTGCCCCCACCCACCCACCTTAGTTCCCCTCGATGCCATCCTCTTCCCACCGCTCTTCTTGCTGTGTCTGACATTCATAAATTGAGGAGGTCAGTAATTTGCATCCAGCCGAGAAGCTGCATGGCTTTAATGAGATGATTTGTAATCCCTGGCACTGCACTGCGGTAACGTTCAGGGAAGGGATATACAGTCATAAGCTATGGCTCACACCCCATATGAGAAAGCGAGAGAGAGAGAGAGAGAGAGAGAGAGAGAGGAGGCAGTGGGCAGGAAGTGAGGTCTCCAAGATCAGAAGATGCAAGCTGAGATGGGCTGGCGTAAGGAGAGATTTATGCAGTGTAATATAATCACACTTCAGCCGGCTGATGCAAGCTAGTGCAAGTGCTGTCATCTGGCATCGGGCAGCCAGCCTAGAATGCTCCTTCTCCATTTTTTTAATCTGTGACTTTTGAGAAGAAAGGTCAGTTTACAACTTCAAGAGAACCACGTGGTCTCACATTTTGTGGCCTGTATAATTCAGCTTGGGGTGAGGAGAGGCACTTGGATGTCCTCTCCCTCAATAAAACCAACCAGTCAAACAAACAGAAAAACACAGAAACTTCTTTGATTTAGAAATTAGCATGCAAGAAAAAAGAGGCTGGAAAGCCTTTGAAGTGACATGCCAGTTTTCCATATAGAGGGATGTGTTTGCTAGTTTTTTGTTTGTATATAAACCAATTTGCATTTGTTTATATTTCTGGTGGGGGAAGAATCAAATATGCAACACTCCCAACACACACACACACACACACAGAACACCTGTCCAAGGCAAACGTCACGTCTCAGTTTTACAAGATGTATAACTTGGCCCTCAAATTCATGCTGCAGGGATTCTGGGTGATGCTCTTCTCTCAGATTTGGGGTAAGCACAGGGGTGCCCTTGGAGGGGATTTATTCATGGGATGGGACTCTGCCCCAGGAGGGATCCTGGGAGGCTCTGCAGGCCACATCTGGCTCATAAGCGAGCCGTTCTGCACTTCTGTCTGGGTGGCATGAAGCAGGGCTGTGGCCACAGATGCTAGAGGAGGCCTGGAGTAAGCGGTGGGAGCCTGCTACTTGCATTTGCCTGAAAGCCTAAAGTGGGTAGAAGGTGTGGGCCATGTGGGAAGCAGCTCTCCCTCCTACACCTTTAACCCTAACCCTAACCATAACTCCACCTGCAAATGCAGACCTTGCCCTGTTGGATTTGAAAGAGGGCTTTTCATGTGCTGGCTCAATTGAAAGTAGAACTCCCTGTACAATCAAGGTCTAAACTGAGGGGACCGGGCCCAGATGCAGGAGAACCGGCACGGAGTTGAGGGACTGATCTAAGCTTGCCCAATATTGCCCCCTGCATCACCAAAAGATAAAAAGTGTGCAGGTAAAAGTTACAGAACACTTTGGACATTTGGAAAGGTGCTATAAAAATTGCAAGCAAGAATGAAGGGGACGGGTAGGTGGTGTTTGAGGCTCTCTGTGGGGACTGTCACAATGAATGACAGCACCCATTACTTTGAATAAGAATAAGGTAAGAGGACTGGAGCAAGAGCTCACCTGCGTATTATTGGTTTTTAAGCACCACCCCCTTTCAACAAAATGCTTTCTTTCCTCTGGTTTCTAATGTAACATCACACATCCTGCGATCAGCTCTAGAATTAACAGGAATAAAGGAAGAACATAATCCCCGACTTACTTTTCTATTTACTTGCATGCCGATCGAAAAGAAAACATAATAAAATTCAAGAACCTAGCAGTGGTGTGTGCCAGTTGTGCTACCATGTGGAACTGAAGGCCCAAAGGTGAGGGGGAAAGATCCTCCATGGGTTTGAAGCATTTTCAACCAGCTCCTCGTAGAGAACAGTTGAACAGTTCAAGATGGAAGCCAATGAAAGGGTTACGTGGAGAATTTTGGCATCCTCCCAGGTGAACTTTACTAGGACTGACATCTTCTTGAAGAGACACATTTCTATCCCATCTATCTAGAGTGGCAATCAATTTGTAGAAGCAAATTGAATTGCCTTTGGAACTGTGTCCCCTGAAGAGGAAAAAGGACCTTTGTGGGTTTGGGACCGGCAAATCACCCCATTTCTTGTCTGTGTCAGTTACATACAACAATGAAACTGTTCTATCCTTTTCTTGCAATATTCTGTGGTTTAAAAATATGCACCTAGGTAAATTTGCATTATTTGGAGTTTTCTATAAAATAGGACCTTTTTTGTTTTCATAGTGCACTGAAACAGACTTTTCCATACCACTTAGCATGTTAGTTTGTGCTAAGCAGTGATATCATGATGAGTTTCAAAATGTTGATCCACGTTTTATGGGCTTTAGTAGGCCATTCAGACAGAAAAAAGGCTGGCCATTCCAGCCTGGGCATGGTGGCATTTGTGGTCTTTTCCCACTCTAAACTTGCATAGGATGTAACCTTTAATAGGGCTTTTGTTAGCAGCAGCCCAGATTCATCTGGCTTTCAATTGCCCCTGGGGACCATGGGAGGGTCTGACAAAGGATTCAGAGTGCTAATAATGGATAAAATATCTATGCAAATTGGGGATGCTTTGCAACTTAATTTCAAGGCTGTTGTCTTGGAAAAATGGTCCCGTTTCTTGTAAATGTTGACTTTGAAAGGCGAATGTGTAAAAGGCCTGCTAGTTTCAAACCTATATGCTATAATATTGAAACTGACAACATTTTATATAGCTATAACTCTGGTTTAAAAGCTGTTGTGGGTAGTGATACAAATGTGTATTATATGGCATATGTATATTCAGTGAATTTGGTCTCCAGAAAGCTTGAAAAGGAAATGTGTATGAATGTGGGAGAATTTTGCTCCGCTTGCATTTGGATAAGAAGTGATTGAGTTCACACTTCCCAAAGCTATATTCAAACTAAGCACAGTGATCCTTCAGTATTTTCTTTTATCAAGATCTTGTTACAGGGTTCTCTGGGAAATATGCACATGAAGATGGGTATATGAGCGAAACATAAATACAAAGACATGTATATTAGGGAAGAGTGCACACACAAATGCATATATTAGTGGGAAAAGTGCAGAAAACAACAGTATATTAAAGAAAAACACTTGAAAATGCACATTTATTAAGTATGTGCCTCCAAAAGTGCATAGGAGTTTCCATTCAGACTTTTAGAAATAAAAGTTGCAGGCTGGTGTTGAAATGTATTTATGACAGGCAGAACAAGAAAAAAAGAGAACCCAAAAGTGATGGATTTGTCCGACCCTAAGATGATGGAAGTGAAAACTGCATTTATGATTGAAACAGGTGGTTAATAAAAACTTGATTAATGCATTGCTTATTGGTACTTCAACAAGGCTCAAATAAAGTTGTTCCAAAATAAACAAATGACAGCGTGGCAGCACAGACTGGCTGTGGTCAGACTTTATTGGCTGGAGGTGTTACACCACTAAGAGCTATAGCCTCTTCTCTACAGGAGAAGCATTACGTTTCCATGCAGAATGTATGCATGTCAATTCCTGGGAAACTTGAACAGGGGGAACTCTTGCACTCAAATCCTGCTTGAGGGATCCTGAAGGTAGCAGGCTGGTCACTGTGTGGAAGGGGTGCTGGACTAGGGGGAAACTTGGCCCGATCCAGCAGGGCTTTTCTTATGTTCCCATAGCTACATGGCATGCCCTAACCCACACGGGGAGAACTGTTACCCAATGTCCATGATCACAAATAAGCACTGTATGACTCTGGACGTCATGCTCCTACCACACTAACTGATCTGGTGAACAATGGGACTGTCTCTAATTCGTAAGCTGGAAAGGTAGCAACCTACCCCCCCCATTGGAATCCAGGACTCCTCTACCCCCACAGATTCAGGATCTGCACATCAAAGCTGATGCCACCGCCCATCTGCTTGCCAGATGTACAAGATGACATTCAGAGCTACCTGCCGCACATGATGACCTATGGCATTGGCCGAGGGGAAAGGAGGCTGCATTCGTGAAGAAGGAAGAGGGTAGCTGTTGTTCCGGTTGGGACTTTGACCACAGAAAGACACTTGAACATTCGGACTTGTCTGAACCTGCCCAGGCATTCACCCTTGTTTCTGGGCCAGTCCTTTCCGCTAGCATGTATCTCCTTACCAGAAGGTTTTCTTTCACGGGGGCCAGTTACTCTTTCCCAACTACCCTGATGTGCAGGATAGCAGGCTGTCAGAATTTAGGTTTGAGAGACAAGGGGGAAGAGCGAGGAGTGCTAAGAATGGAGATAAAGACAAGAGGGAAGGAGGGGGGAGAAGACAGGAAAAGAGACAGAGACAGTGGCCATTTCCCAGGAAGATAAAACTTGCTTCCCGGGCCAGGTGGCACCCTGATTAAAAATTACACCACGACATGCACTCTCCACCCGAGCGTGAAACGATCATTGCGAATCACCACATAAATAATACATGCTAAAATGCTTCCATGTGCCATCAATATTGACCTTGCTTAATTATTGATGGCAGGAATGGGCTCCCTTGAAACTCGGCTGAAAGACCTCCTTCTGCTTTCCCCATTTGGGTTTTGGGAGTGATTAGCAAGAAAAAGGGGTCTGGGTCTCATTCTTTCCAAGAGCAGAACCTTGTAACCCCTTTTAAGAATCCAAACTATATATTTCTTTCTGGAAACCCCACCTGCATTGCAATTTCTTGCTGGAAGGAAATAGGTGGAGTTTTGATGTCCACACAACATGGTGCATTATTACTGTGGTTACTCAATATTATGGATCTGTCATAAGAATATAAGAAGATCCAGGCTGGATCAGACCAGCTAATCAGCATTCCATTCATGCAGTGGCCAAGTAGTTGCTCCTGGAAAGTAAGACATAAATGTAAACATACCCTCCTGCTTAGGTTCCCTAGCAACTAGGGTATATAGGCACAATGCCTCCAATGCTGGAAAAAGCAGGTCTAGTAGCAATTGATAGCCTGATCCATTTTGGAGCCAAGAAGTGCGTCCAATTACATCTTGGGGAAGTGAATTCCATAGTTACACTATGCATGGTACAAAGAAGTATTTCCTTTTATCTGTCCTGAATTTTCCAACAGTCAGCTTCATAGAAGATCCTAGTCTTAGCATTTTCTCTTAGAAGGAGAAATATATCTCTCCCCACTTCTTCCATGTCCATTTCTCACACCAGTCTCATATCTTTCCACATTTTCCTTTCCTCCAAGAGAACAGTCCCAGATAAGGTAGCCTTTCCTTTTCATCCTTGGATCATTTTAGTTGCATTTTTCTCCACTTTTCAGCTCTACAACATCCTTTTTAGGTGCTGTGAATAGAATGCCAAGGGTGGGTACACTACAGATTTGTAGAAAGCTTGCATGATACTGGCACTTTTATTTTCAATTCCTCTCCTAATTATGTGCAATATGGAATTTGCCTTTTTCACAGCAGTCAACACTGGTCAGCATTTCAAACCAACTCATCTACCCTGCTATTCTCTGTTCTCCTTGCATGGTCCAGATGGCTGCCACCAATTGGACATCTTTCAAGTTCCTGGCTGCCTCCATTAAAACATCCTTTTATCCTTAGTAACTGTCTGATCTGTAGTCCTCCTTATCAACCCAGCCAATTCGCAGTAGTGGGTAGCGAGGGGAGGCGATTAGGCCTGCAGTGAGGTCAAGTCATCAGACCATGCTTGAGCTGCAACAAACACAGCTTTTAAAGGAGGACAGGGAGCAGATTTTGAAATGACTTGAGCTATTAAGCACTATAGCGATTAGGCTATGACAATACCATAAAAAAGAACCACACATGTACACAGCTATATATTGTGTAGACCACGGACAGGCAACCTGTGGTCCTCCAGGGATCATTGCACTCCAATTCCTATCATCGTCATTCAGAATGGTCAATAAAAAGGTATGATGGGAAGTGTAATACAGCATCTGGAGGAGCACAAGGTCTATATAATACCTTTACCTTGTGCCCCTAGACAATATTAAGAGGGGTGTGTGTATTGGGGGAGGTTCATGTTATTTTATAGCTTCATCTCTCTTTAGCTGATAAAATCTTTAACCCAGTCACCCCAAATGCCTAGTCTAGACTGTTTCCTTACCTGAGCCAAATGCCCATCACCTTTGGCAGCATGACCTTTAAACCTGATTTTCACAGGTAGTTTTCCAGGGTTCCGTTTCATGTATGGAGCTTACATGGATCAAGAAGAATCCTTGGTGCAGGCATTTGTCCTCAGTGTGAAGGTGGGCAAGACAGATGATGGATGCAGGCAGAACTAAGATGCTCATCCTGGCTTTCTCCAGCCACAGGTATGAGGAGCGCTGGAACAGAACAACTGCACAGGGCTCTTCTCTTGGGAAATTTATCTCCTTGGTAGCCTACAGTGGAAGCTGACAGCAGTTTATCTGCTCCGGCTTTCAGCCTGAACATGAAAGAGCTCTTCTTGCTGCTGAATGACAGCTCCAGAATAGTTTCAGCACCTGAGCAGTTCATTAAAAGAACATGGTCTGGAGTGGATAATACCGATATTGGAACCACCAGCCTGCGCACTGAAAATCCTGATATTTGGACAACTTTTGTAAGGAAGACATGATGGGTTAAAAAGTAATGACATACAAATGCAATGCTCTGTACTAGGGAGAGGCAGCCTGGGTCAGTATCCAAAGAGGCATGTAAGCCCCAGATGCTTCTGTCTTGCCCTTTCATAGAACCATAGAATAGTAGAGTTGGATGGGGCCATGAAGGCCATCAGGTCCAACCCCCTGTTGTTACAGGACACCACATTACACCATCCCTCTCAGATGGCTGAGCAGTTTCTTGTTGAATGTCTCTAGTATGGGAGAGTCCACAAATTCTCTAGACAGCTGGTTCCACTGGTGTATTCCTTTGACAGTGAGGAAGCTTTCCTGATATCTAGCCTGTATCTGGGTTGTCACAGCTTGAATTGATTATTCTGCAACCTATACTCTGGTATCAGCAAGAAGAGATCTTGACCTTCCTCTTTGGGACAGCCTTTGAGGTACTTACAGAGGGATATCATGTCACCCCTCAGCCTTCACTTCTCAAGGCTGAACATGCCCAGTTCTCTCAGTCTCTCCTGATATGGAAGTGTTTCCAAACCCTGGGTCATTTTTGTCACCCTCCTCTGGACCCTTTCTAATTTTTCTGCATCTCTTCCCTGCCTCTTCCTTTCTTCCACTGGCACTACTGCTTGCTGAATGGAGATTTAGCACTTCTGGGGTGAAAGAAAATAAGCAAAAAAAAAAAAAAAAAAAGGAACAGGGCAAATTATGCACAGATAAGCATAAGGGTTATGAAGAACATAAGAGTTATGTGAAGCTTGCACCATGGGGATTTGCTGATCTTCCCAGTGCTGAAATGACCATGTGTGTTCATTAAAGGACTTCTTCCTATCTCTATTGCACCAGTAGTGGGCCCTGCTTGTGCAATGCCATCAGCTGGGCACAACCGAATCTACAGGGGTACAAGTCATGGGAATCAGTGTCAGCACTGGATACTGATTCATTGGATACTGCGCCTGGTGCTCTTCAGAGCTTTAGGACTACAACTCCCATCAGCTCCAGGTAAACATGGCTAGTAAGCAGGGATTATGGAAAGTTGTAGTCTGAAACATCTGATGGATAGAAAAGTGCCTGCAACTGCTCTGTATTGTAAATTAGGGAGATGTGCTAGGATGTGAATTTCTACCTGTGTGTTTGACTGTCTATCAGATCAATGGATCAATCAATCAATCATCTATCCTCACACACACCTGGATGACATATAGAACCACCAGATCCAAGGTCAGTGACTGCTCAGTAAAGGACAGACATCCTTGATGACTTGGCTTCTCTTCTTGTTGGGTCTTCACACTCCTCTGAAAAGTTCATTGTTATGGGCCAACAAATTGTTTCCTATGAAGGAAAGCCCTCAAAATGTCCATCCATGACAGCCTTGCTCAGCTCTTCTCAATTCAAGGCTGTGGTGTCCTTTATGGAGTCCATCCATCTCATGTTTGGTCTTCCTTGTCTTCTTCTGCCCTTGACTTTTCCTCTAACATGATGGTCTTCTCCAGGGAGTCTTGCCTTCTCATGATGTGTCCAAAGAACAACACCCTCTTTTTTGTCATTCTTACTTTTAGGGGAACCTCTGGCTTTGTGTGTTCTAGGACCCTCTTGTCCTGGTAAGTCCCCCTAAACTCAGCATTTTTCCTTAGTTTGGAAGTCACAAAAGGCTTAAAGGAGAGCAGCCAATCCCTTCCAAAATGCATTCAGGCAAAGAAGGCTTCCACCACATCATGCAGGCTTGTTTGAAGGTATAGGATGGTGATCTTGGCACAAGCTTGATGTTGTGGATCCTAACAGAAACAGGAACAGCCTCTTTTCCTGATTGTGCCAGCCTCTCTAAATTTCAGCAGGAGTAGGGCTACAGCTAGGAAGAGGACCAGGGTGGGCACCACAGCTGGGCTAATTAAGAGTCCGCTCTGAGCTTCAGATAGGATGGAGCACGGTTTGTGATTTGCCTGAACGTTCCAAGCTGGGACAGTTTATAGTTTGCACTCCCTGAGCTGTAAACTCCAGGCACATCTCTTCTGGGGACCTGAAGAGCAGCAGCATTTGCAAAGTGTTCTGATGCAAGTTCCATAATACTATTTAAAGAAGGATATTATCTCATAGGGAAAGTAGCAGGTCGTGCCTGAATTAGTCCCTGACTGATCCATTTTTAATTAAATTGCCACCTTGGTTCTAGTGCATGCGAAAGGCAGGGAAGAGGAAGGCCCTGGAGTCATTTCTACTCCAGTTCAAAAGCTTCTGGCCAATTTGGCAATTTGCTAAAGTGGTTGGCAGAGTTGTCAGAATTTCTGGTCTTTTAAGATGTCCATTTTATAGCAGTGTGAGATGTCACTTTGAGTGGTGGTAATGTTGCTTTAATGTTTTAGCAAGGTTTAATTTCTAATTTTCTCTGCTTTTACAGCATCGAGTCAATTTTGCTTGTTGTGCACTGTCCTTTTTTCTTGCAGAAAGGTGGTATAAAAGGATTTGATATAAGCAGTTCATTTAAACTGAAATATTTTCCCTCAACAAACTTTCTTTTGCAATTCAATCTAGCGTGTAGGTCCCCAGTTCATTCCACTTGCCAGTCGTTTGGGATGCAACAAGAAAATTATCATTACACCTTTTAAACTGTATGCAAAAGCCCCCTGCTTCAGCAGAACCAAAATAAAAGAGCACAAGAAGAACCCTGCTGGACCTGTTTGCTCTGAGCTGGTCTCTTCCCTCTGGTACCAAATCTCAAAAGAGTCCTTTGAAAAGCAGTTCTTTTATTGAGACGCCATAGATGACAGAATGGGTTGCGCTCTGAAGAGCCTTCTACTGAAGCTGAAAAGAGACACTTCTGCTCACTTAGAGTGGGGAATCCAAGCTGGAAATTCTTCTGTGGTTCTTCCCTTTCAGAAAGGTGTCTGGTTCCGCCCTCAGGCTAGCTTTCAGTGCTGGAGAGCAAGAGGGTACCAGTGGTAAAGTCCCTCTAATTGTGCAACCTCTTTCTCCTCATTGGCTCAAGAACAGGGTCTTGCACCTGCTTCCCTCTCCTGAAATCCCTCCCTCCCCTCCTGAAACAGCCTGAGAAGCTTCACCAGGCACAGCTGAAGGGGCCTCAAAGGCTTTGACCCCTCCATGCTCCTGTGCAGAATCTGATGATAAACCCCACTAGACAGTCTGTAGTGTGTGAGAGACTAGCCTGCTCTCTCTGTCGATCAAGACCTTCAGCTAACCCTGCATCCTGTTCTGCACAGTGACCAGGGCCGTGAGGCCATTTTCCAGGGCCCCTGAAGCCTGGCGGTGGGAATTACCACCCAGGGAAAGACCAGCAAGTGATACCCTGAGGGCAACAGAAGGCAACTCCCTTTTATGTATGTATGTATTTATGTGTGTATGTATTTATATCCTGCCTTTTTCCCACAAAGGGCTCAAGGCAGCTTACATCAATCTCCACCTCCATCTTATCCCCACAACAACAACCCTGCAAGGTAGGTTGGGCTGAGAGTCTGTGACTGGCCCAAAGTCACCCAGTTGGCTCCATGGCTGAGCGGGGACTAGAACCCAGATCCTCTGAGTCCCAGTTCCACGCTCTTAACCACTGCGCCACACTGGCTCTCAGTTATCCCTGTACTCGTGATGCTGCTATGCTCTAGAGCTGGCCCAATAAGGAATGAGTAACAAATTTAATAACTGCAGCAAGATTAATTACAGCTAGGAATTGGAAAGTAAAATATGATTACAAGTTGTCTGATTGATATAGAGTAGTTAGGAGTATATCTATTAACAACAAATTAACATGGGAGATTAAAATGAGAAAAGGCATATAAAGAAAAATAAGTTCAATGATATTTGGGGTGTGTTCGTTGAGCAGGTTTTTAAAAAGGGGAAAGGATTTGAGCCTTCAAAAGAATAATTACAGTTTTCAAAGGAGGGAATATCCTGAAGTGTTTGAATATTTTTCCTTTTGATTTGTAACATGTATCATTGGTCCTGGTGGTGGGGGACACTGTATTGTAAGAATTAATTTTTTAAAAAGTTAAAAAGCTATGCTCTGCAAACCACACCGACTGCTTCTCTGAGGTTTTAAAGCCTACCTTAAGGAAGGGGTTTCTGGGGCATTCCAGGGTCCAGAGAGTGGAGGAGATGATGGATCCTGCCAGTGTCTTGGCCACGTCTCTCCCTTCTGAAGTATGCAGGCAGCGGAAGACAGCTATGCAGCATGAAGACAGTGGAGGCAACTTTCATCTCTGCACACTTTCCGCCCCCCATAGGATGCCCATAATCCTCTGATTTCAGAGGGGTGTGAGCATGCCACAGGACTGCTCCTTAAGGCTGTTAGAGCCCATGATGTAGCATAACAGGAAGCAAAGTCTGCAGTGTGGGGAAACCATGCAGAGACTCAGCAGAGAGGAGGACGCTGAGAGCTCCATTGCAAATAGGACATCCTGACTCTGAAAGCCAAGTGCCTTCTCCATGGGTACCTGCTCCTGAAGGATGGGTTTGCAGGTCCAGTTCTTCCTGCAAGTTTCACAATTACCTAGTGAGGACCCCTATGGCTTGTGGCCATTGGGTACATTCATGTAATTCAGTAATTCTCCATGCAAATTTGTCTGAGAACTTTTGAACTGCAACAATGGACTCTTAGAGGTTGGGAACAGAGGAACACACAGCCCATTATAGTGTTCTGGAAATTTTTGCTATGCCAGATCTACAGGCTGAAAAGGCAAGTTGCTTTGAGAAGGAAAAAAGTCATTTCTTCATGCTACCGGTCGGGATAAACAGATCTGCCAGCTTCTCATTTTTCCAACCTTAAGTTTTGTTCATCCCAAAATCTGGGAATTTTTAAAGCTTGCATGCAAATTCTCAAGCATTTTTAGGCACATTTCTCCTAATACCTTCATTTTAACCTCTTTTTTGCAGTTGATTTTCTAATATGCATCTTTGAACATTATTTCCTATCATTTATGTATTTTGTATTCCCTTTATGATGGGATAACCCCACTGCAAATTCAGAGAAGAGTGAATATTGCAGGAAAACTGAGTTTTGGTGAGCGTAGTTGCTTGAATATATAAAATTAGGGAAGTTCACATTGAAATACAAACCAAATCATTTCCTGTGCATTCTTAGTGTCCCATGGGGAACTGGCACTAAAGCTTCCAAAGCTCTTCTGGCCATGCACATGCCATGGGCATCTCAACCAGTGAACTTATGCTTCTAAGCAATCCATTCTGGACTTCAGTACAGTCACTCGAGAAGCATAGAACAAATACAACTGCACACCATTTTAATGGATACGACACTCCAAAATTTCTCACTTTCCATGCCCTGTCTCTTTGGCTAAAATGAAATCTTAAATATTCTACTCCTGACCTTTGGTGGAAAGGGGGTTTAATTACCTGCACAGTTTACATAAATTATATGGCCTGTTTGTCTAAGATTAATCCTTTGCAGAGATCAATAGAACCAGGGGAGCGTCCAGAGAAAATGGCTCCTTGCAAATGCCACCAAAGGTCATAAGAATCCTTCAGTACAAAGGGCAGGGGAGCAAGAGAGACAGTCTGTGACATGGCACGTCCTTGTCACCCGCAGTCTGGTGTGTCTTACTCCTTCTGTCTGCTTGCTCCAGCCATAGAATGATTTATCAGTTGTTAGAGGGCACAGGATGCAAACTCAAAATGGGTCCAAATGAATAAAATGTGTCTATGGTAGCTCTTTCTTGAATATTGAAGCTAAGGCTAAGTCAACAATGTGTGTGTGAAATTGCTTACAGTTCCAAAAAGAGCAATTTTGATAGGATTATTCTGAGATCGGTCATTTATGCTCGCAGTTCCCACAGTGCATTAACTGCCCACTTCCCCCCATGGCATCCTCTACGTAGTTACGAAACACCGGGCATCATTCAGTTCACTGTGTGAGACCAGATTGGGTATGATGGATCCATGGACTGAATGCCTCCTTCTCCCTTCTCTTTCTTTGTCCTCCCTGACATCATCAGATTGCCAAATCATACACAGCATCATGACATCACAATATTGACTTGTGATCTCTAATTGGCTGGCCTCATCTAAATAGAAGGGGGGGAAGCATAGGCTAGAGAAAACAAGAGCCCTGATTAGGGTTTTTTTTTTTTTTTAAGTGGGAATATTTGCAGAATCCAAAGCACTGAAACTATTTCTACCCCCTAAAAGCCATCCTTATTTGAAAAAGTAGAACATATTTTACACAGAAATATTTATTTCACTAGAATATTTCTTGGCTGTCTTTCAGACTGCCTTTAATAAGAATGGAAAAGCCCCAATTCTGTAAATTCTGTGAATGGGCTTTCCAAAGTATGTCAGTGAAGAAAAAATATCATTTCTGAGCTCTTCCTCAGATTATGAATTGAATAACGGAATTGTGGCATCGGAGTGAACAGGACATCAGAGTGTCCTTGGCTTTCCCCCTGCTATTATGCCTGCTTTAAGGTGCTGATACTACTGTACAAAGCACTAGTGTTCAAGCATAGCACAGTCACCCCAGCCAATTGGCACCCAGGACCCTCTGGCATCCTGTAGGAGCAGACCTTTCAATATGGCAGCTCCATTTCTTTTGGACTTCTCTGGAACGACTTTGTTGTCTTTGGCACAGGTTGAAAATATATTTATTTCAGGCAGCATGGTAAAATGGACCATGGTAAAATGGTAAAAACCTATGAAGCAGTAAGGCAAACCAAGTATTGGGATAGTTAGTTCCACTCCTACAAGATAAGGTAATACCGATCAGCACAAAGAAGCACCTCGTACAAAGCATATTCACCCCCACCCTATGCTACCGGTGTCAAACATGGACGCATACAACAAAACACAAGCAAAAATTAGTCAGCACAGAAATGTTTGAGGAAAATGGCAGGAGTGACCATAAGGGATAAAATCAGGAGTGAAATTATAAGTGAAAGCATTGGAATAGAACCCTTCCGTAACTATATACAAAGACAGCGAATAACGTGGTTTGCTCCTCTGGAGAGAATGTCTTGGGAGTCCATGCCATTCAAGGCATGCACAAAAAGTGGTGGAAGACCCAGGGGAAGGTGGAGAGACAACGACACACCACAACACATAACAATGGCTGGTACCTCCAGAAGTGCAAGTGCCAGAACTGTGTATCTCCCTTAATTCCCAAAGAGGTAAAGGAGATGGAGGAGGAGGCGGAGAAGCAGCAGCGTATCTGCATGTGGGCTCGCCTTTTTTGCTGCAAGGAACCTTGTGGGGACACTGGATGCAGCTGGCTTATGAACCAGAGTAGAAACTACTTGTTCATGGATCTTTTAGTTCAGCGGTACTTTCAGACAGCCTTTTGAAAGGGCCTTTTTACGTCAGGCTGGACTCCCCTCTTGGAGACGCATTGCTTGCTTGTTTGATCTCTTGTTTCCAAGCAACTCTGTTGATTCGAGTTGTTTCAGGCTTGGTGGCACCAGGAACCTGACCAAGCTGCATTATAATTGACACAGCGTCATCAGTATGCGTGGAATGAGGCAGAGTCCAGGGGGACATCGCTGCTTTAAGGAGCTTGCATTCTAATGCCGTGCAGTGGCTGCAGTGCCATCCACCAGAATGCATCAACCTGGTGACCAGCGGACCTCTTGTCTTACAGCTCCCAACTCTTCAGCGATGCCTGAATAGCAGGGAGAACAAGTGCACAGTTCACCAGACTGAGATCCATCGTGTTTCTATCTAAATTGCATTTGCATCTGGCCATATACATAAGCAGGTGCAGTTTTTCCCTCAGAGCGTTCCCCAATTTTGTCCTCTTTTTGGGTGATACATAAGTGGCCACAGCTGTTTGCCATCACTGCACATATCTCCTTTCCTCAGACATGACTAGAACAATGACTCACGCAGAGTCACTCTGGGCTCCTCTATAGAGTTACCTTCTTTTCTTATGCAACATTAAAAAGCATTTATTTATGTGGTGCCATTATTAGAACTAGGGAGGCCTCAGTTCAAAGCTCCTCTCATCCCAAATACTCAGTGGGTGACCTTCAGCCTGTTGCTCTCTCTCAGTCTAAGCTACCTCACAGGGCTGTTGTAAGGACAAAATCAAGTGTTTTGAGCTCCCTAGAGGAACAGCAGGATGTTGGCTGAGGAACAACCATTCCAACAGGCTGCAAAACAGAACGAAAAGAGTATTCCAGCAAGCCACTTGAATTGTTTTGATCCCAGGTGGTTATTATCCAGCCTATGGTCTGAATGTATCTTTCTACTCCTTGCTTCTTTTACCTTTATTTCTTTTGTCTCAGGCCTTCAATTCAGATTGGAAGCCTGGAGGGAAGGGGTGCCACACTCCTTGCCTTTGTAAGCAATCATGGCTTACTTTTTGGCCCAGGACTAGGATGTAAAGGCTAGGAAAAAATAAATGCATTAATCACATTAAGTAAAACATACCCTTCTAGAGCAGGAGAATAAGGATGAACTGTACCTTCAGTTTTAACCCTTTATAAACTAGATGTTTGGCAAGCACTGTACTAAAATGCTCCAGCTTAGTTCTGAATTTGGTAACTCTTGATACTGAAGCCTCTCTTTCTGCCAAAACCTTAACAGCCCATAGCTGCAGAATCGATTTACCACTCCTTTTACCTACCCCTTCTCATGTACCTGACACAGAAGTTAATTAGCAAAGCCACTTTAGTTTTGCACATCTTCATGTGCCTGGCTTCAGTTTGATACCTCCCTTCTCCAGCTATGAGCACAGGAGTTACCCTCAAGCGTTAACCCGATCTGGTACTGGCTTTCCAAACAGAAAGACGGCCAGTGTTCTTGGTCCGCTTCTTTCATTCTATATGTGGATCTTTTGTTTTTGCACCACAGTGGGCTGGACTCAGGATGAAACTACCTGCTACATTAAATATGTGGCGTGTAGCTGATCTTAACTTCTTTTTGTTAACTCTAATGTACATATGAAGTCACCCAATCTTGTTTGATACCATTCTGCATGGGGGGAGGAAGGATAAACCTTCCACTGAACTGTTCACCCCCAACCTCTCAAATTTGGACCTACAGTGTGTGAAAGAAGAAAGACATCCTCACTAGCACCAATGGACTCAGACACTTTTTAAAATTCCTGTGTGGGGGAGCGGGCAGTGGTATTTAGGGACAGAAAGGAACTAGGTGGCAAGAATTAACCTGCTCCCACCTCATGCACTCTGGTCCCAATACAGATTGGGAGCCTGAATGTTTGCACTAAAGTTAAAGCAAAGTTTGGATCGGCTACACATTGCGAGATTTACATAGTGTTGTTTTGGACTTGTTCCTGACTCTCAATCTACAGGGTTCATGGAAGGGGAGAAGAGGAGGAGGAGGAGGAGAGAAGGCAGGCTATAAATACAGTACATAAATGGATCCTCCTCCTCTCAGCAGTATCTCAAGCCACCAACCCCCCATTGCTCCAGAAGGTTTGCTAACTGTCCCAACTTGGGAGGCATGGGATGCTGCAGGGATCTTATCAGAAATGGCTGTGAAAGAGTTCCCAGCCCATGCTGAGACTCCTCTCTCCTCCCCTGAACAAAAGAAAGCCTTCAGAAGACTCAAGATGGCTTAGCCGCCCACACCCAGTGACAGGCTTGCATGACAAGACTAGCAAAATTGCTGTCCAAATTAACATAATCCACTGCTGGGCATGCTACTCAATTAATTTGATTGGATGTGTGACCTCATTTTGCTGCCTTTGCAACTGACCCCGGTGAAAACCTGATCTTTACCACGTTGGCCAGAGCTATCATTTTGTGCAGGGATGGAAATGTCAGGGTTACCTATTTCCCCTAGCCGGCACTGTGCTTTCTTATGACATCGGCTGGCTCCTCAGACAAACTGGTGCCTCCTCCTACAGCCCGCTTTGCACGCTGTAGGCAACTTCAACCATTCCTTTGCTCTGGAACTGTCTTGTTTTAATCCCCTCCCTCCCTCCTGTGTCTGTGACAGATGCTGTCTGTATTGCTCAGCAGCTCAGACTTCCCTTGGCGACATTTAGAAGGATCCCAAAGCCCGTTCCTAGTAGTTTCAGGGCTTGCTCTTACGGGAGAGCCAAACGGCTGACCTTGAGCTGATGTGCATGGAGGTGGTAATAAACAAGCAGACAGGATATGAAGGGATGCACTCTTTTCTCTGTGGGCACAGCATGGACAGATCTTGGCTCTCTCCCCCAGTCCTATAATTCTCCCCGTTTCTTACTTTCCATGCACTTTCAAGGTCTGTTGACAGATCAGTATTTTGTGGCTGGGAAATGGAAAAGGCTCCAGTTCAGCCTTTGGATAGGATTAGCCAAAGACATAATCACCCTGCACAGGAAGGATGGTCTTGCTGAGGAGAATGGGGTGGGGTGGGGTGGGGGTGAGAGAGAGAAGTCATTCACATATTTTTAAAGGGTAGATTTGCTCAGACCTGGCCATATGGCAGCAGGCCTTGATGGTGAGATTATGGGGGAGAGGGTCGCGTGACCGTCGGGTGCACTGGGTGTTGTGAACTGGTCCTTCCCTCTTTTCCTTTCAGTTATCAAACTCAAGATAGCACCATTCTCTTCTTGGAACTGAACAGAATACAGTACATTCTAACTAGCCTTCCACAAAAGCTGAGAGAGAAGCATCTGCCCATGTGAAGAGCTGAATCCAAAAGGAAGACTTCCCCTCTGCCCTTCCCTTTCGGTAAAGCCTGAGACCGCATCCTCTGGGAGGTTCTTGCTGCTTTAGAGTGGACAGCAGGGGTGCCAGAGACCCTCATTGTAGGCCTCTTGTCACCACCTAACCAGGTCAAGGACCGGGCCTTGCATCTGCTCCCCAACGCACCCTGAAACCCTTCCGCCCCTTCCAAAGCAAACACATTGTCATTACTACAATTACTGCATTACATTTTTTTTTTTACCATCTGTAGATGAAGCTCTTGGGAAGGTTCACAACATTTAAGTCACCCATCTAGATTTCAACCAGACCTGACCCTGCTTAGCTTCCAAGATGAGGCAGGATCAGGCACTATAGGGAAAGGTTCTCACGCTAGGCCAAAGAAATGTTGCTAGGTTCCCTTGCCTCGGGATCTCCTGCTCCGCGCCTCGCTTCTCTGCCTCTCCTTGGAACCCGAGCGGTCTGCAATGAGCAAGCAGCAAGCTCGCTCTCTGTGTTGCACTCTCTGCATGGGGAGTGGGGGCAATGGCACTGGGGGAGACAGGCACATGGCTGGCCACTGCACAGCCTGGAAGTGATGGTTTCCAGGCAGCTCCGGTCTGCCAGGATCAGAGCTGCATTCTGCACAGCCTCCTCAAGTGATGGGCAAGCAGAGCATGTGTCCCTTCACTGGCACAACTGCTGCCAAGGGGCTGCCATGCTGACTGGGGGGGCTGAGTTGGGTTCCGATCAGCCTGCGTGGAAGGAGACTCTCGCAGCTCTTGCACAGCACCGCTTGGCACATGCGGCAAGGGCGCTTTGCCACCCTTATCCCAAGGCTAGTCCGTGGCTCATGTTGCTCATGTTGCGCATCTCAAGGATGCGGCAAGCCACCATGGGGCAAACAAACCCTGCACAAGCCATGGCTTGTCAGGGTGTCTGAGAAGCCCATCTTAAACCACTCCAACAAAACCATCCTAGGTTTGGACAACATACTAAGCCACTGTGGCTTCAGAGCAGGTCACTGGCTGGGTTCACACAACATGAGAAGCTAGCATGACTCATAATCCAGGTGTTGCTTGATGTGCTGCCCAAACCTATCCAGACAGGCTCAGAAACTCTGTGAAACCCGACTCACTGTACACTGTGCAAGAGGAAGCACAAGCTTCCCTCTTTTCCACCGAATGTTATCGTAACAGGGAAACCAGGGCTGTATAGACATTACAGTCAGTAACCAGATATTGGAACATTCTAAGTCTGTGGTAGCAACTGGCAAGCCAGATCTGGCTGACCTGATGCCCCAGTCTGGCACTCTGGGGTTCCTCAAAGGCCACACCTTTTTCTCATGGCTCCACCTCTTTCCCCCATCTGCCAATTACTTGGAGACTCTCCAGCTTTTGCATGGATTCCCTACTCTACCTTCTAAACATGGAAATGGCTTTCTTAAGTCCTACCACCTGGCAGTTAAGAGAATAATTCATTCATTCATTCATTCATTCATTATACTTATATCCCACCCTTCTGCCTTTAAGGAACTCAACATGGTAGGCATGTCATGAGTGGAACCGGCTGGAGCCCGGGGTCAGACTAGATGACTCAGGAGGCCTCTTCGGACTCACTCTGTTTCTATGTTTCAAGGTGTCTACATGCAATTCCCAGGTGGTCTCCCCTCCCAGTTCAGGTCAGCCCCAGACCTGCTTAGCTTGAACTTGGTGGATTCCTGATGTGCCTTCAGACCACTATGTCTGGAAGGGTGACAAGGAGGAAGAGAGACTTTTCTGTGGAGGTCCTTCCAGTTTTGAAATGCTCTCCCTGACCAGGCCTGGCTGGCATCAGTAGTGCTGCAGTTTCAGTGCCATGTTAAGACCATCTTCTCTCAGGTATCGGGCAGCATATCATAAGGCTTCCAACGAGTCTTGATGCTTTTCTTGTAGATTTATGTTTTAAAATTGCTTTTAGAGGTGTGTGCATCTCTCTGTAAGTAGAATTTGTATATGTTCACTTTTAAATGCTTCCATAATGTATATTATTTATTTGTTTGGTCATACATGTATTTATAGGCTGCCTATAACTGTTGAGGCCTTTCTTTTCAGGTTTTAATATTTGTAAGACACCCAGAGAGCGTCTGCTATTGGACAGCATAGAAACTTCATAAATTAAATGAATGAAATAGCGCCGGCACGTTAAGATTGCTTATTAAGGAAGAGACGTGGCAGTCTTGGCTGGGCCCACAGTGACAAATAGATCAGTCTATTTGCAGTCTGTGTCATTTCACTTGTGTTCATTCATGAATACATTCCACTCTAGTTCTGCCTTAATTTGTGTTCATTATTATTAATTCATCAATATGCCATTTTGTAGTTAGAGATGCATTTTGAATGACTCGAGAAATATGAATTTCTAAATGCATTTTTCTCCCATTGAATGTATGTAAAAACATATTTCATCCTAAAATACATATTTTATGTGCAAATTGCCACACTTTTGAGCCAAGTGCCGCACTGTGATATTCAGAGAAGTTTTGAGATATTTGGAGAAGTGCAACCTTCAAAGGATAAGCACATTCCTATCCACATATCCTTCACTGTGAAACACAGACCAAACAAGACCATCAATTAGCCACACATTCTTGCTCCTCTTCCTTTCCTTTTCCTTGGGTCTGTCCATGTCTCCCAGGACCCCCTATGCTGCACACACCTCCTAACAGCACAGTAGATGGACATGGTGGTGGTGGATCCTTTTTCACAAGCGGTGGTAATAGCCATCCTTTATTAGAAGATGGTTGCCACCAGCCAGGTGTAGCCACCTCCTGCACTGCAGAGCCTCCGTAGAGAAGGGAGTTAGATTAGATGACCTCCAAGATCCCTTCCAGCTCTAAGATTCTGCGAAGCGTTGTGCACCACTAACTCTTATGGTCCAGCAAGCCATTCACAGGACGACCATAGATGAAGGAGGGCAATTCCTCTATGCTACATGTGTGCTGAAGAAGGGATATTAAGAGGTGCATCTTTTCTTGCAAGAAGAGCCTTCCAAATCTCCCTCTTCTGTGCATTTCTAAAAGCACAGGACCCTTATCTTCTTTTGTACAACTTCACTGAAGGCCAACATAGCTCTTGTCTTCTGGGACAGATGGAACAGGGAGCACGGAGATGGGATGATGGGGCACTGGCTGTTGTGTGCATGTGCTCTGGTGAGTTTCCCAGGCATGCACAAGAAGCTGACCATTTTGGTGGGACTGAGGATGATGGGAGCTGACTGACCCAGGTGAGGCTCAGCGCTTGGACTCTGATCATGGATCTGTTGTGGTAAAAGGCAGGCCTGCACCTGCAGCCTTCATTTCTCAGTACCAGTCTGAGCCTGCTCTGGTTGTAAGTAGTTCAAAGACAGCCATGGGCCCAGTTCCCCTGCCTATGGAAATGAAGGAGAAGGACAAAAACATCCTGGGGGAGGGGATTTGGAAAAGGGCAGTGTCTCGGACGAAGAGCTCCAGTCTCCTGAGGAGATGGATCCAAAGCTCCATCGTCACAGCCGCCGGCTGGCCCAATTAGGGGCTCGGTGCAGAACGCAGGTGTGCCTGGTCCCACAGCACCCTCCTTCCAAAGACAAGCCCAGAAGGGTCCATTAGAAAGCCTTGGGTAAAGAGGGGCAGAGAGGGTTCAACACCTCACTTTGTATATGCTCAGAGACTTGCGTCTCCTTAGAGACTTCTTTGTAGAATAAAGAGGCTTACAGGAAGTGCTGGAGAGCCTGTCCTGCTGAGGAGGGAATGCCTGGCTCATGACACTGGCCAACATCCTGGATGTCCATTCACATCTGAGTGGGGAGGCTTCTTTGGCCAATCCCTTACCTGTCAGCAGGACAGCTGGCCCTTGAGCTGCACCCCTGGCAGGCCAGCCGATGCAATGCGGAAAGCAGAGTGCCACAAACACACAGGGGCCTTGCACACACCTTGACATGACTCATGCAGTGAGCAACCACTGACCAAAGAGAGCAACAGGGGGAGTAAATGATTCATGGCCAGTTACTGAATAATGAAGAAGGGATTTTTTGATTCCATTAGCCTGAGTCACGTGAAATGAACATTGACAGGAAGGTCAAACCTCTGTGGGCAAACGGGACATTTTTTGGTGAGGTGGGGAAGGCTAGACACAAATGGAACGGAAGAAGAAGCAGTGCTGGTGATCGTAAAATGACTGTGAGCCACCCATGTCGTCCTGCTGCAAAGAGGGCAAATTCCATTCTTATGCCTCGGGGCCCAAGAGGCATTTTTCTGTAGGGATGTGAATGTGCTGTCTTGGTACAAAGAACTGCTAAGTCTGCACCTGCCTGGCTTTGTTCTCCCGCATAATCTACAAAGATGTTTTCAAGCAGGAAAGGACTGAGGAATGGAGGTGAAACGTACACTTAAGTAAGATGCTTCTTTGACTTAAAACTGGACCTGCCATGCTGCATCAATTACATTAATCCATCTGTTTAAAATATATAATTTCACAGTTGCGAGGGGAAAAAACCTGCGTCTTACTTTCCTCCCTGTAGACCTGCCTGAGGCAGCAGAGGAGGCCACCTGCTGCGAGGAAGAGCCCTTGGCTTCTCAACTCGGGCTGTCTAGTTGTGAGAGAACATGCAGCTCAGTGGCAGAGCCGGTTAAAGTGGGTCTGGGAAAGGCTTGAGATGCTGGCACTCACCGAAATCCTCCTGGGCTGGTGGGCTGGACTAGTGCTGGGGCTCAGCAGAAAGCAGCTTTGCATGTTTGTGGAGGGCAGCCAGCTTTGCACCACAAGCATGAAGGCAGAATCCATCCAGGGAGACCTGGATGCACAGAATTGCACAGAATTGGGGGGGAACCGGAAGTGATGCAACCCAGCCCCTTTGCTCTATGCAGGATACACCATGCAATTAGTAAGGGTCCAGCAGAGGGCAAGAAAAAGGATCTAGGATTTGGAAACACCACTCTATAAGGAGAGGCTGAGGGAACTGGGCATGTTCAGCCTTGAGAAGAGAAGACTGAGGCGGGACATGATATCCCTCTATAAGCACCTCGAAGGCTGTCACAAAGAGGAAGGTCGAGATCATTCCTTGCTGATGCCAGAGTGTAGGACACCGAATACTCAATTCAAGTTGTGGCAACCCAGATGCAGGCTGGACATCAGGAAGAGCTTCCTCACTGTCAGAGCAATACGACAGTGGAACCAGCTGCCTAGAGAGGAGGTGGGCCCTCCCACACTGGAGACATTCAAGGCGAAACTGGACAGCCATCTGAGTGGGATGGTGAAACATGGTGTCCTGCAACAGCAGGGAATTGGACTCGATGGCCTTCATGGCCCCTTCCAACTCTACTGTTCTCTGATTCTATGAAAATGTAACGGGAACATTCAAAACCATCCTGCAATCCTGAATTGCCCAAATCTAAGCTGAAGGCTTATCCATAGCAGAGCCCTGTGAGTAAGGCCTCACCAGCACCCTTGGCACAACAGAGGCAAGGGAGAACATTACTGTCGTCTCCCCCAAGTCATGCTCCCACCTGCGTGCATCTAATTATTATGCAACATAAAACAGTAATGCAGCAAACATTTCTGATGCACACCTTGGTGCCTGCTGGTTTCATTGCAATCCTTCATGTCTCCTTAGGAGTAAGCCCCCTTGAATTGGATGGCACTTATTCACTGGCTCCATTTGTGTCTTCCCCACCCACCAATTGTATTGAAGACACCTAAGAAGTAAGCTGCAAATACAAGAAAACATAGAAAATACAAGAAAAGAGCCCTGAAGCCCAATTAAATGGACATGTTTAGAGGTCAGACAAATCATCATGGAAAAAGGTAAATAAATACAAAACCAACCAGCTAAAACCGGTTGCAGCAGCTTTTCACCTAGACCTACGGACTAAAAGCCTGTCTAAATAGAAATCTCTTTGGCTCCCAACAGAAGGTAAATGAGCACAGGACGGCAGTTGTAACCTTGAACAGATCCAAGAGCATGTCTTTGAACTTCACAGCACCCCCCCAGCTGGGAAAATTTACTTTATCCCCTGCACTGAAGTCTGCCTTTAGCAAAGCACTCCCCCACTCTTTCTCACACATACTCTCTCTCACACACACCTACCTCTGCAATATATGCATCCTCAAAGGAGGGAAAACTCAGTGAGCATAGAGAGATGCTAAAAAATCTTCTAACTTTCACTGGCTAAGCAGTGAAGCATCAGGATTAAAACCTCAGCCCTTTTTCATCACATTAAGCCTTGCCAGATTACTAAGAATGACTAGCATCTCACTTCATTCCAGGATGTGGCACATGATCCCTGACGCCGGCTGGGATCCGCTGCAAAGGGAGGGCGTTGCCTTTTCTGGCTCCCCATGAGCAGGGTCGGTGGGCCACAGTGCTGCTGGCCCTCTCGCAGAGCCTGAGCCGGCATTCTGGAATGCAAGAGAACAAGCGGCACCCTTTGGAAAGGCAGCAGAGCAGCTTTCCCCAGACTCGGCGTGATCTTTGGCACAGGGATGGAGGCAGCTGCAGGGCTATGACACCCCTGTAAGCCAGCTCCTGAATTCCCTGCCTTAGGCAAGTCATGGCTGGACATTTTTTCCATGTTTGTTTTATTTATTTATTTATTTATTTATTTATCGATTTATATCCTGCCTTTTTCCTACAAAGGGCTCAAGGCAGCTTACATCTCCTCCATCTTATCCCCACAACAACAACCCTGTGAGGTAGGTTGGGCTGAGAGTCTGTGACTGGCCCAAAGTCACCCAGTTGGCTCCATGGCCGAGCGGGGACTTGAACCCGGATCATGAGTCCCGGTCCCATGCTCTTAACCACTACCCGACCCTGGCTCCTCCTCCTGGCCTCCTTCCCTCCTAAGCCTAAGCCAGCTTCTCATTCTCGGAGCTGCCTATCTCAGCATTTTCCGCACACGTGATGCTCAGGAATGACACCAGGTCAAGGGCACAGTGGAGGATGCAGACCAGGCTGCCCACTCATTTGCTGCTGGTCCTCTTGGCGGTGGCAGCATAAAAACACAGGTGAACTTATGCACACCCGGAGGAGGGCCTCTGCCGCTATCTCAGGGGGCAGGAGGGCAAGTAGGGAAGAAGGCGTTTCAGTAGGTATCCTGGTCCCAAGCTGTTTAGGGCTTTATAGGTAATAACCAGCACCTTGAATTGAGCCCGGACTTCGATGGGAAGCCAGTGAAGCTGGTAGAGGACTGGGGTTATATGAGAGTAACGCCCAGTCCCCATCAGCAACCTGGCAGCTCTATTTTGCACCATCTGAAGTATCCGGACTGTCTTCAAGGGCAGCCCCACGTAGAGTGCGTTACAGAAATCCAACCAGGAAGTAACCAATGCATGTGTCACTGTCGCTAGGCAATCGTCCTCCAGGTAGGGACTCAGCTGATGGATTAACTGAAGCTGAAGGAAAGCACTCCTTGCCACCGCAGTCACCTGGGCTTCTAGAGACAGCTCCGGGTCGAGGAGCACTCCTAAACTGCGGACCCCATCCCTTAGAGGGAGTGCAGCCCGAACCAGGGAAGGGCCCAGGTCACTGACCCAGAAACTCAACTCACCTACCAACTAATCCCAAATGTTTCAGGAATAGGGACAAGTTGCTTGCAAGCCACACATTTTATTTGTGAAAGGTCACATTTATACTTAGTTGCTGCAGTTGTGCATGTCTGAGGCCATTTTTCCCCTCCATCCCACAGTTTTCTCCATGATCAATATAACAGTCTAGACTTGAATGTCTTCAGAATCTTATTGCAGCTTAATTTCCCACAAGATCAACCTGCGTGGTGGAAAATGCTGCGATAGGCAGCTCCGAGAATAAGAAGCCGAAGCGGCGAATGCCTTCACAGCACGATTAACACAGCCGAGTGGACCCCACGCTTCCTGGGGTGGGTTCTGGCAGCATCGGTGCTGGATTTTAATTTTCATTGCTTTTCTGGAAGAATTAACCTGTCAGATTTCTATTTTAGCTGCCAAGTTTGGGAACAAAAGCAGTCCGTTACAACATCCTTTGAATTGAGCCTAAGAATTCCTACAAAGGTGCCCTTTGTGGAGGCAGTTCCTGGAATAATTTCTGCATGCTGGCTTCCCCCAGTCGGCCTGTCATGCTGCAGGAAAAAGGCATGGCTGACAATATGATGTGAGAAAAGAGTCCCTTAAAACATGGTGCATACAACATGGCCATGCAAAGTGAGCCCTTGCGGGGTGTTTCTGTGTGTGGCGGGGCCATGTACCCTCCACAATCCAAGTGCAGTTCATTTATTTTCCATGTTTGGAAAATGTTTTCCCACCTTTCTGGTCACATGGCAACTTGCATTGCAGGTTGCTACAAATAGCAGCAAATAGAAATATGCTACGAATAGAAGCAAAATGCAAGCAAAAATATTCTTACCCCCAAAATAGCAGGAACAATAGACCATAATAGTAATGTATCAGAGTGAGAAGTGGACCTATAGAACAAAAGCAAAATTCCACACTGCCAAACAAAATAGATCTAAGAGCCACAGACAGAAACAAAGACAGAAACAACTGCAGAACCAATACAATTTTAACCCTAAGTACTTGTGAAATGGACAGATTTGAGTCTGTGGCACTTGTCTGAAGCCAGAAAGTGTTATCCAGGTATCCCCGTGTTCAATCAGATGCCAGATGGAGACTACAAATGTACATCTGTGCATGGACATAGCTTCTGTCTATTTATCTGAAGAAAGTTTATGCTGCTCTTTGGCCAAAATGGTTCCCAGAGCTGCTTCTATATAACACAACAGTCCCTGTTGCAGGTGTACAACCTAAAAGATATACCACTGGAGTGCAGAGTTAGAGACTTGCACACCAGTTGGACTGGGGACCTAGGAGATCTGGGTTCTAGTCCCCATTGAGCCGTTATGATTATTACCTTGCATTTATATCTCACCTTTTTCTCTTCTTGTGAGGTGCACAAGCTGGATTACACAGTCCTCCTGAACTCCAGTTTATCCTCACCACAATAACCCAGTGGGGTAGGATTGGGACGACACTCAGCTGAATGAATCCTTCTAGCATTTGTAAACTTCCTCCTGTGCTTGGTCTCATCTTAGGAGAGCCAAGCTAAGAAGAAGTCCAGAAATGCTCATGGAAAAGCGTGAGTTGCCCAACCAGCAACTTTCTTTTGCATCATCATACGGGGCTCCCTTCCTGGTAAGCCCTGCATGAACAACCTTCTTCCAAGACATGGAAGAAGCACATGCTGTGGAAGAGGGGCAGCGCTTGTGCAGCTCATGGGACTCGATTCCTGGGCAGGCCCACCAGGAACTTGGGCTCAGGGCCAAGGCAAAGTGGGCCACAGTCCAGGGAGTGGAGACCAGGGAATCTAGTGGATTCCCACTTCAAAACAGATCCCCCACATCCCCACTGCAAAGTAGGTTGGAGAATGAGTGACTGGCCCAAAGTCATCCAGTGAGCTTCATGGCTGAGTAGGGACTAGAACCCAGATCTCCCAGGTCCCCAATCCAGTGCTCAAACCAACATACCACGGTGGCTTTCACTGGTCATGGAACACAGTGAGTCACTTTGAGCCTTCCATAACTATCAGCCTAACCTACATTGTTATTGCAGGATGAAATGGTTGCGGAGGAGGGGAGTAAGAGCCTTATAAGCCTCCTTGGATTTCTTGTAAGAGAAAAAAAGCTGGAATATGCATGTAATGTAATGACACCAATGACGACACACAAGGAAAAAGGAATGGTGAGGGAAGAGGGGAGAAATTAATGATTTCCAGAGGGCTGATGGTATAGTCCTGATCTTATCTGCTCTTCTTCACCTCAGCCTGCTGGACCAGGTGCTGATAATGGTGAAGGGAAGAAGAAACTTCATAAAGAAGGCCTTTCGGTGCAGCTGGTGGGTTGGTTCTGATATTCAATTTCATGTATACATCCATCAAGGTTACACTATGAAAATGTCATCATAAGAAGCATAGCTATGTGTCCTATGTCACAGAGGACTGTCCTCTCTGTGAAGCCAAATCCCATCTGAAGGATCATTTCCCATCCTCTGGGGCCCAGCTGGATATAACAGTGGAGATTTTCCTGGGAAGGAATCCAGTAGAGGCTTGAAGACTAAGTCCCACCTGTTGGAAGAAGCCAGAAAAGGCCATGGGCTTGGCTGCAGCAACTAGCAGGACAGATCTGGCCCATAGTCCAATGTTCTACTCTCCGGATTTAGGGGGAGACAGCAGCCTTCAAGTATCAGAAGGACCATCCCACAGAAGAGGGAATCCACATGCTCTCTGTTGCTCCAGAGGGCAGAACAAGAACCAACCGGTGGCAATTGTTGGAAGTAAACTTCAACGAAACCTTGGGAGAAGCTTCCAAATGGGATGAGCTGTTCAACTCTGGAGCAGACATGCTGTGCTCTCTTTCCAAGGATGTTTTGAAGCAGAGGTTGGACACTCCTTAGTCAGGGAATCATAAGTTGCAAGAGTAGGGAATTGGACCATGTGACCTCCAAGGATCCTTGCACATCTGAAATGTGATGATGCCAAGCATCCTGGGCCAAATCCAACCTTCATCCACAAACAGCAGCGAGCAGTACCACATGCTCTGGTCAGATCACAGAGCAAATTATCTATATGGGAAGGAAGGCTAGATCCAAATCCTTGCTCCTTTCCACATATTTTCTGAGGAGGTGTTGACAATAAGTTGACCACGGCTGTGTAATCAAATCCAGTCCATGGTCAGATTATGCATTCATGTATTCAACATATTTATGTATTTCCTTTCCAGCAACACTTCCAGCAGAACTGATTCCTGATGTGAATACAGATGAGGATGCAAGTTCCCAAACACATAGGTGCAACTCTGAGGAATTTCCATTAAAGCTGGTGGAGAGTTACCTGTGAAGAACACCCTGTGGCTCCAACAAGTGAGCTCATGGTTTCTCCCACTGAGGAGCAGACTGTGATGATTTGTATTACCCATGGAGTTCAGGGTGGTGAACTTAACTTCTTCTCTTTTATCCTCATAATCGCCTGTGACCCAGGAAGGATGGTGGTGAAACAGGAGTTCAACTGTGGCAGACAAACCAATGACTACCAGTTATTTTGGACTAAAACTCCAATAATCCTCTATAACTGACAATGATGGGTTTCCTGGTCCACAGTAACTGGAGCACACTGGGATGCCTATTTCTGTTTTACCCACTAGGGATGGATATTTGACATTCTATAATGTTTGACTTTTTCAAGCACAAAATAATTCCATCTCATTTTTGCATCAGTTCACAGAAGCGATTTGAAAAAGACTGCACCAAAGTGCATTTCCTGTGCAGTTGATGTTTTTTTTTATTTTGCATTTTGAGCAGTCATTTTCTTCTAACCTATTCATTTCATACGCATTCTCTAAAAAGAGAGCTGCTTTGCAAAATTTGGGAAGAGCAAAAACTGAAGGATAGTTATGTTCCAGTTCATGTGTTTGTTTGGAAGGTGCCAAGTAGGTCGGCTGGTATTAAAGTGCCATCTACACACCTTCTCCCTTATCCTTACTTTCCACTACAATGACAAGAAGCTCTCAATCCTGGAGCAGTATTTCCTATCCAAATATTATTTCAGTTAAAGAATGGAAGTAGAATCTTGCAGGTACGCCCCAAGTGACAGTAAAGGACTTGTGCTTCCAAGTCCCACGCATTAAACCCAAGATTAATTTTGAATGCTTATCTGTAGATATGCATCTAAAATTTGGAAGCCAGCCCATAAAACACAAAAGGCCCCTTTTGTCAGGAGGAAATAACATTATCTCATTGGACAACATTCTCAGAGCTAACATATCCTTCCGCTTCCCACATCCTCTGGCTTTTTTTTTCTTTTTTGCAAACAACGCAGCCTTTCCAGCCCCAGAACAGTTCTTTCAAGGACAGTCATTATGGTTTGCTTGTACTTCTGCTCCATATGGCAACTTTGGACCTTCACATAGAGCTGAACTGGACAAGGAAATAAAAACACACATGCAGCACGTAAAGGACACCATTCTGTGATGGGCCAAGCTGAATTTTTGTGCCTCTCCATTTGCTTGTCAAAATGTGGGTGTTGGTGACCGATAGATAGATAGCTGAGATAGATACATACTTGTTAGATCTGTACACTATGAGAAAATAGAGTCTATTCTGCTCTTTTTCATGCTACTGGGTTCTAAGCTGAAAGCCCCTTCATGATTTATGTACCAATTTAGGGTACACTGGGGGGAAACCACTGAAGACCCCATACTGTAGTTGCTGCTTTGGAACCAATAAAGTCACGTCCGAGCTTGTTCAATGAGGTACAACCTGAAGACAATGAACTGCTCGGAGGAACAAGGACCACTGGAGGAGGTTGGCCACAAAGCCAAGGGGGTGGTGTGTCCACTCTACAATGCAACATGAACTCTAAGAGGTTGTGCATGGTGCTGAGCCTTTCTTGGAAATACGATTCTGCACCATGGGTATCTCCTTTACAGTTCAGGCTAAAACCTGGAGTTAATGCACCACTCTGGTGGTGTTACATGCTGTTGTCAATGAACTCTACCGGAGAGCATGCGGACAAGTCTCCCAAGATCTGGTCTCCCTAGACAAGGCTCTTATGAAAATGTCTTACAAGGAGAGATGCATATCACAAGGACCACAACTGCCATACCTGAACATCGGGTGTGTTGGCTGGGACTAGTCTAGGGGCCCATTTCCCACCCCACACACCTCCCTGCGGGAACTGCGACGCTGTGCAGCCAACTTTGCGGATTAAATTTTGCAGGGTGTTTGCATCCAAAAGCTGCCAGGTTTTTTCCTTACAACAAGGTCCCTGGGGAGTGCTTACTTTATTATCAAACAATGTTTAAAATCATGCTTCCTGGAGCATGATTTTGCCTGGACACTTCATGGAGCAAGATTTTTCACTGAAAACACTTGCACATCCCCTGAAAGCCTTGCTTTAAAAGCAAAAGAGTCAATTTTTTGCCACAACAATCCCTCCTCAAATTTCAGCTACAAACTGTAGTACTAGCAGATTTCCTAACCTGCATATAAGATCATAGTTTTCAATGTTAAGCTTGCAGTTTCTGGATTATGTTCTTTGACTTCAAACCTGGACAGTTACATTGACTGTAATGTAATACAGCCCTACGCACATTTGCCTAGAAGAAAGCCCTGTCGAATTAAGGTAGGACCTCTGAATAGACCTTAATAGGATTACTCATTTCCAGTCCATTGGACCTTGACAACTTGCATACAAAAGGAAGAGCAGTTTGAGAACTATGTGCACCTCATGGCTACAAAGGAAGTTGCCTTTGGTGGTGGTGATGTGCCATCAAGGCAGTCTCCAGCTTATGGCAAACCTATGCATGAAAGCCCTCCAAAGTGACAGGGCTTTCCTCCAAGACGCCCCTGCTTAGCTGTTCTACATTTAAGACGGCAGCTTCCTCCATGGAGTCAGTCCATCCCTTATGTGGTCTTTCTTTCCTTCTGCCTCTGACTTTCCCTGGGACGATGCTCTCCTCCAGGGAATCCTGTCTTCTCGTGATGTGGCCAAAGCGGGACAGCCCCCGTTTTGTCAACTTTGCTCGGGCTTGATCTGATCCAGGACCCACCCGCTTGTCTTTCTCTCAGTCCAGGGTAGTAACAAACCTCTCCTCTAGCCCCGTGTCTCTGATCTTAAGCCCAGTGCTGTCCCTTCTGACTCATGGTGGATCTTGAAGTCTGCGGCAGAGGTCCGCTTGGTTATCTACTTCACGTCCCAGCAGAGTGGAGGTGCAGAACGTTCACCAACTGCATGCAGAGAACACTCAGAGCTCACCGCTTGCATCATCATTCTTATTATTTTGTTAATATTTGCAGCAGTGTGTGTTGGCCTTTGTTCTTGTCACCTTGGTTTTCCCAATCCACGTTATCTGCACACTATTCTTTTCTTTCCCTTTCCTTCATGTTTCAAATCAATATTGTAAGCTCCTCCAGGCAGGGGTCCGTCTGTTCTGCATATGTTTCCCTATAAAGCACCATGCACATTTGTGGTGATATAAGAATATGTCTTACTAAAATTCCAGCTTACTCAGTGGAATTCCTTCTCATTTTCTTTCATTCTTTTTTAATTGGAAGCCTTCCAAAAATGTGGCTTTTTACCAATGCAAATGTAGCATTTCATTGTGTTTTATCAAAGGATTTGGGGGGAGGGGATCATTAGTCTGTTCCTTAACATGATATCCTTTCCCCGAGGCTTAGATTTTTTTCCCTCAGTTTTAAAGGAAGGGCCTTAAAGAGTAAGATATGGAGAACATTTATTGCTGCACCTTCAGCACTCTTTCACAAAGGTACACACTACAGTCTTGGTATTATGGATCCATAATATGCAAATGTGAAGCCTCATTAATATGCATTGCCTGCAGATTTTTTCTCTAATGGAGGGGACAGCACAGGAATGCAAATGGAAAGCAATATATCGGAGTCAGCAAAATCTTAATGGGCCTTTGTAGGCATCAGCCCTTATTCAAAGAGGTTTTGCCCCTTATTTATCCTTCACAACATCCTCTGCACTGTATTCTTGCTCATTTTATTGGCACTGACATGTTTGGAGAAAATAAACGGCTCCAATGGTAATCTGTATTTAATGGCTGCCTTTGGTATAACATCTGGAAGAGGGAAGATGGGGAAGGGACCACAGGAATGCTCTTCAAATTGAGACTCAGCTGTCAGGGTCGTAAGATCATCATGCTGTGGGCAGCAGGGCAAAGCACTGAGCTCAAAGAAACAGGCACTGCGTTCCTCTAGCCCGCCATACCTGATGGTTTATCTCTTGAGAATAGGCATTGGAAGGGAGGGATTCATCTAGCTCACATTCATTGAAAAGTTACATCTTTTTTTCTTAAACAGATATATGAAATAAAAACTGTAGTTTTTCTGCTTTGCTGTTCAGACTCAATAAAACCTTTTAATTCACCCAATATTTTAAAGTTTAAAAATTTTAATTCAGATTTTATTTATCCTCAGTCACATTTTATCTTGTTATTGTTTTATCTTGTTCTTGTATTTACTAGATATTTAAGCCGCCCAGAGATGTTTTGTATTGGACGAATTAGAAATATCCTAATAAATAAATAAATAACTTCTTAAGATATGAAATACAATGCAAACTTTTGAAATTTGGAAATGTGATACAATACAGAACAAATGAACTAACACCACATAATGGATAAAAGAGTCATAAAAATATATAATGTAGCCTGAAAAACAAATTTCATTAGTCTCTTTCCAGGGGTTTCCTGCTGCAATTCAGCAGTGTATCACTTATTCCTCTGTCACTCCAGCTACTCAAGATTTCAGTACTGCACTGAAGGCAACAGCAAGAGTATCTTTTGCTTGGGCACTGGGGCCTGGACAGAACGGTTGCTGACCCAATGTTATCAATTCATACATTTATTTGTTTATTTGGCCTTATATCCCATTCATTAGCACAGAGTTCTCAGAACAGTCATACAATAAAACCCTACTAAAACAGTATATAATATCCACAATCAATTTAACACGGCAATATCAGCAATCAGTTTAGAAACAAGTACACCAATCACAAAACATCAATGTGGCCCATAAAATTCAGTCAACATAAACAATAACAACAGGACCAAAATAAGAACCAGTGATAAATGACAATATCAAACAATCCACATGTACCAGTACAGTATAATAAAAGCCAATATACAACCAGATAATCATATCAACAATTAAAATGGAGAGAGAATGAAAAGGTTTTAACCTGGTGCCAGAACATATACAGAGTAGGCACCAGTTGCATGTCCCCAGGGAGCCGATTCCATAACGGGTGGCACAGCTGAGAAGGCCCTTCCCCTTGGGCCAACTTCTTTGCTTCTTTTAAAGGTGGCTCCTGGAGAAGGTCCTCCATAGATGACCATAGGAGGAGAGGAGGAGGTGCTGACAACCCTGTTCCACACAACTGACCCCAACCCCCCCCCCAACCCCACCAAGGGGAGGCTTCAGATTGTCTAGACAGAACCTTCCACACGTGGATGCTCTGTTGAGGTCTTCTGATGCACAGGTCAATAAAAGATTGATGGGAATTGACAGACAGATCTCTGGGTCATTTGTGGGACCCTTCTGGCTTCCAATTTTCTATCTAGAGCAGCAATTAATAAGTGCTCTCTCTCCCAAGAAATCCCCCTACACTAAGGGCATGCTTGGACCTGTGAGCCTTTTTTTCTTTCTATCTCGCATATGATTGTGCCTTAACTTAAATGGATGACAATACCTTATTGGAAGAAACCAGGAGTGGGTTTTTGGCATGGAAGGACTTGCATGCTTCCTGTGATCACAGGAAGTGATCACAGATTCCTGTGCTGAGCATTCTGTGTCTCGACTCTTCGCCTCTGTCTGTGTAACTAGAGCCACTAGTATCCATCTAGCTTCAGTTGGGAGGCTTCTGGCTGCTAACACACACACACACACACACACACACACACACGGAGGGAGGGAGGGAGGGAGGGAGGACCTCACAGGTCCAATGCCTGCCCAGCGGAGTTCTAATGAATGCATGCAGTTTGGAGGAGCTGAATCTCTGGTCCCCTCCTCTTGCCGCTGCCCATGTGCATTCTTTCTGTGTACACACAGCATCTGAAAAGAGTTAGTGTAAAGTCACTTCATGCCTTCAGACAGTTTTCATGCTCGGAGGACAAAGTGCATCCTTTGCCCACAGGAAATCCGCAGTCCCATCCAAGCCACCCCAAGTTAAAGGATATCATCTGTCGGTGAAAGGATGCCGGGATGCATGGCTCGGAGAGCGTGCACGAGACCTTGACAAGCCATCGCCACTCCGGGAAAACAATACTGGGCTGGAGGGACCCACGGTCTGCCTCAGAATATGGCCATTCTCTTTGCGGGGTCATGTCCTTAGGGCCATTGACTCACTGATGATGCTATCGACAGCTGCTCAGCCCGTTTTATTGCTGGCTTGGCTGCCTGGCTGCTTCCTCTTCCATCTGCTCACTTCATGCTTTTGTCCGCGGCATGCAAAACATCCTCGACAAGTGTTAGGTAGACAGCAATGGCAGAGGATTAACCCTTCCTAAGCTGGCAGCCTTCAGAGGCATTTGGCCACTCGTACCCTTTAATTTCCTCCTGGAAATGAAATGGGCTGCCTTTGATGGGAAGGTTATGACTAACATGAGAATACATCCTAGCAGCCCAAAGCTGCTGGGTAGGGCTCTGCTTTTGGTGGCCGACAATCAGGAATGTGCACTGGCGTTGGCTGGGCAGCAGTCGCCAATGACCTACAGCATTTTGGTATTTGAGCTCACCAGAGCCTTCAGTCCTGCAGTGATTCAGCATGAGCTCACAGTAGGGCAACCAGCCATTAAAGCCAAGCACAGTGAGTCAGCTGATTCTTTTTCAGAAGTCACATGACAGCCCGGCTGGAGATACAGCTGGGGAAAAGGGCTGGGCTCATGACACAAGTTCTGCTCTGGCTTACATTCAACAAAACTGCTGCAAAAGTGAACAGATTACTTGCAGAAAGTAGCTGTTTTATTTTGAAATAAGCACGCATCTCAAGCTAGACTTGTGTTGTAGCCCTTACCTGCTTCAGGGAAGGGGAGAGTATGTCCGTACAGGAAACCAGTAATGTAATAGTGTGTAATGGTGTTGGCCTAGTACTTGGGAGATTTAGGGTCCAGTCCTACTTGGCCATGAAACTCACTGGGTAGGTTTGGGTCAGTCACTAAATCCTAGCCTAACCTACTTCACAAGGTTGTTGTGAGGAAAAATGGGAAACAGGAGGCTTGTCTATGCTGTGTTGGGCAACTTGGAGGGAAAGGTGTGATACAAATGGAAGAAATCAGCATGGTTGGGCTGGAATTCCATCCTCCTGCATTACCACTGGCTATGCTGTCCTGGGCTGTGTCATGTCCCACCACTCTTGTGGTAGAACCAGCTGAGAACTAGATGAGATCACAGAAGGGGAAGCCTATGGCTGGCCCTGGTGTCTACAGTGGTCAAAGAAGGTCAGAAGATGCCAGCAGCCCTTCCAAGACCACAGCTCAGGATGAGACCCTAGTTAAGGAGGCCACTGTCTCGGAACCCTTATGAATTCTTTGAAAAGTGGGAGGGAGCTTGCTTGGCCCCTCCTGTTGTAACTCCAAGAATGGTGTTCTTTGAGCACTGAACAAGTTGCTTGGTTACCCATGCACAAAGCTGATCATTCTGATTGGCTACAGTTCTCCAATACTTCATTTCTAACTGGGGCCAACACTACCAAGATGTCATGTCTTGGGGTTCTCATTACCCCTCTTCAGGAGAAGACGTTTCTGATGTAGACCTTGTAGACCCAGAGGAAAGTGTGGCTACAGAAGCACCCATCAAGTTTCCACCACCGGAGATTTCATTGCCATGCTCAGATTCCAAGGAATCCATTTCTGAAGCCACTGGTAGACCCCAGTTGTCTCCCTGCTGATACAGTCACATGCTTTAAAAGCAGGCACAACAACTTTAATGGAGAAGACCTCTTGCATGATGAGGGAGGAGCTAGCAGCCCAGAAGAAGTCCAAGTCCTCTTTAAGGCTCAAACCAAGCTCACTTGGAGCTCTCCATGGTGCTATCCATTCCTTGGTTTCTCTAACTCAGGTTAAGGCAACATCAGCAGGCCTGCAACCACTTTCTACCCATGGATCTGCTCTTGTAGACCATACCCAGCTGTCACTGCTGGTTGCAACAGCACTCTCACAAAACCAATGGCTGTTTGCTACTGAAATCTGGCTGCAAGCCACCATGAGGCCTCAGAAAAGCCATTCTTAGTTTGTTTTCCAGTTCAAGGGGTGGCACAAAAGGTCAGGACACATGCAACCCATGGGCAATGCAGCGTTCATTCTTCCTCTTACTGGAATCCAACCTTGGCTTTGACTGACTTTGCTTCTGGACAGACCCCCAAAATCAACAGGCCCAATGCCTTGAAAGGTATGCTGAACGGGACTCAAATTGTTGAGCTTGCAAAACTTGTGCTGCTCCCCTGAGAAATGTCTCTTGGCAATCAGAACAGTGTGTATGAAACAAAGGGACCCCATGGCCTTGGGGTGCTGATAGAACACTGATTTACATGAACTGGGTGCCACTGCTGTTCTCAGAGTGGCCTAATTTTGTTGTATTTTAATTTTATGTTGTGAGCCGCCCCGAGGCTTCGGCGAATGGGGCGGCATAGAAATGTTTTAATAAATAAAATAATAACTAAATCAGTAACACATGCACTGGGAACCACTAGGCTGCATTTCTACACAGGGCTGCTCTTGTGCCTCCTCAGAAGCTGCAACTAGTAGCAAATATGCCAGCCAGGCTGGTCTCTGGGCCATCATGGGGAGGCCATGTTTCACTGATATTAAAGCATCTGCACTGGCTGCCAATACATTGCCAGATACAATGCAAGGTATTGGTATTCATCTTTTAAAGCTCTCCATGGCTTGGGTCCAAAATACCTTCAGGAGCACCTTTGCCCATATATTCCACCTCACCCACTAAGGTGCTCTGGGAATAATCTTCTGAAACTCGCCTTTCTAAGATTAACATCAACTACACAGAGGACTTTCTCAGTGGTTGCCTCTAAATTGTGGAATGGGGTTGGGATGCATCAGTTACCCCAGATTGCTACCTTTAAGAGGGAGCTAAATACACTTATCTTCTGACAGGCCTTCCCAGACTAGTTTTATTTACTGAGCTTGATTTTAGTTGACATTTTAACTTGTCTTGGTTTTAATCCCTTGTAAACTTCCCACAGCCTATGGGAATGGAGTGAGACCTAAAAATCAAAATAAAATAATAAATAAAGAACAAATAATGAAAGTCATTCAGTGAAAAGAACTGGAAAGTTTAGGCTTGCAAAATTCATGATCCCCAAGCCTTCTAATACCACTGCTGCCCAGACGCTGCTCTTTGGGAGTTTCTCCACCCACACTGCTATTTGAGAGATCCATTCTCTTCTGCTGATGTGACCAGTGCTCCTTAGGAAGGTGCATGTATCTTAGTCTGGTGTCTCAGCCTTGACCATTCTGCCCTGGCTGACCATGCTAAGATACCACCCTAGTGAGAGATTCTGGCCTACTGGCAACATTGCTTTTGGCTTCTCTGATACATTCAAACCTTTCCACCAGGTTAAGCTCTGCATCCAAGAGGGGAAGCACCATGCAAAGATTCAGTAAACCATGTTTTGCAGCCCATCTTGGGCAACAAAAAGAGAGCGATTGTACCTCCAGGCAGTCCTCACTACATGACTTGTGGGATGGTTGTGGGTTGATGGGGGTGCAGGTGTCTTGGAAAGATGCAGAAATGTTCAAAGTTGCCTCAGCCACTGCAGAACAAGCTGAGTCAAAGACAGCGTCACAGAATCCCCAAACACCAACAGATGCTTTAGTCATCATTGAGGAGCAAATAATTAATTTATCAGCTCAGTTATCAGGTCAGCAGGAAATGGGGTAGATTTAACATCCAGACGGATCCAATTGTGTCAAAAGTTACTTGAACTACTTCTCTATGTGCCTTTGAAATATAAGTACCAGCTGTTGTGTCTTATCGCCTGAACTACAAAGCTCTTGAAAAAGAATGATATTGATCCAAGTACAAGGAGATAAGCTTGAAGGGTGCTTGACTTTGTGTTTTGGCGCCTCTGCACTTCGGTAAACTCAGTTCCTGATTTTCAGAAAGGAGCTGTGAAAGGACCTCAAATAACCAGTAGCAATAAATATGACAGACACACATTTGCTGGTGTTGTGAAGATACATTGGAGCTGTCTTTTCCTACCATATACCTCTGGCAACATTTTAGGGCAGCTCTTTAGGAAATCAACACCATTAAAATTATATTTATACACATGTTGGCCATTTTCTAGGTGGCCATCTTCATGTTTGGGTACAACCCAGGAAGTATGTTTGTGTGTGTATGAGAGTGGGGAGGGAAGGGGAGGGAGAGGGAAGAGAAAACTTTTTTGTTGCTTGGGTTATTAGCAGTTCTGGACTTGGATGCTGGGGAAACTGAGCCACTGTTTGGTGCAGTGGCTAACCTGCAGGAATAGGACTGGAGGGAATTGAGTTCAAATCTTTGCTCCTCTATGAGGCACAATCAATGCCTTCAGGCTTAAGTTACCTTGAAGAGTTGTTGTAAGGATATAATGGAGGGAGAAAAAAAAGAGAATGCTGCTCTGCAATCCTTGGAGGAAGAGAAGGACATAAACAGAATAAATTTAAAACATCCATTGGTAAAACCTGGATACCAGTGGCAGAGTATTTTTATCTTTTGGAACATCTTTTGAGTGCAGTCAAATGCAGATCAGTATGTTGGGGAACATGATTGCATATGACTTGAAATTGCAAGCCCTCCACCCCACACCATTTAAAGTCCTGAAGAAGACTGAGGATGACAGTGAAAAAACTCAAGGAGAAAGGGACAACTTACAATGTCCAAAGCCACTCTAAGAATGGAGGAATCAAAGACCTCAAGGAAGGCTCAAAGAATGGTGACTGAGCCCAAATAGTGAAGACAACTGGAACATAGAGAGTAGCCTTTTGGTCCATCGAGTCCAGTAATGTCAACACTGACTAGCAGCATCCTTCCAGAGTTTCAAAAGGAATCTTTCTTGGAGATTTCAGGATTGAATCAGGGGCCACCAGCAGGCAAAACACTGAGCTACAGCCTTTGCCCTAAGAAATCATACCCTAGCACCAACCTGGAGCCCAATGTTTAGACCTTTATGTATTCCATTCAGGTTGTGTGTTGCTGTTGCTTTGATCCCTTCACCATGGTCCTCAATGGTTCTCCTCTTGCTCTCCACTCTTTTTCCTCCTCCAAGTCAGCCTTCAAAGTGGCCCTTTTTTAGGAACTTCAGAGCTGCCACTGAGTTCGACATCATCTGTAAATTCAAGAACATTTGAAGGTTCTCGTTCCATCATGACATCTGTGGAATGTGAAGGGATGTGTTGAGAGTTTCTATAAGGCTAGCAAACATTTCTCAAGAGGTCTGGGTATTGCTTTACCTCCCTAAATCTTCTCCAAGTTTCAGCTGAAGTAGTGCATAAAGGCAGCTCTGGAGATTTTTGCAGGAGAGCAAAAGTTGGTTTTGATAATGTTAGCAGAGTTTCTCAAGGGGCTTCTGAACATCTCTGCCTCCACCCTGCTGTAATTATGGAAAAATCTATTTTAGCGTCAGTTCTTTTCTACAGAAAATGAAGAAAGCCAGAGATCTGTGCCTCTCCAGCCACCTTATGCACAATATAATCTTCACTGTGAGTAGAAAAGAAAGTGAAATGCATGGGAAGGAAGAAACAATATTTTAATAAAGGAAAGGGAATATAAGCAGCATATTTAAAAGAGCATTGGGAATTGATAACCAAGGCACAACCTGGCATCAGAATGTTCTTTCTTCTATGGCAGTGTTATGCACCAAGGATACTTGGTATATTCCAGACACAAAGAAGGCACCTGGGCCAGGCTTGCTAATAGGAGTGAAGAGTAGACAACAGCTGAGACCTTTGGTCTACAAAACAAAATGGTTGGAGAAATTGGAAGCATAAGGTTCAGTGCATCAGAGATGATAATAGCAACTATGAGACTCAGCTGACTGTCCTACAACATTAAATAAACTTTCCTGAACAATACCAGGTGAGACTTGATTTTGCTAGTTCCTCACACCAGTTTAAGTAGCTCTGCTATTAACCGAAGTTCCAGTTTACACCACAGTTAAGCAGACTTCAGGCTTGCAGGATTTACTGTGTTTTCACAAGTATCCCACGATCTACCAACCACAGGCTGCTGGAAAAGACATGTGCTGAGAATTAAAGAAGTCTGGGCCCAAGAATTTTGTTCTTCATGCCAGAACTGCAGGAAGCTCACCTTCACAGTCCTTCTGCACAAACATTTGTGCCTAGTTTTCCCCTATCCCTCAGTTTTGTTCGTTTGGGCAGAAAAATTTAGGATGGTCTAGGGAGACATTTATTCCTCTATGTTGGGGTTCTCAGATATTCTGCTCTCATGGCCCTTTTGAGAGATCTGAAAATCTCAGGAGTCACAAAATAACAACAAAAGTGGAAGCTTGACAAATTCAGATGATTATGTCCCCACATGGCCATGAAGTCCACTGGGTGACTTCTGGCCACCCTAACTGACCTCACAGGGTTGTGGGGATGTAACACCATTGTTGTGAGGATAAAATGGAGAGTTGAAGGAGTAGGTAAGCCACCTTGGGTTCCTTGCAGGAAGCAAAAATATGAGCTATCAATGTAATAATAATACACAAAATTGCAGGCATCACCTTATACTGATTCTCCTTGAAAACTGCTAAATTACTTGCTGCAGCTGTTTCCTTATAGTAGGAAGCTCCAGAATTCAGTTGTCCTCAAGTTAATATTGATTAACTGGTGGCATCCTTCCTCATCCTCCCCATTTGAGACAGTATTTGTTGCTCCAGAGGCCCCTTACTAAAATATGTGATTTGTGATGCTTTTCCTACTTTCCCTTCATGAGGGTCCACATGCCTCTCAAATTTCCTTACTCATCTCCAGCAAATGTCTTCCCCATTTCTCCTATCACACTGAACTTGTGCCCTTGTTCCTTTCGTCCTTGCTCATACTCCTTTTAAAGGTAAAGGTAAAGGTTTCCCCTTGACATTAAGTCCAGTCATGCCTGACTCTAGGGGGTGGTGCTCATCTCCATTGCCTAGCCAAGGAAGCCAGCATTTGTCCACAGACAGTCTCCGTGGTCATGTGGCCGGCATGACTAAACACCGAAGTGGTACCTTTTGTTCCCCTTGCATTTGCATGCTTTCGAACTGCAAGGTTGGCAGGAGCTGGGACAGAGTACAGGAGCTCACCCCGTTGTGCAGATTCGAACCAGCGACCTTTCGATCAACCAGCCCAGCAGCACAGCAGTTTAAACCACTGTGCCACCTGCAGTCCCCATACTCCTTTTACATTCTCGTAATTTCCTTTGTCATATAATAGCTCGCCACTCTTAGGGTGGAATCTATGGTTGCACCCTTGATACTTATAAACCCCCAAATTAGAGGCTTACAAGCATCCTGTACAGGGCAGGAGGAGTGATGGAGCTGATCGCCACCTCCTTGTCCTCCCCCTCTGCATTTTCACTACTTTTTTTCTTTTTGGCATTTCTTACGGGTCCGCAAATCCTGGCAAATCTCTGGATTTGGTTCTTGGGGGGTGGGCGGGTTATTCAATAGTGTTGCATGGAACATCTTTGTATTCCCATGAAACAAATGCGTAGAAAATATTCACTAGGTAGGTCCTGCACTCACAAAGGCTGCCTTTATCTGGCTCCTGCTGGCTGAAATGGCACACACTCCATGGATCTTTCCTCTTGCAAATGGAGGTCTCAAAATCAAATGCTCCACAAAAGCCTGGATGACAGGGGTGCACCCACCTCCTTCTGAAGATAATGAGTGATTGTTTCGACAGTGGATGATTGAGCGCTCCTGCTTCAGGCACGGTCTGAGAAGTCAAGTGATAGGAAAACTGGGACTTATTCGGATGAAGGTCAGGTAACCCGATCATAAATATTAAAGGCATTTTCCCTCCTTCTTTCCCTTCCACCTCACTCCCTCTTGTAACTGTCTGTAGATAAGCAGCCACTTTGGCCCGACTTCCAAATCTTCCTGCAAGTTGCCCCTGGAGGGCTACCCAATTGTGAGCTTACCTGGCGGAAGTGTCTGGGAAGCTGCCAGTTCTTTAATGTACCATAAACCTCCCAAAGTTGCTTCGTAGAGTGTTCTGGTGCACTGAAGAACATGTAAAGGGGAGGTAGTGTTTTAGACTTGGGCATTGCTGTCAGAGAAACCCACAGCCAGGGGAGCAGGAAGAGAGGAAGACAAGATGGTCAGTGTAAACAGGCCCCACCAGATGCTTGGGCTGTAGGAGCAACCCACAGGCGCTGGGTGCTGGTGCCATGTGCTTCACTTAGTAGTAATGGGACCTATGACAAGGTATTGTAGGCCTAGGTCCTCCAACATGGTGCCCATGGAAACTAATATATCCACAGACACCAGTCACCTTGTTCATCAGCCCCTAATTATTTCTATTTTATTTCTTAATATGTTTGAAATTAAATATGCTTTAACTGGGAGGACAGCTTACTGAAAGGCAAAATGTTGCCTTCCAGTGCCATCTTTACTTGGGTTCAAAGGAGGGGTTTCATAATTTCAATTTGAACAAGCTACCATTCTTTTATCTCCTTAGTTTGCCTTCTGCTAATTAGCCTTTTGAGCCTGCTCCTGCCCATGACAGACATTTTATGAATGAGCATGCCTCTCCTCCTGGCCGTGCACTTGACATCCTCTCAATACTCCAGATTCCAGAGGGTAGCCACATTGGTCTATTACAAAAAAACTGCAAAGAGTGTTGTGCCACCTTAAAGATAAACCCACTTATTTTGGCATGAGCTTTCATGGATGACCATTCAACCCAATAGAGGCATTACTATGTCAGCAGTCCAGAAGTGCCCACCATCCCTGTAAGGGCTGGAGCCTTGTTTGATGGATCCTCATGAGAGTGCTTCCATTTAGAGTTTTAGAAGGGCAGCCATGCCATTCTCCAGCTATTTTGGACTACAACTCCCATGACCCCGACTAATGGTCATGCTGGCTGGGGCTTATGCCCAAAATATCAGAGGGACGAATGGTTACTTTCCCTGATTGTACTTTTACATACCTAAGAATTTACCTGACCATGTTGACACGTTCTACTTGTTTCTCAGTGGCCATGTTTTGACCCCACTTATGATCACCTTCAACCTTTGGGGCTTCCTATTAAAGGAAAGAATACACAATCTTTTTCACACAGAAATCCATGGTGGAAACACAATAAAACAACACAAATTCAACAGCAAAGTTAACCTACAAGCAAACAAGTTCCCAGACCAGAAATGGAGCAAAACAGCACCAGTCAAAAAACTCACGTTCTCAACGAGGCCGAATCTTGGAAAGTCTGCTTGAAATATCACCATCACCTCAGTTCCTGTGAGAGAAAGTCATGACAGGTTCAGGGTCTACCTGCTGTACTCCTGATGTGGAGGAGATTCCAGGCAGGGCCTCAAGCTAGATCTCAGTTCACCAGCAGGTTTGTGCCTGTGGGAACAATCCTTGACATATCCGGGTCCCATGCTTTTTAGATTTTTAAATGCAAAATGAAGTGCCTACATATTGGAGACTACCACAGTTCATATGGGAACATGGCCTCGGATTCCTTGCAGGAAAAAGGACAAATATAAATATACTAACTAATTAACTAAATAAGCAGGATGCAATATGATGTAGATGCCAGTATTCGCAATATGAACCTACTGAAGCTTCTAAATCACATTCAGTGAGAGTATTATATTTAGCCCTTTGCAGTAATCAAAACTGGAACACGGTAGATGAAGCCAAGTTTACCTATTCCTCCATAACAACTCAGGGGATGCAAAGCAGCGACTTACAATTATTGGAATATTTCTTCTGCATCAGTCACTTATGCAAGCCATGTGAATATCGACCACTCAAAACAGCTGTTGTCTTTACGTAAGTATATAAATAAATGTATTTGAAATATCTACATTTTGTTTTTCCAAGCTTAAAAGAAAGTCAAAATTGCTTATAACAACAAACAATCCAATTAAACAATAAAAATAACTAAGAGAAACAATTATTGGGAGTGATAACACAATTTTCCTTGTTGTTGTTCTGATTTAACTCCTGCGGAGGAAGAGAAATCCATGGTTCCAATTAAGACCTAAATGAATAGAATCACATCTGCTAATTTCACACTTAGAATCAGAGGATCAAAACTCCCAGGTCCCAGTTATTTATTTAAAGTATTTCTAGGATGCCTTTCAGGGCAACAGCCCTCCCAAAGCAGCTTCCAACCATAAAATCCTATATCGTAAACCTCATATAATACACCAAAAGTCCATAAAAACAACAAATACCAGCAATAAAACATCTGGTTTGCACACTACTAAAATCCATATAGCATAGTTGCAGCTATGAACCAAAACAGTCCAATAAAATAGCATCAGGGAGAAGCCAGAGAAAAAACAAGGTCTTTGAAACCTTCCTAAAAGCCTGCAAAAATGGGGACTGACAGAGTGTCCCACCATGGTAACTCATTTAAAAAATGTGGGGCCACTGTGGAGAAGGCCCTCTCTCACATACTTGCTCACCAGCCACCTTTACAGTTTGGCAAATGAGAAGGGACAGGTGTTAAGGTATAAGAAGAGCCTGGTGGAAGGGCTTATAAGGCAAATGCTGTCTTTGGACGAAGCTGCTCCCATACAGTTCAGATGACTCAGCACCTCAAACAGGGCTCAGAAATGTAGTGGCGACTTGGTGCTGATGATGCAATATAGACCCAAGGGGAACAGAATTAAGCGCTCTGCTGACTTGCAACCTGGTAATAGCAGGAGATTCCTTCTAAAACATTTTCAAATTATTTCTCTAGCAGTAGTGCTCCAAAAGGGTACATCTGGCTTCTTGCACACATGGAGAGAACGCTCACCGGGGGCCCTGTAGGGTAATCCACCCCAGGCCAGCCCGTTGCCGAAACCATGCTTCATCTCCCCAGTGATGGGCATCCAGGTGAAACTCCTTTGCAGTTCTAGTGACTGAAAGGATACAGTTTGGAAGACATTCCATGGATTCATGGATGTGCACATAAAACTTGAGTCAGTTTTATTCTGTGCTAGTGGAGGGAGCCAACCTTGCATGGGCTGGGAAAGCCCTCCAGCCAAGCCTTCAAGCAAACTTGCAGAACTGTGAGACTTGGCCACCCCATCCGAATGAAGCCATGCCCTAAGCGTTGCTCCAGCCAGGTCTCGAAATATATTTTCAAGCCCACCCACCACCATAAGAAAAGGGGCAGCCCATGCAATTCCTATGAGGAGAGGCTGCTCTGGTGTGGGGAGATACTGTGTCATTCAATCTACTAACCTTCCCTGGCTTCAGACGGTACTGGCCACAAACCTCTGTATTGGTTAGGGAAGCCTGCCTCTGACTGAAGATGTTCCTGCAGGCTTCATCAATATAGACATAGCATTTAAAAGGAATTACACTTAATGCAGTTTAAAAACAGAATGCACCAAGCTGCTCATCACCTAGGGTCACTTTCATAGGCATGCCAACTTTCAAGTGTCTAGGTTTCAGGGTTTTAGCACTATGGTGATTACAGACACACATACCTTTTATTATCTAAAGCCATGCTGGCAGTGGAGACGATGGCAGAAGTAGTCCAACACAATGGAAAGGTACCAATAGGACATTCCTAGCTTGACCCTGGGATCTAGCAAGCTACTCAGTGGGTTAAATCTTAAATGCACCAGCACCTTCTCCAGGGGTAGAGATGCACATGTGATGCAGTGCATCCTTGCAACGATTCCTAGGGCAAAATTCTGGCGATAGGTTTCATTCTATTTCATTTCATTCGAAGTAAGAGGCCTGCCATTCTGAATATGCCTCATCAGAAAAGCACTGCATTTCTTCCTTGACTCCTGACATGCCTCACATCCTCTGTCTTGCTGACTCACTGGCTTGTGACGTCTTTCCCAGAGAGTCTCGGGATCATGATGTTTTGTTGTTTCTTCCCTCCATCCCACCCCTGGAGTTGCCCTTCACAGCCCCTTCTCCCCAAGAGACACACACACACAATATTGTTCAGTAGAAACAATTGCCATCTTCTCCCAAGACAAAAAACATCCAGGAAGCAAAATAAAGTAACAAATCAAGAAATCTCACATAGGTGCCATCAAAGGGGAGTTATGATGAATGCCAAATGTGTTTCATTTCATGCCACGCACATGAATCAGTTATCCTAACAGACTTGGATTGAAGAATCGGCACTTCCTTGGAACTCTGAGGGCATAGCTCCGAGCCCAGTTGTGGGTGTGTGTGCCTGGTGCCCTGCCGCTTGGCCTCCAGCCACCTCTACTAATGGAGTGTGCCCCTCCAAGAGCTTCTCTAAAGTGGGATTCAGACCCCCCCCCCCCCCCCCCCCCCCCCGGCCCGACCAGCGGCGACCCGTGTTTCTGTGAATAAGGGGGAGGGGGGGGGGGGGGAAAAAAAGACAAAACAACATACCCCCCCCCTGGGCGGG